>NW_020837948.1:15655727-15696855 GCF_003676395.1 Aethalodelphis obliquidens
TTTTTTTTTTTAACATCTTTATTGGAGTATAATTGCTTTACAATGGTATGTTAGTTTCAGCTTCACAACAAAATGAATCAGTTATATATATACATATATTCCCATATCTCTTCCCGCTTGCGTCTCCCTCCCTCCCACCCTCCCTATCCCACCCCTCCAGGCGGTCACAAAGCACCGAGCTGATCTCCCTGTGCTATGCGGCTGCTTCCCACTAGCTATCTACCTTACGTTTGGTAGTGTATATATGTCCATGCCTCTTTATCGCTTTGTCACCGTTTACACTTCCCCCTCCCCATAGCCTCAAGTCCATTCTCTAGTAAGTCTGTGTCTTTATTCCTGTTTCACCCCTAGGTTTTTCATGACATTTTTTTTTTTTTTAAATTCCATATATATGTGTTAGCATATGGTATTTGTTTTTCTCTTTCTGACTTACTTCACTCTGTATGACAGACTCTAGGTCTATCCACCTCATTACGAATAGCTCAATTTCGTCTCTTTTTATGGCTGAGTAATATTCCATTGTATATATGTGCCACATCTTCTTTATCCATTCATCCGATGATGGACACTTAGGTTGTTTCCATCTCTGGGCTATTGTAAATAGAGCTGCAATGAACATTTTGGTACATGACTCTTTTTGAATTATGGTTTTCTCAGGGTATATGCCCAGTAGTGGGATTGCTGGGTCATATGGTAGTTCTATTTGTAGCTTTTTAAGGAACCTCCATACTGTTCTTATTTTTGTAAGCCAAATTTTGAAGAATGATTCCATTTAGGTGACATTTCTAGAATTATAAGTCACACTAGAATATAAGAATCTCTGAAATATTAGTGTTTATCAGGCTCCTTAACAAAAGTATATCTAAAAATCATAGATGCCTTGAGGTTTGACATTTCAAAAGAAAATTCAGGGTTTTTGTTGCTGCTGTTCTTGTTCTTAAAGAAAATTTCTGTTATTCTCACTTGATAAGAAACAGTGCAATTCTCGTTTTAAGAGGTTTATAAAAAAAGGCAACTAGGCCAAGTTTTACTATCACTGTATCAGAATTGAAGGGGAGGCGGTGGGGAAACAGTGTGCAGCTAAGCGTGGGAGAAAAACAATGGTCCATTTAATGGCTGCCTGCCCAATCTAATTCCAAAAGAAGTCATTCTCACGGACTTGAGTACAAAGATAACACATGGTATCTTTGTGATCAACCATGTCAAAAGGCCAATTAATACAGTTTCCAAATATAATTAATTCAAATTAGTTACACTACTATCTTCCTAATTTGGAGTCTTGAAGAGTGTTACCAAGCGCTCAGTAGAGGCACAATATATTAATTAACCAGATCTTCATCTATTCAATAAATATATTAGAAATATTAAAAGATTACCTATTTTACTTACCCACTCTGCTTTTTCTAAAAGTCATCTATAAGAAAGCACACTAGTAAATAAGATATAGTTAAAAGAGTAACTTCCAAAGAGTTTACTGGACCTGTGCTAGGGTTCACATAACTATATGAAACCAACTTTCTAACATATTCTGAAAGCTATAGAGTTACAATTAATATTCTTGATATTCCAACTGATAATCCAAAGGCCCAGTGACATTCTCAGTGACTTTCAACAAAAGAGAAACCAAAACGGATTCTCAATCTAATGTTCACTTACAGAAGTATTAAGCAGAGCACTCTATTTGAGTATTTCAGTCTTTCGAGATGTTACTGGCAAAGTGCTAAATTCCTTAACTTGAGATATCTGGTTTTCTTTAATTAACAAAAATCTTTTGATGTTCACACTACCTGCCCTTTGCTGCAAAACTCCTATTTATCCTAGCTCCCCCCATCACCTCCTTGGAGCAGTTCTCTAAGGGTTACTTGACATGCTGCTTTCTGGGCTTGACGTCCTAAAACTTCCTGCCGAATTAAACATAACTCTAAACTTTTAGGTTGTGAATATATATTTTTAGTCGAGAAAACCACAGCACTTAAAAAGTCTCCTGCCTTTTGTTTTGGGAAAAGCGAGCTCGGTTTACACTATATTCTCTTCCCTACTACAGTAGTTATTAAAATCTTTCTTTACTGCCAGGAAAAAAAAAAAAAAGAATATCGAAACAAATGTGTAATGCTGATTTACCCCAATTATAGCTAAACAAGGAATTCCCTAAACTAAATAAAAAAGATGAACTGGAAATTATTTATGTAATAAAGGCAGCAACTACTCCCCTTCCACAACTCCCTCTCTTATTCAGACTTCAGTACCCCAGAAAACAATGAATAGAAAGATATGACTGTTCTAGTTACTCAATTCTTTTCCTTGTTAGTACCTCAGTGTTTTCAAAGACTTGATAAAGAAAACTGAAACTGGTTATCTGAAACATTTTAGAAAGTCTGCATTAACAATTAGCATGATGGAGAACTGACTCAGATATGACATCTATTACTCCTTTGACTTTTAATCACATATGTTTCCTTACCGTTTCAGGATACATGTGTCTAATTCTTTTTCTGTTATCATCACCTGTATCTGTATTTCTGAAGTGACACCGACTAAAATATCAGACTGCTTATTACAACAATTAATGTTATTCTTACATTTCATAATGTTATTCTGGCTGCATAACACATCTGCACCACTTGTGATTCTGTCCTTTTTTCCCCGGTGTCACATTGTTCCTTAAATGCAAAGCAGAGGAGCTTTCCAAACAATCAGAAGGTATCCCATACCATGTAAAATAGTAGTGCCCTTAACAGCTGTCTTCCTCCCTCTGCTTGCCATGCCCTCTCAGCCTTTTTTGGATCAGATTTTTAGTCAGCATCGAGCTCCATGGACTGTGTTACAGTGAAAGGCTCAACACAGTGGAATTAGAGACTAGTACTATCTGCTGCGAGCGGTACATTTTAAAACCTAATTTTGGAAATCCTGATTTGCCAGGTAGAAAATATCAGAGAGGGATAACTGACCCATCCCTTTCCCTCAACCCCCCTACCCAACTAAATTCTATCTTCTAATTATCTTTCAAGTCCTTTTATTTCTCTTCATCTCCACTACCCATCATCTCTCCTCAGCTGTGGACTTTTGAGAGTTGTGTCCTTGCCTTAGACTTGTCTCCCTTCAATCTAGTCTCCAGCAAAAGTAAGCTTTGTAAATACTAACCTAATCAAATTAGTTCTCTATCTAATTCTCTTTATGGCTACCCAATACCCTCAGACCAAAGTCCAAATTTAATAACAAGACCTTTTAGGTCCTTCACGACTTGCCTCCTGCCTACCTGTCAGTCTCATTTCTCAATACGTACCAGCTTGACCAAACTGCATTTAATTCCTCAATCTGTCAATCTCTCCTCCACAGTCTTAGGTATGTTGTTTTCTCTGCCTGGTACACTCCCTTTCTTAACCCCTTCTACCTTCTTTGACTGCTAAGCCCTACTGATTCTTCACTGAAAATGTGTAAAAAAATAGAATATAAGTAATACCATTTTTTTCCAGGAAAACTTAACCCGCTAAACCCAAGTTAGGTGCTTCTACTATATATTCTCATAGCACCTTGTACTTTCTCCACTTATCACACTGCCTGTTTATTAGCCTTTCCCATTAACTGAAAGCTCCACGGGGACAGGCACCATATTTGTTATTCTCCCTTTTATTCAAAGAACCTAGCACAGTGCCAAGCACCCAATAGACATTTATATATATTTGCTGAATAATGAATAGCCAAGAAACTGAAAGTGGTAGGTCTAGGCTTCTCAGCCATATTTATTACCAGTGATTCTAAGGGGAGCAGGAGGGGGCATACTTGTTCCCCTAAGAGCTTTTCCAAAACACATAAAAGCCAAGAACAGATTCAAAATAAACTCTTTAAGGTATTTGAATATTATTCTTAGTCTCTTAAGTGGGAAAAGTTTATCAAATGTATAGCATTATCCTTCTGGTTACTAAATTAACATGATTTCACTAAAGAGAAAGAATAAAATTAGATAAATCCCATTTCACAATGCATTCGTTTGGCTGTATCTCTATACTTCACTTCTCAGAGATGGATAAAAATACTAGTCAAGGGCTTCCCTGGTGGCGCAGTGGTTGAGAGTCTGCCTGCCGATGCAGGGGACACGGGTTCGTGCCCCGGTCCGGGAAGATCCCACATACCGCGGAGCGGCTGGGCCCGTGAGCCATGGCTGCTGAGCCTGCGCGTCCGGAGCCTGTGCTCCGCGACGGGAGAAGCCACAACGGTGAGAGGCCCAAGTACCGCAAAAAAAAAAAAAAAAAAAAAATACTAGTCAAGTTTCCTAATTTGCAAAAGCAATAGATTATTCTACTATTTAGTACTTCCTAAGCCCCAGCCTCTGTGCTAAATACTTTTTTAAAAAATTCTCACAACAAAACCATAAGGTAGAGCTATTATCTCCATGTCACTGATGAATAATCTAAGGTACAGAATTTGAACTTATGCTTATGCTGCTCACCACAATTAAATCAACTTGGTAACCTATATGTCTGATTTGCAATAATATACATAATAATTGTGAAAAGATAAGGAGTTCAAATGTAGACTCCAACGTGCAGTTCCTATTAAAAGAACATGTGAAATAATGAGTATCTGAGGATTTTTCTGCAGGTCCAGTCAAAAAGGCAAGAGGTGCTGGCATACATTTTATTAACAGATACCAACCTACTTATTTTGGAAATGTCTTTCCTGAGAAACTATTTGATGATATGCCCTTAGTATTTGTTGAGGATAATTTTTTCAATTGCCATTTAAAGTCTTTATATTTCTTGCAAAGCCAATACTTGAACATTGTCCAACAGGTGGTTTAAGAACCATAGAACAAAGAACCTCAAGGCAAATTCTACTCATACTTTTGTATTAGTAAAAAGATTTTTCTCTTTATCAGATAATGAGAATGAAAGAACACATTGTTCTCCTTTCTTCCTTCATTCAAAGTCAAATATAGTATTCAATTATCGTAATAATCATATAAGCTCAGATTTAAGGTATTTTTATTTCCTCTATTATTAATTTTTAAATTACAATTTCATTACTCCAATTATACCAGTGTCATATTATAACTTTTCAAATTTTGAAAGTGGGTAGGATAAAAATTATAAATAAATTCAACATTTTGGAGTAGGGCAAGATTCAGGCATGATCTTACCTAGGCTGCTAGCAAATTCTTCATGACAGTAAAACTACCTTAATGTTCATCACATCAAGTTAGTTAATTCAGGAAGTAAATGAAAAATAGTGTAAAATTTTTTGTCTTACTTATGTATTACCAGAATTCTAGTAAGTAAACTGATCACTTACGGAATATTAGAATGAAGCCAGATGTAATCTCTACAAGGCAGTAAAGTTTTAAAGAGATGATGAGACATGAGCAGAGTTGAAATATACCTTTGAGAACATGTGAAAAAATAGAACAAAGTTTTTGAGTGATGAGCCAATAATCAAACTCATTCACCCTTTGACAGTCCAAAGAGATCCCATGAGCCATCTCTGGGAATTCCACAAAGTAAGAAAAAACTAAAGATAAATTTGTGGTAATGGTACAGAAGTGGTAGGAAAGCTTTCTAATAGTGTCTTAATTGTTACAGATTTCCCTGAACACTGAGCAAGACACCTGCTATAAAAACATACAACACTTAGAAACACATAAACGTACACAGATACATACACAATCCAGTTTGTGTTTATGGGAATTAAACATAATTTTCTCAATTAACTTTCCAGTGATATGAATTTGGGTCACAAAAAATTTTACAGTTCAGGCACCCTTGCCTCTGAATCCCTCACTCTGGACTTTGACAGCGCTATTCAAATACTTGTGTTACACACATGACTGAAAGTTCCATAGACTATGAAGTTCTTTAAAAAATACTTGGTTTCACAATTTAAATTACCTCTAAAAGTTAAAGATGGGAAAAACATGATAACTAGTAAGGACTGATCTTTTAGAATTCAAATCAATAAAGAATAAAACCCAAGCATAGATTCAGATTACATATATGTGTGTGTGTGTGTGTATATATATATGTATGTATATGTATATATACATACTAAGAAAAATGCAGATTTGGTAAAACATAATAGAAAATTGTTCAAGTGGAAATATGTGGAGGAAAAAAAATCAAATCTAGGTTCTAGATTGAAATGGATTAAGATAACATTTATCATCTCAATTTCTTTAAACCAGCATTCAGATTACCTTAAACTGACATTTTTAAAAGAAATAAGAGACTCAGTAATCTTTTTCTATTTTTATAATACATACAAAAGGTTAAAATTTAGGGGGGCATGTGAGGGCAGAATATAGTAGCTATCTCTAAATATATAGAAAAGGGGGGAAAAGGAACACATCAAAAAGAATAAGGGACAGCTTTAAATTTTTGTAAATATCCAGAAAGTTGAGGGAAATATTTAATAAATACTTGTCCTTGAAATTATTTTCTCCATGTGCTATTTTCTCCAAGTACAAACAAAATACGTAATGATAAAATTAGGGTCATGGGGCTTCCCTGGTGGTGCAGTGGTTGAGAGTCCACCTGCTGATGCAGGGGACACGGGTTCGTGCCCCGGTCCGGGAGGATCCCACATGCCGTGGAGCGGCTGGGCCCGTGAGCCGTGGCCGCTGAGCCTGCGCGTCCGGAGCCTGTGCTCCACAATAGGAGAGGCCACAACAGTGAGAGGCCCGCATAACGCAAAAAAAAAAAAAAAAAAAAAAAATTAGGGTCATGTTTATTTGACCAATTAATCAGAAAGTACATTCTAAGGACTGAGGATGAAAAAGTTAGATATCTACTTAACTAAGTTTGAAGGAGGCAAAATCAATGAAAGGGAAAAGATATAAAAAATGTTCTATTACTTAAAGCATGAAAAAAGACTGAGCTTATTATTGGAAAATCAAGTTTAACACATATTTCAAGTAATACATTTTGTTTTTCTAACCTATTGTGAGTACAACTTACTTAAATACTGTTGCATATGCTTGCAAAAATGAACAAAGGCAAAATCTTAGTATCCCTGGTGGTCTTGCTAGACCATGTTAATTCTGCTTTTTGGTTAAATACAAAGGAATAGAATTATGGAGGTTCAGCAACAAGATTTTCATTAGGATATGAAATCATGCCATGAGTTCCAAAAAGGGTTAGTTGTATAGATTTGGGAAATAATCACTCATGCAAAAATCAGAAAATACCTGTACCGAGCCACCATGTCTGTCTGCTGCAAGGTGAGCTCTCAAATGATGGGGATTTGCCTGCTGGGAGTCCCAAGCTGCCCTGTGGTCTGCCGACTGCCATTTATTTAATGCATGTGGCATGCATGGAAGAAGAGAAACCCAAAATGTTAAACATCTCATCCTTATAATATAGAAAACAATCGTATAAAAGGAAATTTAAAATACCCTTACTATTCTGAGTCACAGATGCAGTTATCTTTGCATATTGAACATGGAGCGATTTCAGTTAAAATGCTACAATAATGTAATGATCAACCACAAAAATAAAATAGAATCACAGAATTTTAGAAGTGAAAGGACTTTAGATATCATAGACTCCACTCGTTAACTTTATAAAGTTAACAAAAACTAGAGAGGTAAAAATGACGTGGTCAAGAAAGTACTCCAAATAAACCATGAAATGTTTTAAAAAGCCATCCACTATATTTTCTTACAGTAGAGGTCCCCATTAGTTTTCTGATGAGGAACTACTTCTAGCAAGGTGAATAAAAAGATAGTACTCAAACAGCCATACTTAAGGTCCCAGAAAACTTTTCTCTTCTTGCTTAGTACCCTGTTTCTGATTATGAGGATAATACAAGAAAACAGAAAAATTCTTTGAAAAGCGAGAAGTGCTATATAGAATACCAAGAGGATATGGTAAACAATTTTTTTAAGTGACAATCTTACATATATGAATCTCTTTGCCTCCTTGATCTTTTTATCTGGTTCAAATTAAGAAACCCATTTCCATGAAATAGGCTGATAATTCTTGAAACTTTTAGATGATCTGGCAAACTTGTATGGCAATAACCACAAACTAATAATAATCTAGTAACAGAATTAGGAGTAACTGCTTAATAGGGGTCCATTTCTATGTTTCAGGAAAATGTGGACAGCACTAATAAGAAGAGGGGGAAGGTATACAATATTTAAGTTTCTATTACATGTTTGGTTCTGCATTAGCTGCTTTATATGTGTTATCTCATTTTTGAGATAGACAGTATCACCCTCATTTTACTGATGAAGACACTGAAACAGTAAATACTTCTCTAAGGTCATAGAGGTAGCAAAGAGTACACAAAGGATTTAAACTGAGAGCCTACTGCTCTTCCAATATTACTACCTAGCTCCTTATCACAATTACATTATGTTCTAAAGACTTCAGGGCTCTTTTCTTTCTTTTACAACCAAAGTAAGGAAAATCTTGCCACAAAGTGCCAAGTACACTGGGCTATATGGAGCCTAAGCATATCAGGAACCAGAGTAACCCTTTAGGGGAAGAGATGTTGAAATCAAGTGGACACAAAGAATAAATGTTCTGGCACTAAACTTCCTAAATTAAACTGTACAATGAAAAACTGCATTCTTTGGCATGAAATATGTCATCAAAGCAATTATGACAGTTCTATAATATCTTTTCATTAAATCCTCCAAATTTATCACCAGAATTTAGCAGATTTGTAGGGTTATAGTGAAATAAATTAGACAAGACCAAATCTTAACAAGATCAAAGAATGAAAATCATACTAAAAGAGAGACAAAGATCTAAATGTTGCGTAGGACAGCAGGCAACATTTGGGAACCATGGACCTTTTAAGAAGACAGTAAGAGCTATGCAACCTCGCCTCAGGATAAACATTTGCATGCACCCAACATTTTCTGTAAAATTTCCAGATTCCCTGAACTTCAACCATTGACTCTAAGTTACAATTGTTTATCTGGGGACATTACAAAGGTTTCAGACACTTAAAGAATTAACCTTTCTTCTTTTGGGATTGTGAACTATGGGTTTATCACACAACTTAAGCTGTTTACTGCATCACAGATAGTTAAGAAATTTTTTCTAGATATACAATGTTTCTATCATGGTAAGAATCTGCATGTCCTGGTTTCAAATTCAATATATAAGCTATCCTAAAGGATTTCCTGAGAAAAGAACTGACTCCTTACATTTAGTGCAACAAGTACTACATCAACAAAATATGGTTCCCACCCTCAGTGAGCTGGCAATCGAGCTAGCAAGATATATATGAAATATGTAGAAAGTTAACCTTTAAAACATTTAAATTTATTTCAACAAAAATTTAACTCAACAATAAAAGAAGAGTTTCACTTATTACAATACCTAACAGCTCAAGTGGAGATCTTCACAGAACATGAATTACTGATCTTCTTCCAAGTACATTTGAGAAATTAACTGATTTATAAAACACAAACTCCAAGTTTTGATTTCTCCCATTTCTTTCTATATACAGCATCTTATCAGAGTACTCAAGCTATCAACAAGTTGTAATTTATATATAATACCCTTTACTGTCCCAATTTTTCTAAGGTGAATTATAAAACTAATCTTTTAAAATTCTCTATACTTTAAAGCATAATGTTGTTAAATATTTCTTAAATGCAGCATTTTATTTGGCTATTATTTTTAATAAGTTGTGTTTTTTCTTTGATTTCATTTCTTATTTAACCCTCACCTGAACCCTGATGGGATACAAAAAGGATAACACACTATCCTCCTCCAAAAAGGGTTATAACCCAAAATTCTAAAGGCCTGTTTAACTCAGGGTGACAGCAAAAATTTTTACGTCAAAAGGATTCAATAAAGCTTCCTTATACAAAAATAAGAAGAGTGAAAACGTTGTTCAAAAATGTCAACAGCTTCCAATATACCTTACCCAGGAAATACAAACTCTTCAATGAATCTCTATGCCTTGTATTGAGCCTACTCTCTGCTCCAAGCCAACTGCTTATCTCTCCTCAAACATATTCTACATTTTTAAACTTCTGCTTTATATTTTTTACTGTTCACTCTCCCCAAAATGCTCTTATTCCTTCACCTGCCTTAAAAATTCCATTCATTCTTCAGGCTCATCTCAAAAGCTATCTTTGCCATAAAATCTTTATAGATCCTACATATTCCAATGATCCTCCTTGGCACTTTATTAATGTATTTCCTATGGTAGAGTTTATTCTGCATTGTAATGTAGTTATTTGTGAATTTATTGTAATAATGATAACAGTAATACCAGCCACGAGAGTTGAGACTTAATGAAAGCTTACTATATGCTAGGAATTAAATGAATTATTTTTATTTTATAGATGAGAACTGAGGCTTTGAGTGAATGAGTAATCTGCCCAGGGTCGAGCCATATCCAGGTATGACTGATTCCAGAGGCTGAGAGAGGTCTTAGCCACTGATTACAAAATCATTTCTTACAGGTTATATGTTTTCCTTACTTCTGAATTTCTGCATTGTAGAGAATAGTAGTTTTCAAATAACAGGAACTTAGTAGATAATTTAGTTCACTAAACTAGACTATAGTTAGAAAGACCAACTGCTATTACAATTCATTCCAACAGGGTATCCAGATACTTCCATTCTAACAGAATATCAAACATTGCTCAAAGTTTATTATACTAACTTATACCACTAATTAGGATTTATGATTAAACATTTTTAATGTGAACATTAGGGGAAAGAGTCTAGCTATTGAAAATATATGCATTTTCTATCCTTAATATGTGTGTATATAGTCTGCTTTATAAAAGAAATCCTTCAATCCTTCAATACGTATATACAAGTATGTATACACGCAAATGCATACACATATAAAGCTGTCATCTGCACATGATAAAACACCAAATATATTTATAAACTGTGAGAAGGTAATACAGAAGCAAATTAAGACATTTCATATCTAAAAGGGCAGCAAACCTGATTTTTGGATTGTTGTATCTTATCTCTGTGTTGATGTGCTTCTCTGTTTGATGACAGAGCAGGATCTTGCTGAACTGCACCCACTGGAGTAGGCTACAATACAATAACAATTAGAATCAATGCATTCAATTTCAGAACTCTTATTTAAAATTATTTAGCTACTTAACATAATCAGGGAAAAAAAAAGACACTGTTAAATAAAGTAAGGCCTTAAGAAAAGATATCTTTCCTAAAATATGTTGTTAAATACAACAAAGAGATTATAGCTACTTTTTAAAGTATTTTCAAAATATTTAAATACTTTATCAACTATTTATTTTTATATCAACAAAAGACCTTCTAATACTGTCATTACTTTTAGGTTACTTTTTCATATCAAAAAATGAAAGTGTATTTGTTTATGTTTCTCATTTCCAAAGCCAATATATAAACGGAAAAAATTATTTTAAGAAAATTAAAGGAATAATTTTTTAAATAAGCTAATAAAATTGCTTACTGTCAATATTTTAGTTCGGAAGAGGCTTATATAAAATTTAAATTTTCAAATATAATTCAAAACTTCATATAAATACTTTAATCAAAGTATATTCAGATTTGCATTTTAGATACCATATATATTCAAATCACTTTGGAGTTAAGAAAAATACAGATTAAACGCTTAAGTAAGTCAGTTGTTCAAAAATACTTGAATCTGAGAGTTCAGCAGTTCCAAATCTGGAAAAAAATTTGCTAACAGTGAGCCATAATTACAGAAAATTTTGTAAGGCATTCTTACTTATTTAAAAATAAAAGACTAGTGAGAATACATATTTGATTTTCTGGAAGTCACCACTTCAAAGAAAGAATTTAATGATAACTTCATTTAAGTAATGACACCCATCCCACAGTTATGATCAAGACAATTTTTTTTTTAACTATGAAAACTTGGTACAGTTTTAAAAACCTAAACATGCTCCAATATATAAGTATCAGTCTATTCCAAGATAACCTAAAACTGCTAGAATAATTAACACATATTTTAAAATTACAAATGCTTTGAAAGATGACTAAAGGAAAAAAACTAGCTGATCTTTTAAAAGTTATCACTAGAATATTATATTTTTAAAAAGTATATTTGACATTAAGAACTAAATCAGAAGTAAAACATTCAAAATAACTCATCACTCTAAAAAGTAGACTCCAAATGTAAGGTTTTTACAAAATTCAAAGAATAATTTTTATATTATGCTACCTGAAACATCCATAAAAAAGAAATAAAATGAACCCTTTAAAAAACTATTTATTCTCAATCCTAAAATGTATATGGAACCACAAAAGACCCTGAAATGCCAAGGCAATCTTGAGAAAAAAAGAACAAAGCTGGAAGTATCACACTCCCTGATTTCAGACTATACTACAAAGCTACAGTAATCAAATCAGCATGGTACTGGCACAACAACAGACACATACGTCAATGGAGTAGAACAGACAGCCCAGAAATAAACCCACACACTTGTAGTCAATTAATCTATGAAAGAGGAGGCAAGAATATACAATGAAGAAAAGACAGTCTCTTTATAAGTGGTGATGGGAAAACTGGACAGCTACATGTAAATGAATGAGATTAGAACATTTCCTAACACCATATACAAAAATAAACTCAAAATGGATTAAAGACCTTTATCTATGAAACCATAAAATTCCTAGAAGAGAACATAAGCGGAACACTCTTTGACATAAATTGTAGCAATATTTTTTAGATCTGTCTCTTAAGGCAGAGAAACAAAAGCAAAAATAAACAAATGGGACCTAATTAAACTTAAAAGCTTTTGCACAGCAAAGAAAACCATCAACAAAATGAAAAGACAACCTACTGAATGGGAAATAATATTTGCAAATGATATAACCTACAAGAGGTTAATATCCAAAATTTATAAACAGCTCATACAATACCAAGAAAAACAAAGACCCTTTAAAAAATGGGCAGACAACCTGGATAAATATTTTTCCAAAGAAAACATACAGATGGCTAACAGGTACATTAAAAAATGCTCAACACTGTGAATCATCAGAGAAATGCAAATCAAAACCATAATGAGATATCACCTCACTTGCCAGAATGGCCATTATAAAAAAGACAAGACATAGTAAGTGTTGGTGAGGATATGGAAAAAATGGAACCCTTGTGCATTACTGGTGGGAATTTAAATTGGTGCAGCCACTATGGTAAACAGTATGGAGATTCCTCAGAAAACTAAAAGCAGAACTACCATATGATCCAGCAATTCCACTGCTGGGTATATATCCAAAGAAAACGAAAACACTAATGCACCCCAATGTTCATAACAGCATTATTCACAATAGCCAAAATACTGAAGATATGGAAGCAAACTAAGTGCCCAACGGACGAATGAATAAAGAAGATATGGAGATGATACACATATAGATATGGATATACACACAGACACACACACACACATATATATGAATATTACTCAGCCATAAAAAAAAAGAATGAAATTCTGCTATCTGCAACAATGTGGATGGACCTAGAGTACTATGCTTAGTGAAATAACTCAGACAGAGAAAGACAAATACTCTTATCACTGATATGTAGAATCTAAAAAATAAAACAACCAAATGTATATAACAAAATAGGAACAGACTTACACATATAGAGAACAAACTAGTGGTTACCGGTGAGGAGAAAGAAGCGGGGAGGGGCAAGACAGGAGTATGGGATTAAGAGACAAACTACTATGTATGAAATAA
The DNA here is from genome assembly GCF_003676395.1 of Aethalodelphis obliquidens. Classification (NCBI taxonomy): domain Eukaryota; kingdom Metazoa; phylum Chordata; class Mammalia; order Artiodactyla; family Delphinidae; genus Aethalodelphis; species Aethalodelphis obliquidens. The sequence goes on from NW_020837948.1 coordinate 15,669,401, forward strand.
ATCAACAATAAGGATATACTGTACAGTGCAGAAAAATATAGCTATTATTTTGTAATAACTTTAAATGGAGTATAATCTATAAAAATATTGAATCACTGTTGTACACCTAAAACTAATATAATATTGTAAATCAATTATACTTCAAAATAAAAAATTATTTGTTCTCAACTCTTTTTAAATAAAGGATCTGTACTATGAAAAAGAAGGTTAAGTACTACAAATAAACTTTTATTTTTATTATATAGCCTAGAGTACTCACCAACTGCTTACCAATCCAGTCATATTCATAATCAAACATATACCCTTTTCGATCAAACAAGTCAGTAAAAAGTTTTCTTAGGTAGTCATAGTCTGGTTTTTCAAAAAAATCTAGCCTTCTTACATAACGAAGATATGTTGCCATTTCTTCTAGAACGGAAATAAAAATTGTCTCTCATTAAACTTTTCTAATACTCATTAATAATAAAATTATAAATATCTAAAAGCACAGGGTATTATAAAAACATGAAAAAGTAACAAAATTCTACTAAAATTTAAAATATTATGAACTTAATAACAATGAAATTAAAAGGGGGAAAGAAGGTAAGAAAGGAAATAGGGACAAAAGATAAATCAGAGATTTAACAAACATTATTTTTGTTTCAATTCATTAGGAAAGGCTAAAATTTTTATTTTACATTATTTTTAATAGAAACTTTGGACAGTATCCAAGGTTGAAATAGAAACTTAATGCATAATTATTTAATCACAAAACACCATACTAAGCTCATATTTTTTTAAATTATTTTAAATACTGATAGGAATTGATTTATACATGAAAGCATTTGCACTACCTTGCTGGATTTCCTTTAGAATCAGTGACGCTAAATGACCAATAGAAGATTCAAATTCTTAACCTTGGTTAAATGGTATTCTAATCAACTGACCTAGCAACATAAAGCTAAAACAGTTTAATTCTTCTCTTAATTTCTGGTCATAAATGTAACAATTATTTCATAATACATAAACCTTTGCATGCTATTATAATTCCCAAATATATTAGAGATATGTATTTTTTTAAAGGTCGTATTTTCCAGAAGTAAAAGAAAAAAAAAGCCATAAAAATCAATAAGCAAAATGGTCAGCAATTAGTAAAACAGTGTTTAACCATCAGAGCACATAAAAGCACTATTATAAGAGATGGTAGGTTACACCTAGCTGCTTTTTTGATCCAATTTGTTCATGGCAGCTGATAAGAAAAGGATCATCCATAGCCTAACAGGCATGAAAGTAGCATCCAGTGACCCAGTCACATGGTGCCTCTCCCACTATTCCACTTTCTAGCTAATCACCTGGCTAATTTACTTTGACACCCCCATTTTTTCTGCAGAAATTTGTATAAGCTTCTTAATAAGGTATAGCCAATCTGCCTACACCTAAACTGTTAGTACTATCAATCTATTTTTTCTTTTAATCTTCCAGTTCTATATGTTATAGCAAGAAAGCAAAATACATAATTAAAGTTTACTGTCAATGAATAATAAAAGCAAACTTGAAAAAGGGCTACCTGAGATTATGCTGCTTATACTATTACAATAATAATGCCAGCACTGTACAGGAGAACCTGTAAATACTGAAGTGAGATGTAAGTTCCATCTTCTATCTTCAAGTTTGGTTCTCATTTAATGTTATTGCATAAATCACAACAGGTATTTTAAAACATTAGGGACACATTATTCTTATCCCTTAATTGATTTAGGAATCTTAAGTAAATTTTTGTTGATTTCACGTGAGTTGCCAAAAATCTACATGAGAGCAAATCTATCTTCATAAAGCTCCCCAATACAAAATTAGCCTAAAAGTAGTAAGGTTAGTAAGGTTTTACTGTACTTGGAAAACTAGACTAAATCATACATCACATACCTCCTTTGAGCTTGACATTGAGACTCAAATGACTAATATTGGATACCAAAACTTTAGTTAGTATTTCTAAGCAAATATTTCAACTTATTAAAAGTATGCTACTGAAGAAAATATTAGTTTAGCTGGTACTGGTCAACAGTATTAAAAGATGAATTTTCTTCCATTAATACTGTTTTACAAAAGTGAATATACACATTGCCCTGTGGTCTGTGTATCAAATGCTGACATCTTTTTTTTTCCTTTTTTTAATTAATTAATTTATTTATTTATTTTTGGCTGTGTTGGGTCTTTGTTGCTTCATGCAGGCCCTCTCTAGCTGTGGCGAGCAGGGGCCACTCGTTGTGGTGCACGGGCTTCTCATTGCAGCGGCCTCTCTCGCTGTGGAGCATGGGCTCTAGGCGCATGGGCTTCAGCAGTTGTGGCACATAGGCTCAGCAGTTGTGGCTCACAGGCTCCAGAGCTCAGGCTCAGTAGTTGTGGTGCATGGGCCTAGCTGCTCCACAGCATGTGGGATCTTCCTGGACCACGGATCAAACCCATGTCCCCTGCATTGGCAGGTGGACTCCCAACCACTGTGCCACCAGGGAAGTCCTGCTGACATCTTTTGAATCATATTTTTTAAGCATGAAAAAAGTACTTATCAACTTAAGCAATGAAAATGAACAGTTCTAGTTTTCTGTGTATAATAAGCATATGTATCAAGCAGCATTATTCATTACCTGGAAAATTTTCACATAACACTTCTATTGGTGTGGCTCGTTTTGTATCTCCAATTTTCTGATACCTCTCTTTTAATGTGTCCGCCTAAAACAGAAAGAAAAAGAATCTTGAGACATAATTTTAAAATTAAATACGTGGAAGACAGTACCTTAATATATTAACAATTTATGAAATTCAATAAGGAAACACAAAAACAATTACCTTTAAACCTTGCCAAGGAAGACTGCCTCTCAGAAAATACATGAACATATGACCTAAAGCTTCTAAGTCATCTCTTCTACTTTGTTCTGAAATATAAGAGAAACATAAATTTCATTTTCCTTTCCCAGTTTAGGATGCAAGAATGGAGAAATGATTCTTTCCTTATATGTAAATTAATTCCCCAAAGCTCAGCATATAAATATAAAATACAGATCTGGTGCTTACGAGAGAGAAAAATCATGTTTAAACAATAATGTTTTACATTAAAATTATCATGCATCTTTAAAACATGCCACTATGATTTTTTTAGATATTACTGGAGATTTATTTCTTTCCTTAAATATCTATTCATAGAACTATAAGGCAAGGAGGAAAGGGTTCCATGATCAGAAAGAGAGTCACTGTGTACTACAGCTCCATCTTAAAAGATTCAGAATGTAACATATTAAAAGTTTTGAAAATACCTAGAGCTAAAAATGTTTAACTTTAGCTCTCCATTTCCTAAACTTGTATGAGCACAAAAATTCCACCCCACATACTCTCTATTAATATCAAATACAATTAGTATATTGTGTAACGTATTTTTAAAAGCACTGTGTTTGACACACTCCAACAGTAATAACTCCTCTGACGGCACCAAAAATATGCTGCCAGAACAAATTGCCACTTTAAGTTGCTACTGTTGTTCTAGTAACAGAATGTTGTATAGCATATAACTGAATGATAATCACAGACCAAGACTCAGGGAGGTACTTACAAATATTTGCTGAGTGAATCTTTTTTCAATTTTTTGTCACTTAAGTTAAATATTTAAGTCTTCTTTGTATTTTAAAATAATACAAGAATGCTGACTAACACCGAGAGGAGAAAATAATACTTTAATATGGGGATGTTCATGTGCAAGTTGTTTCATGCAAATGAACACTCATACTACCCAAGCACTACTAAATACTTTAGAAAAAGCACACTTTTCAAAGGATGGAACCAAACTAGGGTAAAAGGGTCAAAAAAGGTTTTAATTTTTACTATGTAATCTTACAATATTCTATAATTGTCTTCTGTAACACCTGCTACAGTTTTAATATATATGTTTGTGTTTTTATTTAATCAACATCTATCCTCCCATCTGACAACATCACAGGAGAGCAGATATCGCTTTGGCTCAATAGCCTCAGGGCCTAGTGTAACGGCTGCCACAGAGCAGGCACTCAACGCATACTACTTAAATATATAAATGACTACTTAAAAACATATAAAACTAGATTAGAATATATCTCTTTTCTATAAGCATAGGGAAATATCTAGAAAATATGCATCAAATCAGTAGTAATTAGGGGTATGAGACTGGAGGACTAAACAGGACATTTCAATAGCTCATTTCATATACTCAAAAATGTGGTATAATGGGAATTTTTCTTATTTTTCATATTTTAACAATGTAAGCATATGCTATTAAAAATAGCAAACTTCCAAAATAAGTAAGATAAAGTTCTTCTAAAAGCCATTAATGAAAGCAGGATGTGAATTCATGAAAAAAATCAGTAATGCCTTTTACAGCTAAAATTTTACTTTATTAGATCCTAGGAGTCTTAAGAATGAAAAGTCATGGAAGAAAAAAAATTATTTTTGAAGTCCCACTGAGAATCAGAATCACCTCTGAAACTCTTAAGAACCTCAAATGAGCAGGCCTAATGCTGAACATTGATTCTTTGGGTATGACATAGGGTAGAAGAATGTACACTTTAAAAAGCTTAGCAGATGATTCTGAAGTACAACCAGATTTGATAATCACTAAACAAGAAACTTCTTTTACTTTAGTATAATTTTACATATAATAAAATACACTTATTAAAGGGTACAGTTTGATAAATTTTGACAATACACAGAACTAAGTACTGCCACAATCAAGAATTATTTCCAACACTCCAAAAGATTCCCTTTTACCCCTTGCCTGTTATTCTCCCCCTCCCCTGGTCTCAACCACTCACCTGTTTTCTGTCACTCTATAGTAAATTTGATTTTTTACAGAGTTTCACATGAATAGGATCATACAGTATGGACCCTAGTGTCTGGATTCTTTTGCCTCATTCCTGTTGTTGTATGCATTAGTACCTCATTACTTTTAACTGCCACAATTATTTATCCGTTCGCTTATTGATGGATCTTTGAGTAACTTCCAGTTTTGAGTTAATGTGAATAAGGCTGTTAGGAACGTTCTTGTACAAGTCTTTGTGTGGACATATGTTTTCATTTCTCTGGGTAAATATCCAGGTGTGGGATTACTGCATCATATGGAAAGTGTAGGTTTAACTTTATAAGAAACTTCTAGGGACTTCCCTAGTGGGACAGTGGTTAGGAATCTGCCTGCCAATGCAGGGGACACAGGTTTGAGCCCTGGTCCGGAAAGATCCCACATGCTGCGGAGCAGCAGCTAAGCCCCTGCACCACAACTACTGAGCCTGCACTCTAGAGCCCACGAGCCACAACTACTGAGCCCACATGCCACAACTACTGAAGCCCATGCACCTAGAGCCCGTGCTCCGCGACAAGAGAAGCCAAGCAATAAGAAGCCCACGCACCGCTCACCACAACTAGAGAAAACCCATGCACAGCAACAAAGACCCAATGCAGCCAAAAATAAATAAATAAATTTATTTTTTTAAAAAAAGAAAGAAAAGAAACTTCTATATTGTTTTCCAAAGGGGTTGTGCCATTTTATATTTCCACCAGCAATACATGAGACTTCCAGTTGCTCTAGAGCCTGTCAAACACTTAGTATGGTCACTCTTTCAAATTTAGCCATGCTAATGGCCATGAAGTGTTGGCTCACTGTCATTTAATTTGAATTTCACTGGTGACCTTTTTTGAATGTTGTTTCACGTGTGTTACTGGTCATTCATATATCTTTTTGTCACATTTCCAAACATTTTACTCATTTTTTAAAAATTATACTATTTGTCTTATAATAAATCTGTAAGAGCTGTTTGTATATTTTGGATATAAGTCATTTTCAGATATAAGTTTTGCAAATACTTTCTCTCACACTGTAGCTTGCTTTTTTCATTTTCTTAACAGTATCTTTCAAAGAACAGAAGGTCACAAATATTTTCTCCTATTTTTCCTTCAAGAAATCCTATAGCTTTGGTTCTAACACTTACATCTATGAATCATTTGAAGTATTTTTTGTTTGCTTTTGTTGTGGGGTAAGGGTTTAAATTCCTTTTTTTCCATATTGATGCCTAGTTTTCTCACACAGTTTCTTGACAAGGCTATCTTTTCCCCTTGAATAACTTCTGCACCATCCTCAAAAATCAATTGAGCTTCTATGTATGGGTCTATTTCAAGACTGTATTATGATTCACTTATCTATGTTGATGCTAAGACCATCCAAAGTAAGTAGAAGGAGAAAATAATGACAAATCAGAAAACCAACAATGAGAAAATGGATAACCAGTAGAAAAAATTTTGAAATCAAATGCTGGTTATTTGAAAAGTTCAATAAAACTAATCCCCTCATTAGGATACAGGAAAGAAAACACAAATTACTAATATCGGGGCAACAAGGGGACATCAGGACAGATCCTACAGACATTAAAAGGATGATAAAGGAATATTACAAACTAACATTATGCCAATACATTCAACAACTTAGATGAAATAGACAAATATCTTGAAAGCTACAAATTACCAAAACTGCCTCAAGAAGAAAATGTGAATAGCTCTATACCAATTAAACAAAATTTAATTTCTAATTTCTGATCTTCCCAAAATATAACCCTAAGCCCAGATGCCATCACTGGTGAATTCTATTAAACATTTAAGGAACAATACTATTTCTATACAAACTCTTTCAGGAAATAGAAGAGAAGGAAACCCTTCCCAAGTTAATTCATTACACCGTTACCAAAGCCAGACAAAGGCATTATAAGCAAAGAAAACTATAGGAAGTAGTTTTTTTTTTTACATTTTGCATTTTACAGATGCAAAATCCTTAAAAAGATAGTACACCAGACTAAGTGGGGTTCACCCTATGACTTTAAGGTTGGTTTAACTTTCAAAAAGCAATCGATGTAATTCTCCATAATTAAAGAAGAAAAGATATAAATCATAAGGTCATCTCAAAAAATATGGAAGAAGTACTTGAGAAAATCTAACATGCATTTATGATAAAAACTCTCATCAAATGAGGAAAAGAAGGAAACTTCTTCATTCTGACAAAGGCCTTCTATGAAAAACCTACAACCGATACAATTCTTACATGAGGAAAGGCACCCCTAAGATCAGGAACAAAGCAAGGGTGTTCACTCTCACATTTTCTATTCAATGTTGTACTGGAAGTTCTTGTCAGTACAAAAAAAGCAAGAAAAAAAAATTAAAAGATATTCAGATTGTAAATGAAGAAATGAACCTATCCTTCTTTGCAGACAACATGATTTTTTATGTAAAAAAATCCTAAAAAAAAAATCTATTAGAACTAGTAAATGAGTTTTAGCAAGAATATAGGATACAAGGTCAACATATAAAAATTAACTGTAGGGGCTTCCCTGGTGGCGCAGTGGTTAAGAATCTGCCTGCCAATGCAGGGGACGCGGGTTCGTGCCCCGGTCTGGGAAGATCCCACATGCCGCGAGAGTGTCTGGGCCCGTGAGCCATGGCCTCTGGGCCTGTGTGTCCGGAGCCTGTGCTTCGCAACAGGAGAGGCCACAACAGTGAGAGGCCCGCGTACCGCAAAAAAAAAAAATTTAATTGTATTTCTATACTAGCAATAAACAATTGGAAAATGAATTTGAACAGCAATAAAATTTACAACAGCATCAAAAAACATGAAACATGTGGGGACAGATTAATCAATATACAAGCAAGACCTGTATATTATAGCATATGGTTTTAAAGCTAAATGCTAAGTGATATATAAATATAGTGAGCCCACCATATCTATGGGTTCTGCATCTGTGGATTCAACCAACCACAGACTGAAAATATCCATGAAAAAATAATTCCAGAAAGTTCCAAAAAGCAAAACTTGAACTTGCCATGGGCTGGCAGCTATTTACAAAGCGTTTACATTGTATTAGTTATTATAAATAAGCGAGAGATGATTTAAAGTATATGGGAGAATGTGTGTAGGTTATATGCAAATACTATGCGATTTTATATTAAGGGTTTGAGCACCCCCGGATTTTGGTATCCTCAGGGGGTCCTGGAACCAATTCATGGATACCAAGGGACAAGTGTACTGAGCCCTACAGTAGGATTCTTTATTAAGGAAAAGAATTCACCATAAAGGCAATTCTTTGAATTCAATCCAAGGGGGGACTTTAGTTACCACAGTGACAATAAGCCATGATCATAAGGTGATCTTGCCTACATGCTTGTCTCAGAGAACAGTAGTAGTCTCATAACCTACACAGTATGTAAAAATTCAAGCCACAACTACGAGCTAGTAAAATAAATGTACTACTGAAACTCAGTCTGCTAATGCTCCTTACCCTCATAATTCCTTTCTTTGTGTTCTATCATCAACTGACAAATTTGGAAGTAAAATTTGCCAAGAAATAGAAGTCATGAGGAAGGCTTTCTCTTTGAAACACTGTAACTAAAGAATACATCCTTCTGGTTTTTAACAATTGTGTTAGATGAAAAACATTCTCCCAAAGGTAATATGGCCCTTATTAAACCCTGTTCACATTTTTAAAGCACTTAACTACAAAGGCCTGTTTGAAAATGGGTTTTTCTCAAAGGCAAAAATCCTTATTATAGGAACCCTTGCTTTAAGCAACTGAAACATTAAAAAGTGACAATTTTCTTTACAACAGGTACCATTAAAGATTATTTTAAATAGGTTCTCCAGTAAATTTTAAAGTTATGTAAAGAGTCAATTAAAATTTTGCTCCTCAGGAATATATGTATCACATAAAATATACAACCAACATATTAATATCCTAGTATGTGTCAGTGCTTCGTACAGATGATCTTTTAAAACTGTATCTATTCCCTGACTTCAGACTATACTACAAAGCTACAGTAATCAAGACAGTATGGTACTGGCACAAAAACAGAAATATAGATCATTGGAACAGGACAGAAAGCCCAGAGATAAACCCACGCACATATGGTCACCTTATTTTTGATAAAGGAGGCAAGAATATACAATGGACAAAACACAGCCTCTTCAATAAGTGGTGCTGGGAAAACTGGACATCTACATGTAAAAGAATGAAATTAGAACACTCCCTAACACCGTACACAAAAACAAACTCAAAATGGATTAAAGACCTAAATGTAAGGCCAGACACTATCAAACTCTTAGAGGAAAATATAGGCAGAACACTTATCACAGCAAGATCCTTTCTGACCCACCTCTTAGAGAAATAGAAATAAAAATAAACAAATGGGACCTAATGAAACTTAAAAGCTTTTCACAGCAAAGGAAACCATAAAGAAGATGAAAAGACAACCCTCAGAATGGGAGAAAATATTTGCAAATGAAGCAACTGACAAAGGATTCATCTCCAAAATTTACAAGCAGCTCATGCAGCTCAATATCAAAAAAACAAACAACCCAATCCAAAAATGGGCAGAAGACATAAATAGACATTTCTCCAAAGAAAATATACAGATTGCCAACAAACACATGAAAGGATGCTCAACATCATTAATCATTAGAGAAATACAAATCAAAACTACAGTGAGATATCACCTCACACCAGTCAGAATGGCCATCATCAAAAAATCTACAAACAATAAATGCTGGAGAGGGTGTGGAGAAAAGGGAACCCTCTTGCACTCTTGGTGGGAATGTAAATTGATACAGCCACTACAGAGAACAGTATGGAGGTTCCTTAAAAAACTAAAAATAGAACTACCATATGACCCAGCAATCCCACTACTAGGCATACACCCTGAGAAAACCATAATTCAAAAACAGTCATGTACCACAATGTTCATTACAGCTCTATTTATAATAGCCAGGACATGGAAGCAACCTAAGTGTCCATTGACAGATGAATGGATAAAGAAGATGTGGCACATGTATACAATGGAATATTACTCAGCCATAAATAGAAATGAAATTGAGTTATTTGTAGTGAGGTGGATGGACCTAGACTCTGTCATACAGAGTGAAGTAAGTTGAAAGAGAAAAACAAATTCCATATGCTTATACATATATATGGAATCTAAAAAAAAAAAAGAAACAAAAATGGTCACGAAGAACCCAGGGGCAGGATGGGAATAAAGACACAGACCTACTAGAGAATGGACTTGAGGACACAGGGAGGGGGAAGGGCAAGCTGGGACAAAGTGAGAGAGTGGCATGGACACGTGTACACTATCAAATGTAAAACTGATAGCTAGTGGGAAGCAGCCGCATAGCACAGGGAGATCAGCTCGGTGCTCTGTGACCACCTTGAGGGGTGCGATAGGGACGGTGGGAGTGAGATGCAAGAGGGAGAGCATATGAGGATATATGTATATGTATAGCTGATTCATTTTGTTATAAAGCAGAAACTAACACACCATTGTAAAAAAAATAATAATAATAACAACATTTTTTTAAAAAAGATGGAGCTCCAGTCATCTGAAGGCTTGACTGGGGCTGAGGATCAAAAAAAAAAAAAAAAAAAAACTCACTGTAGCTATATTCAAAGTGTCAATAATAACCCAATAAAGAAACTAAGGCTCAGAATGGTTGTGACTAGCTCAAAATTATGCAGGATTTCAGACCACATATCTGGACTTCTTTTCATTTCATAAAACAAGGAAGAACCAATCAATCAAATGTTTATTACAAACCTCTGCAATCCTTTTCTATTTAAAAATTCTACTCTTGCATCTCAACATTATTTTTCTCTTTTTAAAACTGATTTTATTCCTCCTTTACCTAGCACTGTTCCCATTTCAACTGAATTTCTAATCAATTTTCAACAACAGAAAAATATTGTTTTAAATGAGCTGAAATTTACCTCTCTGCCCCCCAAAAAATCAAAAGCCTCACTTAAAAGTAGGAAACTTTCTAATATACATGTGCATACTAGCAAAAATAAATTTACTACTGCATTTCCCTGCCAAAAAAAAAAAATGAGGCCAAAAGACATGTCAGTTAACTAAATAAAAACAGGCATGACAAGAGAGTTGAACAACAAAAATTCTCACTGAAGAAGGTTTAAATCATTATTTATATGTAACCAAAACAATAAAAACAAAAATTACTATAAGCAAATAGAAGTTTCACTTTATATTTCCTTCTAAAACGTTAAAATGTACATTTCCTTGGCACCTCACAAAAGAAAGAAAAAACAACTTTCCCACAAGATTCACTGAGCTCATTTACATTTTTCATAATGACATAATTTGAGTTTTTTAGAAGTGAGAACACAAACCCAAAAGAAAAAAAGCACTATCATGCAAGACAATTCGCAGCAACAACCCAATAATCCAGATACCTAATCTAGCAATATCAAGAACTCAGAAAGAAAAAATACATTTCTGAGCAATGGAACTCAGAACATGCATTCATCTGATTCCTCAAGAAGTCCTCTTGAAATCTAGTTCTCTTAATTTAGATATAATTCCGGTAAGTTTGGCTATCAGGTCAGAAGAAGCAAATCAAAAGATGAGAAAGTGCTGCCAGCAGCAATAACAAAAAGTAAGCAAAAATACAGTTGAATGGAAAAAAATCTGTTAAAAAATACACTACAAGACTTACTGTAAAGCTACAGCACTCAACATAGTATGGTATTGGCTAAGGAACAGACAAATAGATCAATGGACAGAATAGAGAGCCCAGAAATAGACCCACATAAATATATATAGTCAGCTGATCTCTGACAAAGAAGCAAAGGCAATACAAGGGAGCAAAGATAAGTCTTTTTAACAAATGGTGCTAAAACAACTGAACATCCACATGTAAAAAAATGAATCTAGACACAGAACTTACACCATTCACCGTTCAAAAATAACCAAAATGGATAAGACACCTGAACGTAAAACACAAAATTACAAAGTTCCTAGAAGATAACATAGGAGAAAATCTAGATGACCCTGGGTTTGGCAATGATGTTTTAGATATAATACCATAAGCACAATACATGAAAGAAATAATTGATGAGTTGGACTTCATTAAAACTTCCACTCTGCAAAAGACACCATTGAGAGAATAAAAAGATAAGCCACAGGCTGGAAGAATATATTTGCAAAACACATCTCATAAGAAATTGTTACCCAAAATAGACAAAGAACTCTTAAAATTCAACAATAAGAAAACAAACAAATTGATTAAAATGGGCCAAAGACCTTAATAGGCACCTCACCAAAGAAGATACGCAGATGACAAATAAGCATATGAAAAGATGCTCCATATCATACGTCATCAAGAAATTCAAATTAAAACGAGGTAACACTACACACCTATTAGAATGGTATAAATCCAGAACACTAACAATACCAAATGTTGGTGAGAATGTTGAGCAACAAGAATTCTCACTCATCGGTAGTGGGAATGCAAAATGGTACAGCATTTTGGAAGACAATTTGGGGGCTTCTTACAAAACTAAACACACTCATACCACATGATCCAGCAACAGAGCTCCTTGGTATTTACACAAAGGAGTTGAAAACTTATATTTATACAAAAACTACACAAGGTTGTTTATAGCAGCTTTAGTCATAATTGCCAAAACTTGGAAGCAATGAAGAGGTCCTTCAGTAGGTGAATGGATAAATAATCTGTGTTATCTCCAGACAATGGAATATTACTCAGCACTAAAAGAAATGAGCTATCAAGCAATTAAAAATCATGGAGGAAACTTAACTGCATATTACTAAGTGAAAGAAGCCAATCTGAAAAGGCTACATACTGTATGATTCCAACTATATGGCATCTGGAAAAGGCAGAGCTACGGAGACAGGAAAAAGACTAGTGGTTGTCAGGGGCCGGAGAGAGGGAGGGATTAGGTGAAGCATAGAGGACGCTTAGAAAGTGAAACTACTCTGTAGGACACTATAATGGTAAATACATGTCATTATAAATTTGTCCAAACCCAGATAATATACAACACCAAGAGTGAACGTTAAAGTAAACTATGGACTCTAGGCAATAATGATGTGTCAGTGTAGGTTCATCAATGATAACAAATGTACCACTCCGGCGTGATAATATGATAGTGAGCACGTGTGGGGACAGGGGTAAAAGAGAAACCTCTGTACCTTCTGCCTAATTTTGCTGTGAATTTAAAACAGCTCTAAAAATAATGTTATTTTTAAAAATACACTACTAATTCAAATAAATTTTCTCTAAACTTTTTTAAAATATACATACTAACATTCTCCAAATGATCTTGAAGGTGTCACTATATAATAGTAATCGTACAAAAATTATGATACTGAAATATCAAGAAAACATCAATTAGGTTTATCATACTTTGTTTCAAAAAGCAAGGAATTGTATAATACATTTTTAAACTGTTAAAATGTAATCATAAAACGTATATACATGTTTTTAAACTGTTAAAAAGCTGTTTGGGAGACTTAAAGAGTAGGCCTCAGGATTGTAGCAATTAGCTAGAAATTATATGAAACACACCACAGAATGATAACACAGAAAGAAGGCATTTTTGTAACACCATAATTCTGTGATTACTTCTCTTCCACTCTGAAAGCTTACCATTTAGGGGCTTGAAATATCATTTTTCTATAGAACACAGATTTTTCTTAACACTTACAAAGCAACTGGCAACTTATTCCTCAAATCCTGGTCTTTTTATTCATGAATACTCAATAATATTTAAAAATAAAAGACCATTTTATTTCAAGACACTTACTAAAGAGAAATACATTTCTCTTATTTACTTAATTTCAAATCACTTCAATTAAGACATAAAGGGAAAAAAAGTAATCCAAAGGAAGATTATAAAATGAGGTTCAAAGCACTTGACAAAAAAAAAAGCCTTTAAAAAGATATTAAAAAGATACTTGATGAGACACAATTGAAAATAACAATTCAACCTGACAGTACTAAAGAATGCTTCCATTAAAGCAGACCAAGGAAATCCACATCTGTCACATGCAGCTTTATTGAGATTTCATCTTGATCAGCGACTTCAGGAGGTATATGAAAGGTGTACAAATGAATCACTACATCTGCCTTCTGAACAGAAATCACCTAATTAAGATCAATAGACACACACCACAGGAATAAAGATGATAAATTCTACAATGTGATTTTACACTATTCCTCCATAATATTATGTTAAGGGACAACGCTTTCTTTTCGAATCTGATACAGTGTCCATCTCCGCAAAGGAAAAATACACATAAACCTGCACAAATGTTCCTCTGACCAAATTCTCTATTTTGAAAAGTTCATGTGAGTAGCAAGTCCTTGAATGCACAAGAGTGAGTGAATGAATAAGAAGGCTTTAAAAGTAACAACCAAAGTTCAGATGAAAGGAAGAAATTATATATACACAAATTAAAATCAGCACTAAAAGGTCACGCTTTCACTGTTCTTTTTTCTTAATCTCTTCCTGATTCCTCACAAAGCCAAGTGCTCTAAACTCAAAACACCACTAAATATTCCATGTTCACAGCCATCTCAAACTTACAGAATACTTTAACTCTTTGGCACTCAAACTCACTCTACAATTTTAAAAAAAAGGAAATCACGTAATCTGTCAAATAAATGTTCTATTTTTACCCATCTACTCCCAAGTTCTACATCAAAACTGAGAAGCAGGGCTTTTACAAATGAGAGAAAGTAAGGATTAAAGCTTTTGTTCTTTGCAGTACTTGCCAAATAAATAATTTTTTGTTTTCTTCCTGAAAGAAGAGTAAAAAGAGATTATTACAATAGTTAAATGCCATTTCCCAAGCTCTGAAGGCTTTTCCTAACAAGGACAAACATATCAGACTTATTTTGCCCTTTCTACAAATAGAATGCTGTTACATTTACCATTGTTCGGATAAAGAACACCAGGCCAGAAGGAAGTCGTGACTTCATGGCTCACAATAAAATGGTGGTGAACCTTTGTTAGTTGTTATAAAACAGTCTTAACAACTACCATGAAATGAAAATTTCTCACAGACACTGTTCATATAAACACAGATGTGCCTGGTTTTAACAGAAGAGACAATCCTGAAAGTTGTATATCTACCCAATCATATTTTAAATCTATCAGGAAAGTTTGCTATTGAAACACACTTGCCCAAATGTCACCTGAAAGGTAAATACTACTGACTTTTCTTAAAGAAAGGCAAACCTACATTTTCAGGTATTTCAAACACCTGAAAAAATACCATGAGCCTACTATCAGGTAAGCTGTCAGGGGAAGATGCCAAGTGCTATTTAGTTCTGATTGAGATGCAGAAGCAGGGAAACATAGTGGGCAGCAGATAGGTCTGGGGAGAATGGTTAGAGAAGAAGCTAAGACTAGGAGTTAGAGGTTGGATTAGATGACTTCTAAGGTTCTGGACAAATTGTGATTGTATTGTAAGGTACATCTGAGCAGTGACAGTGGATAAGTACCGATAAGTTTACATTCCTGTCTATTCTCCCTTATAAGAAAGATGTTAGATATAGAATCTAAAAGCATAAAATTAAGTTATTAGACTTCCTGTGATATAAAAACCGACCATGGCTTAAGACTTAGGAATAATCTATTGTAAACACAACCTAGAACTGATTTTTTTAGAAACACACAAAAGTAATTTGATGGCAAAGAATATGATATCATAAAAAGAATATCTCAATCCCTATCTCACATCATACAAAAAAATGAATTCTAGATGGCAGAAGAAAACATAAAATGTTCTCATTACAAGGGGTAAAGATTTCTTAGGATTTAAAAAGTAGTAATCATAAAAGAAAAATTTGATAAATTAGACTTCATAAATATTTACAACTTTTGCTCATCAATTGTCAACACTAGGGAAATGACTAGACAAGCCACAGACTAGAAGACGATGTCCACAGAGCATGTATTTGCCAAAGGACTTATATCCAGAATATATAAAGAATTCCTACAAATCCACAATAAAACGATGTACACAACACAAAAGAAGACATACAAGTGGTCAATAAGCACATGAAAAGTGCTCACAATCATTAGTCACAGTAAAATACAATACCACTACATAAATTCACCAGAATGGCTAGAATGAAAAAGACCGACAACACCAAATGTTGTCAAGAATGTGAAACAAACAGAACTCTCATTCACTGCTGGTAGAAACAGAAAATGGTATGAATGTTTTGGGGAACTGATTGACAGGTTCCTATAAAGTTAGTACTTACAATATGACCCAACAATTCCAATCTTAGGTATTTACTCAAAAGAACTGAAAACATATGTGTGCTGGAAGATTTGCAAGGATGCCATAGCAGTTTTATTCATAATAGCAAAATACTATTAATAATCAAAATGCTCATCAATGTTAGGATGGATAAACAATTTGTGGTATATTCATATTTATGCAATGGAATACTACTCCGTTGCACAGGAACAAACCCTAATCAACTTAGATGAATCTCATACATATTAGACTGAACAAAATAAGTCATATGATTTCATTTATAAGAATTAGAGTCAGCAAAACTAAACCTATGGTGATAGAAATCAGATCAACAGTCGCTTTCGTAGACACTGAGGAACAGCAAGAGGGAAGTCTAAGGAGTGAATAGTGTTCTAAATCTTGGTAGACTTGTGGGTTATACAGCTGTATACATTTATTAATACTAATAAGTTATACACTCAAACGTTGTGCACTTTACTCAATGTATATTTTACTTGAGTCTATTTATTTATTTATTTATATTTTTGGCTGTGTTGGGTCTTCGTTGCCGTACGCAGGCTTTCTCTAGTTGTGGCAAGCGAGGGCTATTCTTCATTGTGGTGCACGGGCTTAGTTGCTCTGCGGCATGTGGGATCTTCCCAGACCAGGGCTTGAACCTGTGTCCCCTGCATTGGCAGGCGGATTCCTAACCACTGCACCACCAGGGAAGTCCTACTTGAGTCAATTTTAAAAAGGACTCTTCAATAAAATGAGAATTACAAATATCGCAATTCTAGTAAGCTTGCATTAACACAGTGTTATCAGTTACCAATTCTGAAACTACATTCTGAGTGTCCTAGGCTTCTAAAAATGAGTAAATATACTAGAGTAGTGGTAGCCAGATTTCTCAATGTTGGCAAAGGAAGATATAAACATAGAAAAGGGAAGGGAATTACAAATATGAAAAGGAGGGGATCCTACTTTGTGCTGTTAGACTGAAATTAGAAGTATCAGTATAAACTCATAGTTTTTAATAGATAGATATTAACATATGTGTATAAGTGCATACACATGTGTAGGCGTATCTGTACGTGTACATAAATGTGTGTTGTATATACACACAAATGAGTATATATGTGTATATTCACACACACAGACATGTACACATTTCCTAGTTCTGCTACAGAAAGGCCTTAGAAACAATAACATACTAGGAGCAATAAATACACCTAGTGTTACAAAATCTTGGTTTCTACATACCATTATCCAATAAAGGAACCAGGGCTTCTTAGAAAAATGTTGTATCTGGGCTAGAGCCAAGAAACTATAAGATAAGCCTGGAACAACTTGTTGCACAAGACAAGAAAGAAGTTTTCCAAGAATCATGAGAACATGCCAAAGGCTTGAGAGAGCAACCAGTAGCCAAATCTGGGACAATCTGAGCATCAAAATAAATAATGATATAAATAATGATAGTAATGGACTATAATACATCCAGTTAAGAATCCATGAGTCCATGAGTCCATACTGATGTAAGTCAATAAATAAGGGAAGAAGGGAAAGCTTTTGCCTACATTAGAATGAAACTAGTAAATTCATAAGGAACGATGGAGTTAGAAAATCATCAATTGATATTAAATCTAGTGGGTAAAAATTTGATGAGAAACAACATATTTACATAATCTCAAAAACTGACTTAGAAAATATTTTCTAACTACAAAGGGAAAATAAGAAACTTTTAAGTGGAGAAACTTAGCAGTCACTACCCTAAGCAAGTGATCAAAGCTACTTGGAACCAAGTGACATGTGCCTTCTGACATGATGCACTGAGAACACATCACTTCTATGATACTTGTGCTTAAACTGGATACCCAAATATAGTCATGAAGAAATATCAGACAGCTTCAAACACAGGACATGCTACAAAACAACCCGTACTCTACAAAAATATTAACTTCATGAACCATAAAGAAAGGCAAGGAACTGTACCAGATGAAAGGAAACAAAAGAGATAGGAGGATTAGGTGAAATATGTGATCCTGGACCAGGAAAAAAAAAAGCTATAAGAAACCCTGTGCAGTTGATATTTTACCCTTTTTATAAATAAGGAACCCTCTTAAAAAGGTTAAATAATAGCTAGTACAAAGTAAACAGTACCTGTAAGATATGTATTCTCAGTATTCAATGTATTAGGCAGGTGGCTACCTCCCTGGACAGCTGTATCAAAGAGTTATAGTCTCAATCAAAAACCTTTACACACATTAAATGCAGTTAAAATTAAGTATTCTCTCATATTCTTTAATAGAAATAATTAAATGGATCACCCTAAGTGTATCAAAGTTGAACATTTCAAGTAAAATAAAAAAGATATAGTGAATATAAGGATATCTGTCATTCATTTTAAAGCAACTTACTTTAAAAGACTTACTAAATATAAATGAAAGTAAACTCTAGTTAGATGTGATAAATAAAAATTACAATAGAAGCGACTGTAACCTGCAAAAACTAAACCATAATAACAAATAAAAACCCACACTATTAGCGTACTGAGTTCAAACTTCCATACTTACGAAAGGTACACATACCTTTTCCTAAATGTGTGTTTATGCTCATATATCTAGCTGTTCCTGTAAGGCTCTTATGTTCTCTGTATGGTATGTGTTTCTTTGTCTCTGGATCAATATATTCCTTTGCCAAACCAAAATCTATAATATGAATAACTTGCTGGGTTTTGTTTCCTGGTCGTCCTATTAAGAAGTTCTCAGGCTTCACATCTCTGTATATCAAGTTCTTTGAATGGACATACTCCATGCGAGAAATCTTGATTCAAAAAAAAAAAAAAAAGATACATTTTATTTTAGGCTTTGACTAGCATAAAATAGTATGATAGAGGCAAGACAATTTTTACAATGAAAACAACATTAAGAAGAAAAAATCAAATTGTTTGAACCCTTTAAAAGAAACGTGATATCACTCAATAGTTTCTTAAATATATGTCCAATTATGATTAAATATTTTTGCTTTTTACTATTTTGGGCACTTATATAGGAAAGTGCTTGAATTTTATGAATTCCTTTCTTATCAGAAAGCCTGATTAAATCAACACTTTCAGATGATGCTACCTTATAGAATTAAAAAGCTTTACTAATACAAAATCTTGAACTCAAAAATATAAACAGATATATTCACAAAGTTGCAATTTAGTCTTCCTTATCTGTTCAATAATGGAGAAAATTTTATAATTACACTAAAGAAACTTAAAGAGTCTAGACTGTTAAATAAAAGAATTAACAGAGCACTTTGTTATCTTTTTTATAACTTGTTTACTTTTTTCCTTAGGTATGAAACATTTAAAAAGATCTTGAGACTAGAAAACTTTGGAATCCAACTCTAATAATAATATAATACATTTTTATTCATTGCTTTACACATTCTCAAATAATGTTTATTGTATAAACTGTCAGAAAACAGAACATTACAAATAATAAAAGTGCTTCATTTAATGATATTCATGGTTGACAATACAATGTAAGTGAACACAGTCACTCAAGCCATTTTAGTTTGTTAACAAATTTTGAATCATATAACATATACTATTCTATAACCTATAGTTCTCATTAACAATATATTATGAGCATTTTCCAGGTCATGAAACATTCTTTTAATATACACTTTTTAGTGGCTGCATATTATTTTATGGCTATTAATAATTTATCCAACTAACACTGTTATTTCTGTGCATTCGGGTTGTTTCCCACTTTATTATAGACGTCTTTGCACAACAAGCTTTAAGTACATCTGAATACTTCCATTGGATAAATCTGTAGAAGTAATGAGTCAACAGATAAAAACAATTTTAAGACTTCTGCAGCATACACTTACTGGCATTTATTTCAAAACTGCCTTAAAATTATCCTCTTATTTCCCCATAGGCTCCCTGAAATTTAAATGATTTATAAGACTTTCTCATTAGTTTGTTTCTTCTTTTTCTAGGCCATTTTAATTTATTACCAAGATTAAAAACCCATCTTTCTGAGGGTTCTCTTCTCTAAGTATTCATTTTCGACCTGAAAAGAGTGCTGGAAACAACTTAATTCCCAAACTGAGCATTCTGACCTTAAAGTAGTAAGATATTAATTTTTTCATACAAATAAAATACACCTGATTCAGTTATTTTAAGTTACAGTCATCCTAAAAGGACAATGATATGAAAAGCAGACATTTTTATTAGGTCAAATGCTGTGGAAGATAATGTCACAAAACTTTAAACTTTCAGTGTAAATTAGTGACCAAATGAACCACACAATTGTTCAAACAGCTTCAAAACATCCTGCTTTACTTACCAGTTGGATAGCTATCATGAGAACCGTTTTAAGAGAAAATGTTCTGTCACACAAATCAAACAAATCTTCCAAACTAGGTCCCAGCAGTTCCAGCACCATAGCGTTGTATTTCCCACAAGGGCCAAAATAGTAAACTTGAGGTATACCATCTGGAGGAAAAGAATAACAATAAACAATTTTTTAATAATTTTGTAGCTTCAAGAACTGCAGCAGTATTTTTATTTTTTCCATACAAACAATAAATTTCTCCTGACCCAGCCTCCTCCCTCCCTATACCTTCTCCTTCATGTTCACAGAGTAGCCTGGTTACACTTCTACTGAACCTGCATTACTGAACTACATTATAAACAGTGCTTCATTGTTGGTCTCCACCAACCTCACTATAGAAAGGAACTGTGCCCTTGAGACTTGTATTTCCATGGCCTACAGAAATGCTTGGCACATAGGAAAGATCTTATTTTTATTGAACAAAGGAGTTACTGCACTCTTTCATAACCCTGTGGTAGGCATAATGCTAAGTTCAACCCCCAAGATTTCCATCCTCTGGTGTACACAACCCATATAATCCTTTCCCCACAAGTGTGGGCAAGATTCCCAGATTTCACTCTTGTCATTAGATTATGTTATATGGCAAAGGTAACAAAATTAAGATCCCTGTTAGTGGAGGTTAAATTAATCAAAAGGGAGATTATTCTGTTGGGCATGACTTAATCAGGTAAGATGTTTAAAAAGCAAGTCTAGAAGTCAGAGATAATCAAAGCAGCAGAGCAGTTCTCCTGTTGACCTTAAAGACACAAACTACTATGTTGTGGAAGAGGGCCACATGCCAGGAAATGGGCAGGCCCCAGGAACTGAGAGCCTCATCACACAGCCATGAGGAACTGAATTCTAGAAATAACCAGTGAGCTTGGAAAAGGACTGGTTGGAAAAGGAGCTTGGAAAAGGACTCAGACCCAACAAAATGACACCTTGATTTAAGCCTGGAAAGACCCTCAACAAAGGACAAAGCTAAGCTATGCCTGGACTCATGACCAATAGAAATTGGGAGATAATAAAGTCTCTTATTCTATGTCACTAATTACTAAATAAATCATTACACAACAACACAAAATAATACAAACTCCAAATATAAAGTCTAAATACACAAAAATCACCCGTATTTTATTTTTAGAACTAACAGACTCCCAATAAACTAACATATAATAGGGGATCATTTTATCTTAACATTGTATCTATTTATTCGTTATGAGGAAATGAACAACTTCCATCTTAAACGTCTCAGTTTTACTTATGAGTATTTTTTGTTTTGTTTGGTGTAATGATTTTAGAAAGGAAAAAAACTTTCTAAAATATACTAAAACCTTCCCATCCTTTTTAAAATAAAGAGTATGGAAAACATAATTTTACTGTTGTTAATTTTATCATTTTGCATAATAATTATTGCATGGGCAAAACAAAACATTGAACTAGAAGCCAGGATAGCTAGGTTCTTAGTTTGGCTTAATACTAACTATTCAACCTCTCAAGCTGACTTCAGTTTATCTATATTAGTAGTTTAGATAAGACCAGTTTTTCTAGAATGTGAGTATGAGAAAGGCAGCAGAACAGCTGAAGATAGGAAGGTAAGATAATATAATCATGACAGGGGTAGGGGAAGGAGACAAGTTCAAACTGTGTACATGGTCTCCTCCCCCAAAATAGAGATTCTCATACACCCCCATGTGTACACATCACCACCCTGTACCACACCACACCACACACACACACACACACACACACACACACACACTTCCCCCTGCCACTGAGAATCATTATCTTCTTACTAGAGCCACTCATATCATATTTGAGTCATATCTACCCCCATTATAAGTAAAAACAGAAAAGGCTTAGAAATAGTGGATGAGAGACTCTAACATTTATTCAACTCTGAAATACTGATTTTAGTATGCTATATACATCAAGAGCCTAGAGATGCAATTAAGACTTACCAATAGCTCTCAGCTACTGAGTTTTTTTTTTTTTTTTTAACATCTTTATTGGAGTATAATTGCTTTACAATGGTATGTTAGTTTCAGCTTCACAACAAAATGAATCAGTTATATATACACATATATTCCCATATCTCTTCCCGCTTGCGTCTCCCTCCCTCCCACCCTCCCTATCCCACCCCTCCAGGCGGTCACAAAGCACCGAGCTGATCTCCCTGTGCTATGCGGCTGCTTCCCACTAGCTAACTACCTTACGTTTGGTAGTGTATATATGTCCATGCCTCTTTATCGCTTTGTCACAGTTTACCCTTCCCCCTCCCCATAGCCTCAAGTCCATTCTCTAGTAAGTCTGTGTCTTTATTCCTGTTTCACCCCTAGGTTTTTCATGACATTTTTTTTTTAAATTCCATATATATGTGTTAGCATACGGTATTTGTCTCTCTCTTTCTGACTTACTTCACTCTGTATGACACTGAGTTTTAAAAAATATTTCTACAATGCTTTCCCCCCTCTATTCCACTGAAAGTGCTAACTTCTATGCTCTTAATTTAGCAATCTCTTAATAACCCATTTCCACTCTTTAGTTTGTTGCTTCTTGGTCATAAAGATGTTCACCAAACTCAGGAGGAGAATGGATGAACACAGTGAGAGCTTCAACAGGGATTGAAATATAGGAAAGTACCAAAGAGGTTATAACTCAATTGAAAAATATACTAGAGGAGTTCAACAGTAGACTGGATGAAGTAAAAGAATGAATCAGTGAGCTGCAAGACAAAACAACTGAACTCATCCAGACAGAGAAGCAAAATGAAAAGTAGAATTTTAAAAAGTGAAATTAATTTAAGAAACCATTGAGACAGCATCAAGCAAAATAACATTTGCATTATATGGATCCCAGAAGAAGAAGAGAGAGAAAAGGGGCCAGAAAAACTACCTGAAGAAATATGGCCAAAAATTTCTCTAATCTGGGGAAGGAAACAAATATCCAGGTCCAGGAATCCCAGAGAGTTCCAAAAAAGATTAACTCAAATAGACATACACCAAGACACATTATAATTAAAATGGTATAAGTTCAGGATAAAGAGAAGATCCTAAAAGCAGCGAGAGAAAACCAACTTGTTACATACAAAGTAAACTCCATAAGACTATCAGCAGATTTTTCAGCAGAAACTTTACAGGCCGGTAGTGAGTGGCATAACCTATTCAAAGTGCTAAAGGGAAAAAAACCCCAACAAGAATTCTCCACCTAGCAAATTTATCATTCAGAATTGAAGAAGGGATCAAGTTTCCCAGATAAACAAAAGCTTAAAGGAGTTCATCACCACAAAACTGGCCCTACAAGAAATATTTAAGAGATTTCTTAAGCTGAAAAGAAAAAGCACTAGTTAATAATAAGAAAATACATGCAAGTAAAAAGTCTTTCTGGAAAAGGTAAATATATAATAAAGGTAGTAGATCAATCACTTATAAAGCAAACATGATGGTTTAAAGACAAGAAGTAGTAAATTTAAATTAAATTCCAATAGTTAGTTAAGGGATGCATAAAATTAAGAGGTAAAATGTATCATCAAAAGTATAAAACACTGGGGCAGGGGGCTGGAGTAGTAAAAAGATAAAGCTTTGGAATGTGTTCAAATTTAATTTGCTACCAGCTTAAAACAGGCTACTACTTACATAGGATGTTATATATGAACTTTACAGTAACAGGGAAAAAACTTATAGTAAATATACAAAAGAAAATGGAAAGAAATTTAAATATAACACTGAAGAAAACCACCAAAACACGAAGGAAGAGGGAAAGAGAAGAAAGGAACAGAGAGGAACTACAAAAACAACCAGAAAACAATTAACAAAATGACAAGTACATACTTACCAATAATTACTTCAAATGGACTAAAATAGCCAAGAAAAAGACAGTGAGGGACTGTTTAAATTAAAAAAAGAAACAAAAAACAGATCCATCTATATGCTGCCTACACAAGACTTACTTCAGGAGAAAGGACTCACACAGACTGAAAGTGAAGGAATGGAAAAAATTTCAATGCAAATGTAAATAAAAGGAAAGTTGGAGTAGCTATACTCATATCAGACAAAACAGACTTTAAAACAAAGACTATATTAAAAGACAACAAGGGCAAACATAATGATAAAGGTGTCAATCCAGCAAGAAGATATAACATTTATAAATGTATATGCATCCAGTAGAGGAGTACTAAGATATACAACACAAATATTAACAGACTTAAAGGGAGAAATTGAAAGCAAAACAATAATAGCAGAGGACTTTAACACCCTACTTACATCAATGGATAGATCATCCAGAAAAAAAATTAAAAAGAAAACATCAAACTTAAATCACACATTAGATCACACGGACTTAACATATAGAACATTCCATCCAAAAGCACCAAAATATACATTCTTTTCAAGTGCACCTGAAACATTCTCCAGGATAGATCATATATTAGGTCACAAAAAAAGTCTCAATATAAATTCAGAAAGGCTGAAATCATATCAAGCATATTCTCTGGCCACAATACTATGAAACTAAATATCAATCACAAAAAGAAAATAGTAAAAACCACAGAAACGTGGAAATTAAACAACATGCTACCAAACAACCAATAGGTCACTAAAGAAATCAAAAAAATACCTAGAGACAAATGAAAGCAGAGATATAAAGTACCAAAATCCATGAGATGCAGCAAAAGCAGTTCAAAGAAGAAAGACCATAGCAATATAGGCCTACCTCAAGAAACGAGAAAAATCCAAAATAAATAATCTAAATTTACACATAAAGAAAACATAAAAAAAATAAATGAAGCTCCACATTCGAAGAAAGGAAATAATAAAGATCTGAGTGGAAATAAATGAAATAGACATTTAAAAAACAACAGAAAAGATCAATGAACCTAAGAGCTAGTTCTTTGAAAAGATAACCAAAATTGACAAATCGTTAGCTAGACTAACCCCCCCCCCAGAAAAAGAAAAAGAGGGGACTCAAACAAAATCAGAATGAAAGAGGAGAAATTACAACTGATACCACAGAAATACAAAATATCATAAGGTACTACTATGAACAATTCTACACCAACAAATTAGACAACCTAGAAAAAACGGAAAATTCCTAGAAACATCCAAGCTTCCAAGACTGAATCAAGAAGAAATAGAAAATCTGAATAGAACAATTACTAGTAAGGAGACTGAAACTATAATCGAAAGCTCCCAACAAACAGAAGTCTAGGATCAGATGGCTTCACTGGCAAATTATACAAAACATTCTAAGAATACCAATCCTTGTCAAACTCCTTCTCAAACTCTTCCAAAAAATTAAAGAGGAAGAAAACCTTCCAAACACATTTTATGAAGCTACCATTATGCTGATACGAAAACCAGACAAGGACACCATAAAAGAAAATTACAGGCCAATATCCTTGATGAACAAAATGCAAAAGCCCTCAACAAAATATGAGCAAACCAAATCAAGCAATACATTAAAAAAATCATACACCATGATCAAGTGGGATTTATTCCAAGGATGCAAGAATGTTCAACATCTGCAAATCAATCAACATGATACCATATATTAACAAAATGAAGGATAAAAATCACATGATCATCTCATTAGATGCAGAAAAAGCATTTGACAAAATTCAACATCCATTTATGATAAAAATTCTCAACCAAGTGGGTATGGAGTGAACATACCTCAACCTAATAAAGGCCATATATGACAAAGCCACAGCTAACATCATACTCAGTGATGATCAGGAATAAGAGAAGGATACCCACTCTCACCACTTCTATTCAACACAGTACTGGAAATCCTAGCTGTAGCAATTACACAAGAAAAATTAATAAAAGTGATCCAAATCAGAAAGAAAGAAGTAAAACTGTCACTATTTGCAGATGACATGATACTATATATACAAAGTTCTAATGATGCCACAAATAAAACCTGTTCAAACAAATAAATGAATTCAGTAAAGTCACAGGATACAAAATCAATATACTGAAGTCTGTGGTTTTTCTATACACTAAGAATGAACTATCAGAAACAGAAATTAAGAAAATCCCATTTACCACTACATAAAAAAGAATAAAATACCTAGCAATAAATTTAACCAAGTGTAGGGCGCGGTCAGCTAACTGCTACGCGGCAGGAAGCTGAAATAAGCTGAGTCATCCTTCCTGTGGCCACTGCGCTTGCGCTAAGTATACTAATGAGGTTTTAAAGTAGCGACCTATCCGATGCTGGCTCACAAATCGCACCATCGGCGAAAGCCAATCACAGAGCGACACATGTTCTTAATCCCTATATAAGCAGACTGCTATAGGATTGCGGTGTCTTCCTTCCATCTTTTCTTTAACCAAGCTGTGCTCCAATAAAGTGTGATACGAGAAGAATCTTGCGTGTGGCGACTCGTCATTCTGCTGGTCGGAGGCGGCTCGCCGCAAGTGGTGCCGAAACCCGGGAACTTCGCGCCCTGCATGGAGGACCGATTCAGAACTCGACACACGGAGTGAACCGTCGGATCGAGATCCGATCTGGGTGCCATCAGGACTGGCGGGAGTTGTTGAAGAGAACTTCAGAGAGGATGCTGGGCTGGATGTTCCTGATGATTCTTAATCGAGGTCTTTGTATTGGTTGGAATTCCACAAAGGATTATTCAGATTGTGCAACTGAGTGCTGCCGGGCTCCCGTTGCCTTTGGAGATTTTGCCTCTTGGCTCTCTTCTGCCTTTTCCTTCTTTGGGGAGTGGGTGGGGGTAGGAATCTTTGGAGTCTGCTGTGTATTTGGGATTATGCTGTGTCTCTGGTTGGTCTGTCGTGTGCGCATCAGGGCACATCGAGATAGGGTCCTGCTCACTCAGGCACTTCTGGCTATTAATGAAGGAGATTCTCCCGCAGCCTGGCTCTCCGCCCTGAATAATTCGAAATGATTGCCCTTGCACAGAGAGGCCTTGTTGCCATTGCACCTCTATAGGGAGTCATCCATTGTCCTGATTGCCCTTGCACAGAGAGGCCTTGT
>NW_020837948.1:15696865-15987334 GCF_003676395.1 Aethalodelphis obliquidens
GCGTGTGGCGACTCGTCATTCTGCTGGTCGGAGGCGGCTCGCCGCAACCAAGGAGGTGAAAGACCTAATACACTGAAAACTTTAAGACACTGATGAAAGAAATCAAAGAAGACACAAATGAATGGAAAGATATTTCATGCTTATGGACTGAAAGAATTTATATTGTTAGAATGCCTATACTACCCAAAGCAATCTATAGATTCAATGCAATCCCTATCAAAATTCCAATGGCATATTTCACATGACTAAAACAATCTTAAAATTTGTATGGAACCACAAAAGACACCAAATAGCCAAAACAATCCTGAGAAAGAAGAACAAAGCTGGAGGTTATCGTGCTCCCTGATTTCAAACTACAGCAAAACTTTAAACAGCACATGTTTGAAATGCACTTACCCACGGATTTTTTTCAATAATAAATACTAGATAGAGTACTACACAATCCAAGGTTGGTTTAATCCAAGGATGCAGAACCATGGATATGGAGGAATTGTGTATACCAAGGGCCCACTATAAGTTATACATGAATTTGCAACTGCATAGAGAGTGGTAACCCTAACCTCCATAATGTTCAAGAGTCAACTGTACACTACAAAACTACAGTAATCAAAACAGTATGGAACTCACACAAAAACAGACACACAGATCAATGGAACAGAACTGAGAGTCCAGAAATAAAATCACAAATATATGGGCAATTAATTGACAACATAGGAGCAAAGAACATACATGGAGAAAGAATAGTCTCTTCAATAAATGGTGCTGGGAAAACTGGACAGCTAGAGCCAAAAGAATCAAACTAGACCACTATCTCACACCACACACAAAAATTAACTCAAAATGGATTAAAGATCTGAATGTAAGACCTGAAACCATAAAACTCCTAGAAGAAAACATAGGAAGTAACTTCATTTATATGAGTTTTAGAGATATTTTTGTGGATCTAATTCTAAACAAAAGCAAAAATGAACAAATGGGACTACATCAAACTAAAAAGTTTCTGCACAGTGAAGGAAACCATCATCAAAACGAAAAGGCAACCTACTGAATGGGAGAAGATATTTGTAAATCCAATAAGGGATTATTATCCAAAATATATAAAGAACCCATACAACTTAAAAACAAACAAGTTGATTTAAAAATGGACATTTTTTAATGAATAGACATTTTTCTAAAGAAGACATACAGATGGCCAAAAGGTACATGAAAAGATGTTCAACATCACTAATTATGAGGGAAATGCAAATCAAAACCACAATGAGAGATCACCTCACACCTGTCAGAATGGCTATTAGCAAAAAGAAAAAAATTATGAATATTGGAGAAGATGTGGAGAAAAGGAAACCCTTGTACACTGTTGGTGGGACTGAAAATTGGTGCAGCCACCATGGAAAACAGTATAGAGATTCCTCAAAAAACTAAGAATAGAACTCCCATCTGACCCAGCTATTCTACTTCTAGGTATTATCTGAAGAACACAAAAACAATTTGAAAAGATATATGAACCGCTACGTTTACTGCAGCATTATTTACAACGGCCAAGATATGGAAATAACCTAAGTGTCCACGGGTGCATGAATGGATAAAGAAAATGTGGTACATATACACAAAGGAAAACTACCCCACCACAAAAAAAGAATTAAATCCAATCCTGCCATTTGCGACAACACCGATGGACCCTGAAAGTTTTATGTTAAGTGATGTAAGTTAAGAAAGACAAATACCATAAAATTTCACTCATGTGTGGAATGTAAAAAAACAAATGAACAAACAAAATAAAACAAAAACAAACTCATAGATACAGAGATAAGATTAGTGTTTACCAAAGGGGAAGGGAGTTGGGTGGAATGGGTGAAATGGGTAAAGGGGGTCAGCTGTATGGTGATAGATGGTAACTAGAAACGTGCTGATGATCACTTTGTAGTGTGTACAGGCATATTTAGGAGATATTTTGGGTTCAGTTCCAGACCACCACAATAAAGGGAATACCGAAATAAAGTCAGATGAATTTTTTGGTTTCCTGGTGCATACAAAAGTTATATTTATACTATACTGTAGTCTATTAAGTGTACAGTAGCACTGTCTAAAAATACCACGTACATACCTTATTAATACCTTAAAAACACTTTATGGCTAAAAATGCTAACCATCATCTGACCCTTCAGTGAGTCATAGTAGTAACATCAAAGATCACTGATCACAGATCACTATAACAAATATAATAATAATGGAAAAGTTTGAAATACTGTAAATATTACCAAAATGTGACACAGAGACAAGGTGTGAGCAGATGCTGTCGGAAAAATGGCATCGAAGACTTGCTCATTGTAGGGTTGCCACAAACTTTCAATTTGTAAAAAAAAAAAACAAAGAAATCTGTGAAGCACAATAAAGCAAAGCACAATGAAACAAGGTATGCCTGTACAGATGTCAAATTATAATGCTGCACACCTGAAACTTACATAACTTAAAAATATTATTCTGGGACTACAAAGAAAAACTTGAATTGGAAAAAGATTTAGACCACATTCATTTAATCCAAGTATTAACTATAACTGAGCAAGTATTTCTCAAATACTCTCCCTAATATTTAAAGTTACAGAGCCTTACTTCTACTCTTAACTATTAACTTCATTTTGGAGCTACTCGGAATTAAGCAAAGTAGAGTTGACCCTTGAAAAACACAGGAGTTAGGGGCACTGACCCCTCCATGCAGTCAAAAATCCATGTATAACTTATAGTCAGCCCTCCATATACATATTTCAGTTCCTCTGTGTCTGTGGTTCCAGATCCTCGGATTCAACCAACCTTATATTGTATAGTACTGTAGTATTTACTATTGAAAAAAATCCATGTATAAGTGGACCCACACTGTTCAAACCCACACTGTTCAAAGGTCAACTGTGTACTATTCAGACTCTGTCGCCCTATAAAATAATTTTGGCTTCCTCTCCCTTCCTACCATATGTCCTTAACAGAAGAAATGGATCCATTCTAAGGCTCAGATTTATTCTGCCTTACTGTTTGAGCTTTTCTAAGGCTGCATTTCAAATTTTTCTACCACAGTTCTGCTATCCAAATTGCCAACTTTTCCTTTTACCCAACCTTCAAGTCTCCTCTTTTCAAACTTATCTATTAAGCATGACTCAAAATTCATAATTATTCACACAGAATTTCTCAGAGTTGAAGAGATATAAGCATAAGTAAATCTGATCTGCTGTATTTCATATAAGCCAACTCATTGTTGAGAGAATTACTGTGTACCTAACATGTACATTCAATCAAGCTATACACATAATATAACTTTGGGTTTCTAAAATAACACCAAGAAAAAGATCAATAAAGGGACAAATGAGAACTGCTTCAATTTTCTTCAAAACTTCCTTTCTTTAATGGTTTCAAAGTGTCTCAAAAATATCTATCTCTACCTTACCCAAGATGGCTAAATTTCATAAACAGCATTACATTTCACTGAGTAAATTAAACATTTAGTCTCAAATCCAAATAAAAATACCTCAGCTTTATCAAGCAACATAATTTTACCTTAAAACATGACTCAGCACAGATCTTTGGTGAAAAAAAAGACGATTTCACTCTGACTCTTTGAGATACATATTGTTTTATGAGTCAATGAATGCAAAAACTTCTTACGTAACTACTAATGTATTTCAACACATATTTTATCATTGAAGTATAGGATCAAGAGTCATATATTTTTTTTAAATCAAGAATATAAAGCAAACGCTGTAAAGACCAAACTAAAATTTCATTTCCCAGGACAAGTCTGGGCAGTTTTCTAACACTGAGCAAACAAATTAAATTGTTATGAGTTAGGAAAAGTTGCAACTAACAAACAGGGGCTGAGGAGTACCCTAAGCAAACACCAAACAAAACAACCACATCAATATAAATATGATACACAAGAAAGGGGTTTTTCAAAGTGGGAGAGGTGAAGGACAAGAGGGCAAGAAAGAAGAGAGACTCAGAAAGAAGGCTGAGAACAAAGAGTAATGAATGTTTTAAGTTACCAGCTGTGTCTCTTGATCAAAGTTTTTGGCTACTGAACTGCACGAATGCAATCCAACTCATGGGCAAAAGCAAGCTTTTTTATTTGTTCTTACACCCAGTGAATTTTCAACTATAAACTTTTACTCCACCCAATTCCAATTGTTCTAAGAGTATTTTTGAGACTACTATAAAAAGTCGTTGATGGTGAGTTGATGAAAGTTAGTCTGATAGCTTCAAACATCACTAATTTTCAGTGATGCTTATCAGCATCCCCAATATTCAAGACAAGTATATTTTTTCCCAAGAAAAGCTCAAGAATGGGCAAGAATACAAAATTCACACATTATATGAAAATACAATCTCACCATCTGTCTCCCAAAATTAATTTAATTGAACACTTCATTTTATATTTCAGCATTCCACTTAAGTGACAAAACAACATTAATTAATTAAAGTCAGAAAATAACACTTGGAGGTCTAATACTGTCAATACTGCTTGGTACTTCAGTTCCTTATAGGTGGGCAACAGTTAAGCATGTTATTAAAAGAAATATTATCATGATGTTTCTTTCCATTTTCAGGTCCAGTATTGTTCATGTAGGAAGGATTAGAACAACAGTATTAACATTCTTAACAGGAAATTTAAACTCTACAGATTTGATCAAGAAAAACTAAAATCTGGGACTTCCCTGGTGGTCCAGTGGTTAAGAATCCATCTTGCAATGTAGGGGACGCTGGTCGATCCCTGGTCAGGGAACAAAGATCCCACATGCTGCGGGGCAACTAAGCCTGTACACCACAGCTAGAGAGCCCAAGTACCACACTACAGAGCCCATGTACTCTGGAGCCCATGCGCCACAACTAGAGAGAAGCCTGCACACCGCAACGGAAGACCCCATGTACTGCAACTAAGACCATTAAAAAAAAAAAAGAAAAACTAAAATCTGATTAGAAATACTAAGTACAGAATTATCACACAGGCTATGTTCTTTTCCAAGGAAGTTTTGCTTTCAGGCATTCTTAACCTTTAGCACAAATGCTTATACTTCTAGCTCAGCAGTTCTCAACACACAGTCCAGAGACACTTAGGGACAGGAGTAGGTGGTCCATGAGACACTTTCAGGACGGCAGTGACATCAAAATTATTTTTATAATAACACCAAGATGTTATTTATCTTTTTCACTCTCATTCTCTCACAAGTGAAAGTCAAGTTTTCCAGAGGCTACGTGAATGTGATATGGCAATGGACTGAAGGCAGAATCCATTGTTTTTTATTAAGCCAGACATTAAGGAGATGTGCACAACATGTAAAACAAGGCCACTTTTCTCAAATTTGGAAAATAGCGCTAGTTGTGATTTTAAAATACTACTGTTTTTACTTTAAAATGAATACAGCAATATTTTTATATTTGTTTTAATTTCTCATATGGTAAATATCCATAGCTATAACCCACAATAACAAAAGCCCTCTGGGATCCTCAAAAAGTTTTAGGAGTCTAAAAGGATCATGAGACCCAAAAGTTTGAGAATTACTGTTCTGTCCAATTAGGAAGCCCTGATATGAACAAACAGGTGCAATGAGTTCCAAACTTGGTAACAGTCATTCCATTAAAATACCACATCACCCACATTTAGTAATATTCTAGCAATTAACCCCAAATAAAAGGAAAAGCCACCCCACTGTAAAACAGACGAGTCCTTTCAGTGATAACTCTATTTACACATTTAAAAATTAGTCTTAATTTCAAAGGACATTAAAAAGTAACATCACCTACAAACAAGTAATGTTTATTATAATATATGGAATACTGAATAAATATTATATATTATATATTATTCAGCTTCTATCCTCTTTAGGCATAAACAGTTAAGAAAAAATGGATTCTCTCTTACCATTTTTACCCCCAATCTGCAAGCTTACAAATCCGTTCTTCTCACAATATGCTTCTTTATATTTAAATCAAAAATAAAACATGAAATCATATTATTTTTCATGGCTTTATACTTCTTATGATTACATAGGGAATTACAAAAATGATGCTGTATTTCAGAAAATTAAGTCCTTCATCACCATTTAGTTATACCCTATTCAAAAATAAGGTCTGTTTTTTATGTAAGATTACTGTGTATTAATCACTGAAAATATTAATAGTATAATTACCACACAACATAAACTGTCCTAATACCTGGACCATATAAACCAAATTAAAACCACTATCGGTTAACCTTTCTTTCTTATATTGATAATGCATAGCATCTTTAAACACACACATTCTCCATAAACTACAAATTTAACAGAAAAATGTTGTACACTTCTATCCAACAGTACCAACATACATATTCACATATAAATTATTAAAAGTTTCGCAATGCATAACTTATAGAAATTCCCATACAGAAAGGCCTCTAAAAAGAGATAGAAATATTACATTCACTTAAGATGTCTTCTAAATGCACTTAAGCTAATACAGAAAAAGGAAGTCTAAGAAGCTGCTACATAAACTGGTGGTTATTTAGGCTGAAATAAGTTTACACTAACCACCACCTCACCTGTATAGTATTCTTCATTATTTTTGTTAAAACCAAAATATAACAGGTAATGTTCTAATTATTTTATTCAGTTAACTTTCATGGTTTTGACAATATTTTCTTTCTTTTTTCTCAAAAAGACACTTATAAGATATACAGAAAGAGCAGAATTTCTTAAGTTCTTAAAACATGGTCAGAGAAACTCTAATCTGTCAACTTAACGAATGAAAGAAATTTTAGAAATTATTTAATGCATATACCCATGTTTAAAGGCTTATACTATTACCTACAACCTTTCTCAAAAGTGAACAGTATGATAAAGTGTTCATACAATATGGAATCACCAAAGCCCACTTAGCTAAGAGACAGGGCTAAATACACCAATAAACAAGACATAAACCAAGAAGGCAGAAGGGTCAGTATAAAGAATGAAGAGAAGTTTTCTTAATTCTTAGAAGGCAATACTATGACAAGTGTTAATTTTAGAAACAGCCACTGCTGCTATTATCAAATTATTCTTTAGAACTAAAAAATTATTCTTTAGAACTACACAGTTCGGGCAACATCAAAGAGTCAAGCCGTGCTCCCTTCGGCAGCACATATACTAAAATTGGAACGATACAGAGAAGATCAGCATGGCCCCTGCGCAAGGATGACATGCAAATTCGTGAAGCGTTCCATATTTTTATACACAAAAATAAACTCAAAATGGATTAAAGACCTAAATGTAAGGCCAGACACCATCAAACTCTTAGAGGAAAACATAGGCAGAACACTCTGACTTAAATCACAGCAAGATCCTTTTTGACCCACCTCCTAGAGAAATAGAAATAAAAACAAAAATAAATGGGACCTAATGAAACTTAAAAGCTTTTGCACAGCAAAGGAAACCATAAACAAGACGAAAAGACAACGCTCAGATGGGAGAAAATATTTGCAAATGAAGCAACTGACAAAGGATTCATCTCCAAAACATACAAGCAACTCATGCAGCTCAATATCAAAAAAACAAACAACCCAATCCAAAAATGGGCAGAAGACCTAAATAGACATTTCTCCAAAGAAGATATACAGATTGCCAACACATGAAAGAATGCTCAACATCATTAATCATAAGAGAAATGCAAATCAAAACTACAATGAGATATCATCTCACACTGGTCAGAATGGCCATCATCAAAAAATCTAGAAACAATAAATGCTGGAGAGGGTGTGGAGAAAAGGGAACCCTCTTGCACTGCTGGTGGGAATGTAAATTGATACAGACACTATGGAGAATAGTATGGAGGTTCCTTAAAAAACTAAAAATAGAACTACCATACGACCCAGCAATCCCACTACTGGGCATATACCCTGAGAAAACCATAATTCAAAAAGAGTCATGTACCAAAATGTTCATTGCAGCTCTATTTACAATAGCCAGGACATGGAAGCAACCTAAGTGTCCATCAACAGATGAATGGATAAAGAAGGTGTGGCACATATATACAATGGAATATTACTCAGCCATAAAAAGGAACAAAGCTGAGTTATTTGTAGTGAGGTGGATGGACCTAGAGACTGTCATACAGAGTGAAGTAAGTCAGAAAGAGAAAAACAAATACCGTATGCTAACACATATATATGGAATCTAAAAAGAAAAAGAAAAAAAATGGTCAGAAGAACCTAGGGGCAAGATGGGAATAAAGATGCAGACCTACTAGAGAATGGACTTGAGGATATGGGAAGGGGGAAGGGTAAGCAGGGACAAAGTGAGAGAGTGGCATGGACATATATACACTACCAAACGTAAAATAGCTAGTGGGAAGCGGCCGCACAGCACAGGGAGATCAGCTCGGTGCTTTGTGACCACCTAGAGCGGTGGGATAGGGAGGGTGGGAGGGAGGCAGATGCAAGAGGGAAGAGATATGGGGACATATGTATATGTATAACTGATTCACTTTGTTATAAAGCAGAAACTAACACACCATTGTAAAGCTATTATACTCCAATAAAGATGTTAAAAATAAATTTTAAAAAAAAGGCAAGCCACTCACTTGAGAAAAAATTATTTAACAATTTAACATATGCACAGTCTCAAATAGTATATTTAACATCATTTCCATAGTTAGAGATCTTCCAAGAATAGTAATTTATGACAGAAAAAAAAGGTTATTTGACTTTCTGTGATGAAGTATCAGCTGATAAAGAAATTCCAAGGAATAAATGATTGCAAATTAGGTCAATATGGCCTATATAAACCATCTGATGTCAAGGAAGTAATTTAAGACACAGAAGCATTATTCAGAATCACAGATCTTCAAAACACTTTTCCCCATACATTGCAAAATATGTCCCATGCATTTTCATGAAGTATCATATCAACAATTCAACTAAACTATTTTTCAAGTAGATTAAAAAAAAACAATTAATTCTAATAATTAAAACCTATGCTTCTCTAGAAAGTGATTATTTTTAGGCAGCTGAATTGTACAGTTAATTAAATAAGTACCTGCATATGCCCTTGGTTTATCATTTCTGATCATTTAAAAATTACTCATCACTGACTTTTTTTCCTTCTATTTCTGGATCTCTAAATTTACCTAATCACAGGGTGATACAAATGACATTAATTAAAATAAATAAATTTTTGAAATTACATGGTTATGTCTATTTGTCAAAAGTGGAATAAACTCAAAATGTAATATGATTTTATATAATATTAATATATCAAACTTTAAACATATGATCACAAAAGCTAAAAAGCTATAGGAAATATTGGAGATTATGTACTGCAACTTCACATCTGATGATAGAAAACAGTCTATTATTCTCATTAAAGAATTTACCATTTCAACCATTCACCAAGGGCCTACAATTGTCAATCATTCTGCTCAGTTTCAAGGATAAGAAGATGATTCTCACTGCCCTCAAAGAGTTCAAATTTTAATGGAGGAGAGAGACATAAGCAAATATAAATATAATATGGTATGATGAAAGAAAAATGAAGATGTATTCAAAATAATTTCAAGTCAAAGAAGAAGCTTTTTCTGGAATGAAACAGATACCAGAAAATGTACTGCAAAAGAGGACATACTTTAGCTGGGGACTGAAGAAAGAAGAAATTCATCGAGAAAGAAAGACATTCCAGAAAGAAGAATACGGATATATGAAAATAATAAGATCTATTCAGAGAACACTAAGTTTAGTGCAACTAAAAAGTGGGTCGAATAGAAAGAGAAAGAAATGTGGACTTTATACTAAATGACAAGTCTCTAAGAGGAATGTAGGGAAGAAGGAAGTGAGATGCACAAAAAGAAGCCCAATTCAAAAAATAGGGACAATGAAGACTGGGAGAAGAGAATGAAGTCAACAGATCTCTTAAGAGACCTAACTGATGGATCTTTTTGATGATTATCCCAAAAAGTCAAAATTAAAGGTGACTAACACTTTCAGCTTGAATGGGTGAGCCACTAATGGAACAAGATAATCCAGAAAAACAAACAGGTCTTTTGGAAGAGAGAGAAATCATTGGAAAAGTAAGGGGAAAGAAGATAGGGAGAGAAATTCTGGGTATATAGAATTGCTGATTCTAGTAGAGACATACATGTATGACTAGATTTTAAGAATGAAGGCCGGGATAAAGAATTGGAAATTATCCTTATATAGATGGTAATTTCATCCTTTCCTTCCTCTCTCCTGTTACAAAAAAATCCAGAATCATAAAAATGAAAGCCACATACGAAAAACAGAAGGAAGAAGCTAGAGCTAGCCTGATTCCTTACTTCTGTGTAGCCATATCAATCCTACAACTGTCTACTTCAGGACTCCTTGTTTATTTTTCCTCACATAACATTGCTTTACTTGTTTAAGCTACTGCTGTCATGATTTTTGATACTGACAGTCAAATTTATTCCTACCCAATGCAGTGGTCATCATGGTTTTGCCTATGTTCCTCTTCTCTTGACACTCTCTACACTCTCCTATGGGAGACCTCATCCATTCCCTTAGCTTTAAAAACCACCTATGTGTTGATGACTCCCAAGTCTAGATCTTCATTTTACTCAATAAATGCTGAGTGGATATTACAAAACAAGACCATTTGAAACATTAAATTTTTGTTATCAGAGAAACTGATAATGGTATAAAACAATACTCTAATCCTATGGAAAGCTATAAATAATATAAGGAGTCAACCCTCATACGCACACTGCAGTAAAGCTGTACAGTCCTACTGTATATATGTAACAGATTCAGTGAACAAATAAGAGAGAAAAGTGGGATACTGCCAAGGAGGTTAGATAAGGAGAAAGACTTACAGGAGAATCAAAACCTAGAGAGTAGAACTAGATAAACTGTATATTATTTCACAGATATTTCAGTAAATAATTCTAAATAAATCTGTTTTAATTTGTTTTTGCTGTGGCAAAATATACATAACAGAAAATTTATCATTTTAACCATTTTTAAATGTACAGTTCAGTGGCATCACGTATAGTCACATTGTTGTGCAACCACCACCACTATCCACCTCCAGAACTTTTTCATCATCCCAGGCTGAAACTCTATACCCATTAAACAATATTTTCCCACTCCCCTCTCCTCTCAGCCCCTGGCAACAACCATTCTGAATTCCGTCTCTATGAATCTGACTACTCTGGGTATCTCAAAGTGTGGAATCACACAGCATTTGTCCTTTTGTGACTAGCTTACTTCATTTAGCATAACGTTCTCAAGGTTCCTCTATACTGTAGCACGTGTCAGAATTTCCTTCCTTTTTAGGGCTGAATAATATTCCCTTCTGTGTATAAAACCACACTTTGTATATCCATTCAAAGTTGTTTCCACCTTTTGGCTATTGCAAATCACACTGCTATGAACATGGGTGTACAACTATCTGTTTAAGTCCCTGCTTTCAGTTCTTTTATGCATATAATTAGAAGCGGAACTGCTGAGTCAAATGGTAATTCTATGTTTAATTTTTTGAGGAACAGTCGTACTGTTTTCCACAGCAGCTGCAGCAATCCACATTCCCACCAGTAATGCACAAAGATTCCAATTTCTCCATATTCACACCAACACTAGCTGTTCACTGGTGTTTGGTTTGCTTTTCCTTTATTTAGTTAAGAACAGCCACCCTAATGGGTGTGAAGTGGTATGTCTTTGTGGGTCTGACTTACATTTTCCTAATGATTTGTGATATTCAGCATCTTTTCATGTGCTTATTGGCTATTTGTATATCTATCTTCTTTAGAAAAATGTCTATTCAAGTTCTGTGCCCACTTTAAAGTTGGATTGTTTGTATTTTTGCTGTTGAGTTTTAGGACGTCTTTATATATTCTGAATATTGATTAAATATATCTATTTTTTAAATTTATTTATTTTTGGCTGCACTGGGTCTTCGTTGCTGTGCGCGGGCTTTCTTTAGCTGCGGAGAGCGGGGGCTACTCTTTGTTGTGCTGCGCGGGCTTCTCATGGCGGTGGCTTCTCTTGTTGCGGAGCACAGGCTCTAGAGTGCAGGCTCAGTAGTTGTGGCGCGCGGGCTTAGTTGCTCCGCAGCATGTGGCATCTTCCCAGACCAGGGCTCAAACCCATGTCCCCTGCACTGCCAGGTGAATTCTTAACCACTGCGTCACCAGGGAAGCCCAGTATATCTATTTTTAAAGAGAACACTAACAAACAAGTTGCTACTTAAATGAAACTTACAATATCATAAAAGAATTATAGATTAAATTACTATGAATGCCCCACTTATGATTAAGAGCAGTCTGAAAATACAATCCTTTCAAGTAGCAATTCCAAAATCAAATAATTTTTAAGTCATCAGTCTCTCCTCAAAACAATTAAACACTCTTGTTTTTCTATAAAGCTCACGAGTACGCAAAAATTTTTTAAAATTCATGATCGATAAAAACACTAACAAGTAACTAAAATTCACATGATTCACGTGAAACACTTAAAACTATACACACCTGTCAGAGTTTCAGAGCCACCATTACACACACCTTCAAGCAATAACACTCATATTTCAATTTATGTACGTGCTATGCCCTGGAGTACAGGGGAGCACCCTTATATATGCAGACTAAATGGCGGTCCCTGGAGTCGTGGGGCACAACAGCCCTTTGGCATTCAAGTGCTAACAGATGTATGTTCCACTTTATTATTACTATCCCTGACATAAATTTTAAAGTTAAAAAAAGTAAAGAATATAATAATAAAAGTAAGTGCACCATGGTATTCAATTCAATGACTCCCTAAACTCCAAATTAACTTATTCATTCTTATCCAATTAAAGTATTCCATCCTATTTTTCCAAATGATAGTTTTACTACTTAAGTAGATAGATCTCTTGTTTTCATCTCCCCAGCATCCAATCTTCCTTCTTCTGTTAACACCTCAATTTCCCATTAGACAACACCTCTCCCCATTCTCAGTCCCTGAACTTCACAGGTAGTGCCTGAGATGAGTAAGTCTGGGCAATCAAATTCAGTGATTAAATCATTAGACACAAAATAAGACAGTAAGGTTCGGTCCTAGAACTTTTGCTGAAATTTTTAGTTAACAGATACTTTTAAAATTGCTAAGCTGGGCTGTTGGTAAGCACCTTTGCCGTCTCATAAGAAGGGCCAATCAGAGAAAAAAGCTTACACACACACAAAAAGGCAGAGCATAAAGACAAACTCAACAATGTCCCTGATGACAGTACTGCAATGTCTTATAGATAAGTCCTTTCCCTGAATTTACAGTACATAGTCAATAACTCCTTTTTTTCTTTTTTCCACTTAGCTTCTTAGGGCTTTCTGTCACTTGCCAGTCCTAACTAATACGTATGGTTTCACATATAATTGTGTCCCCTTATCATTTACATCTCAGTTGTCAGTGATAATTTTGATAAGTCCTGGAGGCCTGTCTGTATCAGACTTAAACATGCATTATAGAACGTTTATAATGATAAAACATTACAAAATGTCAACTTATTGTCCCCACAATGACTACTCATTCGAAAGTATGCTCTTAGGGAAAAAAAAGAATGCAAAATTGATAATGTATTAAAAAATGTACAACTCTACCAAGTAGAATGTAAACATGTGCTTACAAAAAACACATCAAAAACTTCCATTTTATTAAATCTGGGGAAACAAAATATCCCTACTTGATAAGAAACTGTATGTATAAAATCATTACAGTTAGAATAGTAGTGAACAGAAAAAGTGGAGTTGAGAGAAACGTTAACATAAAGTAAATGCAACGAAAAAAGGGAAATTTTCTCATTAGTTTTTTCCAATGGCACAAAATATCCATTCTCACTTAGATTTAGGGTTTATGTAAAAATATACCTGTATTAATTTCCTACAGCCACTGTAATTACTACACACCTGTGGCTTAAAATAACAAAAATTTATTTCTCACAGTTCTGGAGGCCAAACATTTGAAATCAGTTTCAACAGGCTGAATCAAGGAGGTTCTATAGGACAATCCTATACCAGGTTTTCATGGCTGCCAGCATTCCTTGGCTTATGGCTATATCACTCCAATCTTGGCCTCTGTAGCCACTTTGCCTTTTCTTCTTCTGTGTACGTTAATGGTTCTTCTGACTCTCTTTTACAAGGACATTTGTGACTGCATTTAGGGGCCACCCAGATAACCCAGAATAACCTCCTGATCTCAAGATCCTTAACTTAATCATACCTGTGAAGTCTTTACTATAAGGTAACATTTACAGATTCCAGGGATTATGATATGGATATTTTTTATGCAGCCATTTTTCAGCCTACCACCATGTCATAAATCATTTCAATAACTATAATACCACCAAAAAGGCTAAGCACTTGGAAACTATATGCACCTTATATTCTCAAATTAAATTTTTTTTACAATGTTCTCTATTCATATTAGTACCAACACAAAAAGCTCCAAAAATGTCATATTTAGAATAAAAAGGGAAGACTGTAGTAAGAAAATATCTACTAAGCATTGCCTTAAGAAGTGATTAATATTAACTAAATTTAACATACTATTCTTTGAAACCACAGAGTTCTTATCATGACAATCCATTTTATTACAAATTAAAAAATTAATATAAGACTTTACCTCCAGATCCTAACTGCTTGTAGAATCTGTATTCCAAATGTAGTTGTGGTGCTCTGGATTTCATGGGCTCCTAATTTAAAAAAAAAAAAAAGCAACAACAAAAAATATTTAAGTTATTAAAATATCACTAGGCCCCAATTCCGAATTTATAAATCTTGGTGTCAACATTTTTTTTTTTGGTATTCCAAGCATTGTTCTTTATAATATTTCAACGTCTTTCCTTGATTAAAATACAATCTGAGACAGAGTAAAACTGTGTTCAACAATTTCCACAAATACATATAGTATCCATACATATGGAAAGACCCACCTCAATAAAGCAAAAAAATATTTAATATTTCAAACATTCAGAAGCATATGAATGCATTAGAAAAGGTCTTTAAAAGCTACATAATAAACCAGTAGTTAACTCAGGAGAGGGATCTAGCTTTGAGTAAGGTCAAAGGTGAATTTTTAATTTCTGTTGATTTTTTTATTAAAGATCTATATATATATATATATATATATTTTTTTTTTTTATATGGTAGTTATTATGTTTTTTTTTTGCTTCTTTCCAATAAAATACATGTGATCACTTTTTTTTTTATACAGCAGGTTCTCATTAGTCATCCATTTTATACACATTAGTGTATACATGTCAATCCCAATATCCCAATTCATCACACCACCACCACCACCCACCCGCTGCTTTCCCCCCTTGGTGTGCATACGTTTATTCTCTATATCTGTGCCTCAATTTCTGCCCTGAATGCCGGTTCATCCATACCATTTTTCTAGGTTCCACATATATGCGTTAATATACGATATTTGTTTTTCTCTTTCTGACTTACTTCACTCTGTATGACAGTCTCTAGATCCATCCACGTCTCAACAAATGACCCAATTTCATTCCTTTTTATGGCTGAGTAATATTCCATTGTATATATGTACCACATCTTCTTTATCCATTCGTCTGTCGATGGGCATTTAGGTTGCTTCCATGACCTGGCTATTGTAAATAGTGCTGCAATGAACATTGGGGTGCATGTGCCTTTTTGGGTTTTTTTTAACATCTTTATTAGGGTATAATTGCTTTACAATGGTGTGTCAGTTTCTGCTTTCTAACAAAGTGAATCAGTTATACACATACATACGTCCCTATATCTCTTCCCTCTTGCATCTCCCTCCCTCCCACCCTCCCTATCCCACCCCTCTAGGTGGCCACAAAGCACCAAGCTGATCTCCCTGTGCTATGCAGCTGATTTCCACTAGCTAGCTATTTTATGGTTGGTAGTGTATATATGTCCATGCCACTCTCTCACTTTGTTTCAGCTTACCCTTCTCCCTCCCCGTATCCTCAAGTCTATTCTCTAGTAGGTCTGCATCTTTATTCCCGCCTTGCCCCTAGGTTCTTCTGACCATTTTTTCTTTTTTAATTTAGATTCCATATATATGTGTTAGCATACGGTATTTGTTTTTCTCTTTCTGACTTACTTCACTCTGTATGACAGTCTCTAGGTCCATCCACCTCACTACAAATAACTCAGTTTCGTTCCTTTTTATGGCTGAGTAATATTCCATTGTATATGTGTGTCACATCTTCTTTTGATGGTTGCTTACATGTCCTTGTAAATAGAGCTGCAATGAACATTTTGGTTCATGACTCTTTTTGAATTATGGTTTTCTCAGGGTATATGCCCAGTAGTGGGATTGCTGGATCATATGGAAATTCTATTTTTACTTTTTAAGGAACCTCCATACTGTTCTCCATAGTGGCTGTATCAATTTACATTCCCACAACAGTGCAAGAGGGTTCCCTTTTCTCCACACCCTCTCCAGCATTTGTCGTTTGTAGATTTTCAGATGAAGCTCATTGTAACTGGTGTGATTTGAATTGTAGTTTTGTAGTTTTGATTTGCATTTCTCTAATAATTAGTGATGTTGAGCAGCTTTTCATGTGCTTCTTGGCCATCTGTATGTCTTCTTTGGAGAAATGTCTACTTAGGTCTTCTGCCCATTTTTGGATTGGGTTGTTTGTTTTTTTAATATTGAGCTGCATGAGCTGTTTATATATTTCGGAGATTAATCCTTTGTCCGTTGATTCGTTTGCAAATATTTTCTCCCATTCTTAGGGTTGTCTTTTCGTCTTGTTTATGGTTTCCTTTGCTGTGCAAAAGCTTTGAAGTTTCATTGGGTCTCATTTGTTTATTTTTGTTTGTATTTCCATTACTCTAGAAGGTGGATCA
This sequence comes from Aethalodelphis obliquidens, assembly GCF_003676395.1. NCBI lineage: Eukaryota > Metazoa > Chordata > Mammalia > Artiodactyla > Delphinidae > Aethalodelphis > Aethalodelphis obliquidens. Next base: position 15,713,702 of record NW_020837948.1, read on the forward strand.
AAAAAGATCTTGCTGTGATCTATGTCAAAGAGTGTTCTTCCTATGGTTTCCTCTAAGACTTTAGTAGTGTCCGGACTTACATTTAGGTCTCAAATCCATTTTGAGTTTATTTTTGTGTATGGTGTTAGGGAGTGTTCTAATTTCATTCTTTTACACGTAGCTGTCCAGTTTCCCCAGCACCACTTACTGAAGAGACTGTCTTTTCTTCATTGTATATCCTTGCCTCCTTTGTCATAGATTAGTTGACCATAGTTGCATGGGTTTAACTCTGGGCTTTCTACCTGTTCCATTGATCTATGTTCCTGTTTTTCTGCCAGTACCATATTGCCTTGATTACTGTAGATTTGTAGTATAGTCTGAAGTCAGGGACTCTGATTCCTCCAGCTCCGTTTATTTCCCTCAAGACTGCTTTGGCTATTCGGGGTCTTTTGTGTCTCCACACAAATTTTAAGATTTTTTGTTCTAGTTCCATAAAAAATGCCATTGGTAATTTGATAGGGATTGCATTGAATCTGTAGATTGCTTTGGGTAGTATAGTCATTTTCACAATATTGATTCTTCCAATCCAAGAACATGGTATATCTCTCCACCTGTTGGTATCATCTTTAATTTCTTTCATCAGTGTCTTAGAGTTTTCTGCATACAGGCCTTTTGTCTCCCTAGGTAGGTTTAATCCTAGGTATTTTATTCTTTTTGTTGCAATGGTAAATGGGAGTGTTTCCTTAATTCCTCTTTCAGATTTTTCATCATTAGTGTATAGGAATGCAAGAGATTTCTGTGCATTAATTTTGTATCCAGCAACTTTACCAAATTCATTGATTAGCTCGTTTTCTGGTGGCATCTTTAGGATTCTCTATGTATAGTATCGTGTCATCTGCAAACAGTGACAGTTTTACTTCTTCTTTTCCGATTTGTATTCTTTTTATTTCTTTTTCTTCTCTGACTGCCAAGGCTAGGACTTCCAAAACTATGTTGAATAATAGTGGCAAGAGTGGACATCCTTTTCTTGTTCCTGATCTTAGAGGAAATGCTTTCAGTTCTTCACCATTGAGAATGATGTTTGCTGTGGGTCTGTCATATATGGCCTTTATTATGTTGAGGTACATTCCCTCTATGCCCACTTTCTGGAGTTTTTATCATAAATGGCTGTTGAATTTTGTCAAAAGCTTTCTCTGCATCTATTGAGATGATCATATGGTTTTCATTCTTCAACTTGTTAATATGGTGTATCACATTGATTGATTTGCATATACTGAAGAATCCTTGCACCCCTGGGATAAATCCCACTTGATCATGGTGTATGATCCTTTTAATGTGCTGTTGGATTCTGTTTGCTAGTATTTTGCTGAGGATTTTTGCATCTATATTCATCAGTGATGTTGGTCGCTAATTTTCTTTTTTTGTAGTATCTTTGTCTGGTTTTGGTATCAGGGTGATGGTGGCCTCATAGAATGAGTTTGGGAGTGTTCCTTCCTCCAAAATGTTTTGGAAGAGATTGAGAAGGATGGGTGTTAGTTCTTCTCTAAATGTTTGATAGAATTCACCTGTGAAGCCATCTGGTCCTGTACTTTTGTTTGTTGGAAGATTTTTAATCACAGTTTCAATTTCATTACATGTGATTGGTCTGTTCATATTTTCTATTTCTTCCTGGTTCAGTCTTGGAAGGTTATACCTTTCTAAGAATTTGTCCATTTCTTCTAGGTTGTCCATTTTATTGGCATAGAGTTCCTTGTAGTAGTCTCTTAGGATGCTTTGTATTTCTGTGGTGTCTGGTGTCACTTCTCCTTTGTCATTTCTAATTTTATTGATTTCAGTCCTCTCCCTCTTTTTCTTGATGAGTCTGGCTAATGGTTTATCAATTTTGTTTATCTTCTCAAAGAACCAGCTTTTACTTTTATTGACCTTTGCTATTGTTTTCCTCATTTCTTTTTCATTTATTTCTGATCTGATCTTTATGATTTCTTTCCTTCTGCTAACTTTGGGTTTTGTTTGTTCTTCTCTCTATAGTTCCTTTAGGTGTAAGGTTAGATTATTTATTTGAGATTTTTCTTGTTTCTTGAGGTAGGCTTGTATAGCTATAAACTTCCCTCTTAGAACTGCTTTTGCTGCATCCCATAGGTTTTGGATTGTCATATTTTCATTGTCATTTGTCTCAAGGTATTGTTTGATTTCCTCTTTGACTTCTTCAGTGATCTCTTGGTTATTTAGTAACGTAGTGTTTAGCCTCCATGTGTTTGTGTTTTTTGCGTTTTTTCCCCTGTAACTGATTTCTAATCTCATAGCTCTGTGGTCAGAAAAGATGCTTGATATGATTTCAATTTTCTTATATTTACTGAGGTTTGATTTGTGACCCAAGATGTGATCTATCCTGGAGAATGTTCCTTGCACACTTGAGAAGAAAGTGTAATCTGCTGTTTTTGGATGGAATGTCCTATAAATATCAATTAACTCTATCTGGTCTATTGTGTCATTTAAAGCTCTGTTTCCTTATTTATTTTCATTTTGGAGGATCTGTCCATTGGTGTAAGTGAGGTGTTAAAGTCCCCCACTATTATTGTGTTACTGTCGATTTCCTCTTTTACAGCTGGTAGCAGTTGCCTTATGCGTTAAGGTGCTCCAATGTTGGGTGCATATATATTTATAATTGTTATATCTTCTTCTTGGATTGATCCCTTGATCATTATGAAGTGTCCTTCCTTGTCTCTTGTAACATTCTTTATTTTGAAGTCTATTTTATCTGATATGAGTATTGCTACTCCAGCTTTCTTTTGATTTCCATTTGCATGGAATATCTTTATCCATCCCCTCACTTTCAGTCTGTATGTGTCCCTAGGTCTGAAGTGGGTCTCTTGTAGACAGCATATATATGGGTCTTGTTTTTGTATCCATTCAGCAAGCCTGTTTCTTTTGGTTGGAGCATTTAAGCCATTCATGTTTAAGGTAATTATCGATATGTATGTTCCTACGACCATTTTCTTAATTGTTTTGGGTTTGTTTTTGTAGGTTCTTTTCTTCCCTTGTGTTTCCCACTTACAGAAGTTTCTTTAGAATTTGTTGTAGAGCTGGTTTGGAGGTGCTGAATTCTTTAGCTTTTGCTTGTCTGTAAAGCTTTTGATTTCTCCATCGAATCTGAATGAGCTCCTTGCCGGGTAGTCTTGGTTGTAGGTTCTTCCCTTTCATCACTTTAAGTATATCATGCCACTCCCTTCTGGTTTGTACAATTTCTGCTGAGAAATCAGCTGTTAACTTTATGGGAGTTCCCTTGTATGTTATTTGTTGTTTTTTCCCTTGCTGCTTTCAATAATTTTTCTTTGTCTTTAATTTTTGCCAATTTGATTACTATGTGTCTCGCTGTGTTTCTCCTTGGATTTATCCTGTACGGGACTCTGCAGTTCCTGCACATGGGTGGCTATTTCCTTTCCCATGTTAGGGAAGTTTTCGACTATAATCTCTTCAAATATTTTCTCGGGTCCTTTCTCTTTCTCTTCTCCTTCTGGGACCCCTGTAGTGCGAATGTTGTTGTGTTTAATGTTGTCCCAGAGGTCTCTTAGGCTGTCTTCATTTCTTTTCATTCTTTTTTCTTTATTCTGTTCCTCAGCAGTGAATTCCACCATTCTGTCTTCCAGGTCACTTATCCGTTCTTCTGCCTCAGTTATTCTGCTATTGATTCCTTCTAGTGTAGTTTTCATTTCAGTTATTGTATTGTTCACCTCTGTTTGTTGGTTCTTTAATTCTTCTAGGTGTTTTTTAAACATTTCTTGCATCTTCTCGATCTTTGCCTCCATTCTTTTTCCGAGGTCCTGGATCATCTTCACTATCATTATTCTGAATTCTTTTTCTGGAAGGCTGCCTATCCCCACTTCATTCAGTTGTTTTTCTGGGGGTTTATCTTGTTCCTTCATCTCGTACATAGCCCCCTACCTTTTCATCTCGTCTATCCTTCTGTGAATGTGGTTTTTGTTCCACAGGCTGCAAGACTGTAGTTCTTCTTGCTTCTGCTGTCTGTCCTCTGGTGGATGAGGCTATCATGGAGGCTTGTGCAGCTTTCCTGATGGGAGGGACTCTCAACTCTTCTATAATGTAATAATCTATTAGTCATCTTTGTCTCCCTAAGGTTAAATCCAGATAGTCAACTTTAAGCACAGCGTAAAATAAATTAATGCCATAAATGTACACAAGGTTAAGTGGCTATTAGATCAAGCATTAGGGAAATCTGTGTTTGACTCTTTGACCCTGAAGAAGAGTATACTGTGAACATTCATGACTATAATGGTGGCCCTGATTCTATTTCTCCTGTTTCCAGGAATTCACCTCTAAACTATATATTTCTAATGTAAAGAAAAGTAAGAAATTACAGAAAAGTAAGAAAGAACAAAGACAGAGATAGGAAAATTCTAATAGTAGCAACAATATATATTTTTTAAATTTTTAGCTGGAGTACAGCTTACAATAAAACACACAGTTCCTAAGTATTAGGCCCATGAGCTTTGTAAATTGTATATATCCCTGCAACCACCATCTCAAAAAACCTTTAGCCTCTAAAGTTTAGAGCATTTCCATCACCCTTCTCTCAGAGATAATCACTTTTGGACTTCTATCACCTTTGGATTTGTTTTGTCCATTGTTGGATTTCATACAAATGACATTATACAATGTATGTTTTATATGTATGTGTCTGGCTTTTTTCCTTCAACATCATGTTTTTGAGATTTTTACAGTCTCACACACACACACATACACACACACACACACACACAGAGAACATAAACAGAAGCAAAATAGATTTAACATATAAGAAATAATAAATGTGTGAAAATATTTGCAGGAAACAAAACTATAACAGAGTAATAACACAGGAAAATTGAACAAGATTCAACAGGAAAGTACAGCAAGGTAACAAAATTTAAACAAAACCAACAAAACTTCAAGAAGTACAAAAAACTACAACAACAAAATTTAAAACTAATCTACCAGCACATTAACACAACAGAAAAGAGAATTTGGAAATTGGGAGATAGAAAAATGTCTAAAGAATGAGAAAATTTTGTAGACTGCATCTATATATAGTATACAAAATGCATTATGAAGGAGGAAAAATAGAAATAGGAAAAAGATTAGAGATCTGGACAATATAATGTGAAGGTCTAATATGCATTTGATAAGTGTCTTGAGAGAAAAGTGAGCAGAGGCAGTAACTGAAGAAATAAATGCAAGAACTGATGAAAGATAAACCAGAGATTCAAGAGGAATGTGAATCTCAAACAGAATAACTAACATATTTATACTAAGATATATCGTAATGAAAGAACCAACGACAGACTTCAGATAAAGAACCTGTAAAGTCCCAGTGGAACAATTATAATCATAAAGATTATTATAAGAGAAAACAATCAGCTTAGTTCTTGAGAGGCAGAATGGTAGGGTACAACTCTAGTTAAAAGCATAGGCACTGAAACTAAATTGTATTGGGTTTGAATCCTAAATTCACTACTTACTAGCTGTTGTAGAGACTTTGGCAGGTTACTTAATCTTTATGTACTTTTCAGTTCCCTCATCTATGAAAGAGGGATAGAATATTCTTTCTCATTTTGTTTATATATACATATATATGACTTAAAATAGCTCCTTCCACATAGTGGAATTCTTCAGTTTTAACTATATAAAAGTATATAACCATAAGATATAATAAAAGATGCCCACTCAGGCAATCACAAGTAAAATTAAATACATAACTTATTCAATCACTAATATTCCCTAGGTAAAAACAGAAACCCAGATCTAACTTAGTTGAGGCAGTTCAACTTGATTCCAATACTTTACTAGCAGTAAAATTTTATTGTGCCACCATATAACAAAAGTCACCTCACCACAGGATGAATTTTTCATTATTCATGAACAACGGGTTACTATATAACTACAAACAACAAGATATGAGGGTGGTGGCTGAGGTCAAATTTAACAAATTACCTTGAAACAAACAGTCAGTATGAACTAGGGTAACATTAAATAAATGTGAAAACCTTTATAGGAGATAACAGAGCTAAAAGTAGTCACTGAAGTTTGCTCTCTGAACACCACTGTCAACAAATAATGCCTTTATTTGTACCAATGTACAAAAATAAGATAGCACTGAAGGTATACAGACATAACATTTTCAAGTGGTTACTTTTTAGGCTGGTTCTGAACAAAATTATATTATCTTCTATAAACAGAAACAATAGATACAAACATAAGATACAAAAATATATGTAAGGACACTTTATATATATATATAATACATATACATACACACACACGCGCGCGCACACACACACACACACACACACACAAACATTTAGTAAACTAAGTACCGAACCATGGTCCAACAGTTTATGTGAAAAATTTTCTGCCCTGCCAATATATTTTTTGGATGAATCTGAGGCAAGCATGACTCTATACCATACTTCAACCTCAAAATACCACAAAGGGATCCAAAAATATTCCCAGTTCTCCCAAAGAATACCAAATAACCACAATGTTTATATGTAGTCCTGATCACTGTGAATGTCTGCCCACCAAAAAAAAGAAGAAAAATAAGGGGATAGTGATACGGCATGAAGGTAAACTACAAAAAGTGACTTATGTCTGTATACATAAGAAGGCTAAAAGATGACATAATACATGTTTACTAAGGCATCAAAGATGTCAACAGGGTTAACAAGTTCCAAATCTGAAAATAACAGGACCTAAGGGTCACCAGTTAATGACTGAAATGGACAAGTAAAGGTCAGCCTAGAGAGGCTCCTATTTTGACACAGTTAAATTTTGACACAGCCCTAACATCAGTTAAATATCTGATAGATACCTGAAGCTACTCACTACGGGCCATCAATAACACAGAATATGGGTGTTGCCACACTTCCATCCTTGTGTGCCACCCCAACTCCCAACACCGTACAACATCTAGATCCCAGACCACTGGCCTAGAACATGGGAAAAGAGAGAAATCCAAAGAAAAAGTCAGCAGTACCCATTCCCTGCATCCTGGGCCTCACTATTGTGATTCACACAAACTAACTCCCCCCGTCCTGATTTCACACCCAGGAGGGAACCTTGTAATTTTAACTTAGCATTCTATGTATATCAGCCTACAGAAAGAAAACATATTATTTATTCTGATGTGGGCATTCTGGACCCATAATAGTAAAATACCTCACTGTAAGTTAGAAATTAACTCTTTCTAAATATTTACACCTCTGAGAGCTTGACTGATTGCATGAATTGATTAATACTGTGAATCCACTTCTGATTAACAGTGACAATCTTAATGAGACAACCTAACCAGATTTTCTGTCATAAAGTCAAGGACCAGAACTTAAACCTAGGTGAACTCATGCCAGGTAAATGCCAGTGCCAACTCACATGTCAGCCAGCCAGTCTCTCCTGGTGGCACCACAACCCTTCTGTGCATTTTTATTTCCCAGTAAAAGTAAACAGCATTTGTTGCAGTGAAACTTGGTTTACACTCACAGGATACTTAAAATTAAGTAGCACAGTTTTCTATCTCATCCCCAACGTTTTTTTTTTTATTTCTCCCACTTGCCTCTTCCTCAAATAGTCTCTCCTTCTATATTAAAGTCACATTACCCTAATAACAGTGGTTATATTGACAGCGACAAGATTGAGACTGGCAGGCAGGCTGGGAAAACCAAGCCATGCTCAACCTCAAGGAAACATGGCTGGCAAACCAGATAGAACAGATGTGCCAGCAGAAAGTTATATCTTATAAAAATTCCCAGATCCCAACTATTCAAAAAAAAAAAAGCTGCCTTATAGCTGTCATACCAGGCACATCTGGGACTTCAAAACATTCCCAGGGGAGATTGCTTGCCTGGCTATCCACCCACATCAAGAATTTCTGAATCCTTGAAGGTCAAGCAATAGCCAAGTTTTACCAAATATAAAAACATCAACAGAAAAAGAGATGTTGGAAGGTACCTCAAATACATTTTCAAATAATGTAATCCTGAATACTAAGTACACTTTTGTCCAAGTGCTTGAATCAGGAAGAAAAATCTTGCATTCTAACTTTTATCTAATAAAAAATGCCAATATGCCAGCTTCCTTAAATTCAAAATTTTTAAAATTCAGTTCTATAATGCTGCCAAAGTAAAGAGATTAAGTTTTTGTAACACACAAAGACACAGATATCTTATATATACATTATCATACACTTGAGGGGCATGAAGAGCTAGGAGCTTAATAACAAAAGGTCAGTTACACTTACCACTTTCCCAATAAACACTCAAGTTAAAAGGATATGAAAAAAATTAGTGAAAATGCAACTTAATCATTAAAGAAATAATAAGAAAATAATTAAAGAAAAATAAGAAACATGAACTTACCAGTTTAATTGCCACATATTCATTTGTGTATAAATTTTTCCCTTGAAAAAAAAAGAAAAATGTCAGATTCTACCAGCAATGAATTTTTAAAGATACATTATGTAAAACTGTACTTTGGGGGGTCAGGGGAAGCACATAACACATTTAAATGAAACATAGGTTTTTGCTTCCAACTATTTAGCAGAAGTCTCGATAACAAGGAAATATTTAAATTTATGATCAACTCCATAACACATTCAGTATTTCACCTAGATTCAGAGTAGAAAGTAATACTAATAAATACTTTAGACCATTTATTTAAAAAAAAAGAAAAATTCTTATTTTGTTGGAATATTGCATACAATTTACAAAGTAATCAGTAGGCAAACACATGCTAAACTAAATTTCAAAACTAGAACCCTATATAGAAATTGGAGTACAAAATTCCTTTCTCGATCACCACCTCATTTTAAATCCTTCATTATTACAGGATGTGATCTTAATAGGGCTCATATGTAATCTAGTAAATAGATCAAATATATAGAAAAAAATGTGGAATACCTTTAAAATAAAACTTTAAAAGTATTATTCAATAATTGGCTTTGACAAACTAGTTAATTACTCTGAGGGGAAGAAGGGTTATTAAGAACTTGCCTTATAACCAAGTTAAATTCCAGGTATTTTAAGAGTTAGATATAAGCCATAAAACAAGAAAAAATATTTATCAGGCCAGTATACAGAAGCCTTTTTGAGCATTAAAAATAAATGGAAAAAGATTAAAAGATCAGAAGATTTTATACAGATTTGATAGCTTAAAATATTTTAAACTTCTGTAAGTTGAAAAAAACTATTATATACAAAGAACAAGTGAAAGACAAATCAGAAGAAAGATTTAATATAATTAATATGTAAAGAATTCAAATGAATTACAGTAATTATTGGCACCAGCAAGTTGAAAATAATCTAGAAAATTCCAAGGGGTCAACATCTGTAGTTCAAGTAAAATACTATGGAGAATTAAGTATATGAAGAAAATCTGATACAGAAATTAATGTGCTTCTTTACAAGTACAGTTCAAAGAATAAAAAATAGAACAATATTTGATTTCTGGATTTCCAGTATCCTTTCAATAAGCATGTACTATTTTTATAGTAAGAAAAACAGAACACTGATCGTTGTTGTTTTTAACTGTGATAGTAACTGGCCCTGGTCACACTGGCTACTTAACACAAAATAGGTAATCATCAACTTTCACACATGTGATTTTTCCAACATAATACACCTAACTTCATTTTATACAACAGCTAATAAACGGCAGTAAAACTTCTAGACAAAATTTCAGTCTTGGATATGCTGCCACAGTGAGCAGTATTTTCACCATAAGAATCTTTGCCACAAGCAGTTTCGCAGCACAGCTAATTGCCCAAGAGGCAATTTTGATGGAAGAATTGAAAATTATATTTTGATATAAATGTGACAATTTTATATGAAATTAAAATGAAAATAAAATTTAAAATGAACATTAAAAAGGACACAATGACACATGAAAAACTAGTAATAAAATATTTTAAAGATTCTACTGTCAAAATGAAAATACAAAAAATATCTGAATACATTTAAAACGTGTATAGATTCATGATTATAGTTGTATTATGGTATATCTGAGAAAAGGTGATACTTCCTTTGTCAAAGTCAATCATTACGGATTCAGAATCTCACGTTGGACCTAAGTTCTCTACAACATAAAAAAACTAACTCTAAGTCTCCACAGATATCCCTGGAAATAAAATGAACAATCGAGGGATGCTCCTATTTATTATCAATATATGTAACCTATATAACTGGTAGTAAATCTCTAGACTACATTTAAATGTTCCATCACATGACCAGTCTTTATATTTTACCAAATCATCTAAGCCAGATTCTGTACCAAATACAAAAGTTCTGTCTCCATAATGTTCTCCACTATCAAACAGCAAAAATTTTCACCATTTTCAAGAAACTTACACTCATCAGGAATCACGTAACCATTTCTTTATGGGGGATAGGAAGAGCTTGATTCTTCTTTTGCCTCCAACTTCTAATATTGCATGATAAATCTGATAAAGACAGCATTAGAGCGCAAGCTGTTGTATCTAGATTAGCCAAAGAATTGACAATTAATGCTCTGGATGACTGTTGTGAGTTACTAGCTGCTTCTTTATATTTGCTATAGCTTGGTAAGCTTTTGGTTTGAGGTGTGGCAGGGATGACTGTGTTCACTGAAGGATCTGCAAAGTGATGTTCTCATTTTCTAGTACTGTATGCAATCTGGCTTTTCACTCTCTTATGTCATACCTCTAGTAAGTTTTCTTATCATTTTATTTTCTATCAAGTGAATATATGTAGTTGTTTTATTCACTATTTTAAGACCACCATGCTACTCGTCGCTATTTAGACCATTATGAGGCCTAAGATTTATATAAAATAAAAATATAAGGAGGTTAGGAGGTTGGGATAGACACACTACTATATACAAAATAGATAATCAACAAGGACCTACTGTATAGCACAGGGAACTCTACTCAATACTCTGTAATAACCTATATGGGAAAAGAATCTGAAAAAGAATAGATATACATATAACTAAATCATATTGCTGTACACCTGAAACATAACACTGTAAATCAAGTATACTCCAATATAAAATAAAAATTAAAAATGAAAGCACTGGGTTTCCCTGGTGGCGCAGTGGTTGAGAGTCCGCCTGCCGATGCAGGGGACACGGGTTCGTGCCCCGGTCCGGGAAGATCCCACGTGCCGCGGAGCGGCTGGGCCCGTGAGCCATGGCCACGGGCGTCCGGAGCCCGTGTGCGTCCGGAGCCCGTGCTCCGCAACGGGAGAGGCCACAGCAGTGAGAGGCCCGCGTACCACAAAAAAAAAAAAAAAAAAAAAATGAAAGCACTGCATCAGTGGAGAAGTGAAACCAAACTGTCAACCAGTCGAAACCAAACTGTCAAACCAAAATGTCAACCAGTTATTTTATCTATTACAGCATTGAAACCAAATCGTCAATCAGTTATTTCACCCCTTACAGCAAAACTGCCTTATGGCCAATGAGTTGTATGGCCAAACAGTAAAACTGCTTGCAGCAAAGACTTATGGCGAAAATACCTAGAACCGTTGCCACCACTGTACAGCAGTGTTTGTTCATATAAATATTATAATGCTTTTCTGAGTTTTGTCCTTATTTTATAAAAATGAGTGAAAAAAAGCATTCATTACAATGCTAAATAGCATGAGTCTCATAAACCTGTCACACTTATCACAAAGATGGAGTTCAACAGGAGGACCCAAAGTGGTGAATGCTAAGCTATAGTGAGGTACTCACTGAGCCCATAAATATAAAAAAATTTTAGAAAACATACCATATTTTTAGCCAATAAGTTCAGCATTTAGATGTGCCTTCATATATATTTTCAAGAATGCGTTATGTATAAAATTGTAGTCTTCCTCTAGTAAGCTTGAGGTGAATAATTTAATGGTACAATGAAAAACTTAATCTTGAGAAACTGGTATCTAACAAAGGAACAATTGTGTTTTGAGTTTAAATATGGAATTTATATTTCCTCAAGACATTATCATCTTTTCATAATTATTCTGTATATGATATTTATTCACAAGCGCACAGGGAAAAATATTCATAGGACAAGAAGTTAGGTTAAACACAAATTCCACAGAATCAAAATAAACCATATACTTCTAAAAGTACTGTTTTTGTTGGCATTTACATGTTCAAATGTCTACTTTTAAGTCACAGCAGAACGTACAAAATCCTAAAAGCATCACCTTTTTTTGAACATTAGACATTTTGCTGAACTTTGAGGGTTATATTTATAAAGATGAACACAGGCTGAACAACACTACCAATGCATTTTTGTCACCTTGCATAGGCATAGCCTTAAATAATTGGCTTTTAATCGATATTTGTTATACATATGAACTAACAATGCACAGAATATGTGTTTGTGGGTAAAATACGAGCAAAAGAGAGGGAGTATATGTATAGAGGGAATGCAGTTAAGAGAAGGCTCCAAATAGACTGGTTCCAGCTAACTGATGTTTTAAATCCAATTTCAAAAGACATTTCCAACAGAGCTTTGTGCCACACTGAACTTGAAAAGATGGTTTTACCAATTTTGTGGCATTTGGGTGGTCATTGTTATAAAACTATGTTCTACAGAAACTACATATATGTTTATATCAGGGATTACTAATTAACCAAAATATACTTGTGCCCCTTCCCTAATAATAGAATGCCCGAGTTTTAAAATGGTTGTCCAGCTCGACTAAATTTCTAGCCTCTTTTTCAGCTTGGTGCAACCACGTGATCAAGTTCTGGATATGAGTCGATGTTAAGGTATGTCACTCCCCACTTCCAAGAATGAACATGTGCTCTTCTGGCCCTTTTTCTTCTTCTTGCTGGCTGGCTGGAAGAGAGACTAAAGCCACATATTGAGCATGCGGAGATACCCTGCAGCTCTGGGTGCTGTCCTTCTGGTCTGTGTTATGTGAAAAAGAAAGAAACGATTTTGCCTAACACCACTATATTCTAGGATCTCTTTGTTATAGCATCATAGTCTATTCCTTATTATTACATTTTTCAGATAAGTTTGAAGCTTGAATTAGTAAAAGTAGAAAATCAATAAACATTTATAAAAATGATGAATCCACTCAAATCTGTATATTTACTTGATATATACTGTAAGGCCTGCAGAATTTTCAACAAAACAATTCTTAAATATAAACAATAAATTAAGAAGAGTTATAAGCTACACAGGAACAAGAGGAGAAAAAACAAAAATAAAAGAAGTTATAAAAACTCCTGTGGTCTACTTAATTATATCAAAATCTACAATATCCTATTTCAGATAATGGGAATTCATAGACAAATATATAACACCCTTGTTCTGTGTTCCTTCACGTCATGGTCAGTCAGGTTTAGCCACAAGAGGGGACACAGAAGCAGCTCAGGAAAACAAAGTTTATTATACTCCAGGTCCTAGAAAGGGGGTCACAGAAGAAGCATCATGTTTTGGTCAGGTGGTAGAAGACAGGAGCAAGGGAAGAGCTTAGGCCAAGGCCTTTATGGGTGTTTCTGCAGGAAAGGCAAGGCGGGGCAGGGTAAACAGCTTAGGACTGGGTAATTTGAATAATTCTGTTAGCCTTTGGTGGGCAGTCTCTAGTTGTCTTGTACTTGGCTATGGGATGAGTTAAGGAAGAGGAAAATTGCCTTCTGGAGTGTATGGGCCAGAGAGGAGGTATGGCTCTGGATTGTTTAGTTTGCAGATCAAGGCATGCTCCCAGTTGAGTCCTTTGCTATCTTTAAGAACTGGCTAGCCTGTAGAAGAGCAGTCTCTCCACAGCTAGAAAGGTTTTGAGGTTTTTTTGTTTTTATTATTAAAGCAATGTTATGTTGGCTGAACTGTAAAGCAGAAAGATACTCCATATATTCTGGAACACATCTGCAGTAAGAGGTCTCACCTCAGGTTTTTGTTTTTGTTTTTTTTAATTGAAATATGGTTGACCAGAAAGGTTTTTTTAAGATGTTAAAGCATCATGGGAAAATAAAAAATATATACAGTATAACCCCACATTTTACCTAGCTTTGTTTTATCTCATTCAGTGCCTGTTAAAAACATTTCTAGGGGTTTTGGTTGATCGTCTAAGCTAGAACTACATCTAACATGCAGCAGGATGCAAGCCTTACCACAATACAAAGATAAAATAAAACCAAAAATATATCAATTCATCATTTTACAATTAAAAATACAGATAAAATGATAGTAAATACATTTACTTAATTTTAGATTATTTCAAAAGTTCAACTATTTTTTTTTAATCTCAAGTTCAATTTTTATGTCCAACTTTTTTTTTCTGTACTTTCAACAGAGGGTAATAGTGTCTCTCCTTGGGGCACTTAGAAATGGCAGTGGAGGTTGGGGGAAGGGCATTTGGGGTTGCATGTGTAGATGCAACTCCTATTTAGTGCCCAAGAAGTCTGAAGTTCTAAACACCATGCAGTACACTGGACAGTCCTCAACAACAACAACAACAAAAAACTGTCTAGCCCAAGGTGCTAATAGCATCTTCGTTGAAAATCCCTTACCTGTAACCTTATATTCTTTTTTACCCAATACTAAGCACAAAAATTTCAGTGCCAGAAATCAAATGTTTATTAACATGGTTTTAAAGAAAGCACCTTAAGAATTCAAACCAGCTTTTAACATTAGCATGCTTATCCAGGTACAGAAAGAATGATACTTATCACAACTTTTTCTGTACAGAGAAATCACTTGGGACCTTTAGAAAAAGGAATAAAACATCCCTTTATTTAGTAGTCTATCAAGAGAGAAAAATATGATTAAATTAGTTCTTCAAGTGTATATGTTACATGTATCATAAGTACACATAAAACACAGTTACATGTATAGATAATACATTTAAATAAATAGATGTACACAAATATATAATTAAAACCCATAGATAGATCAGTTACAGAGAGATAGATAAATAGATGATGGATGGATGGATGGATGGATGGACTAGTAAGTCATCTTATGCCTATTCCTGCTCATTCACAGACTGCAAAAGAAAGGGTTATTTTGCTGTTTTTTCAGTACATAGCATATATAGTTTCAGTATATATGGGTACATACAGTTTCTCATATTGCCCTAGTTAAAATGCTCCACTAGATTGTTTTGTGTGTATACACACACATACACACACACATATATACATACATGCACACACACAGATGTATATATATGTAGCTATTTTGAAATAAATTACATGAAACCAATTTTGAATAAAAAATGCCGAAGTACTACGGTACTATAGTCATATAAACAAAGAGAGACAGAGTGACAGGTGAAGTACAAATATTTATATACGACAAAATATATAGCTATAAAACTAATTTATATAAATAAATTTAAATAAATATACATATAACATGCTATAATTTTAATTAAAAACAAATATCTTGATATCTTTTTAATGGAGCAGAACAATCATTGTTTTCCTAAAACAGGCAAGTATAGTGCTGGTCCTTTTATACTATTATCTAAATTTAATCTTCACAATAATTTAGGAAGTAGAAATAATCCCATTTTAAAGTTGAGAAATTTGAAGCCCCACATAGTTAAATGACTTATATATTCCATAATGGCAGAGACAAATTTTATATTTTTCTAGTGTATCATCAGTGCCTAATCATGCCTCATACATAATACTGTAGACATGCAATAAATTTTGAATGGATAGATGGATGTATAATAGTTCAAGGTTGGATAAGTAAATAACCTGGGTTTTTTTCTAATGCCAAAATCAGAAACAATTTAAGAATTTCAAAATATCTAATTCAATATCCTTCAAAAAATAAAACGTAGAACATTCACCCTTTCAAATATTTGCGTCCCTTCTAAAACGCAGAAGAGTCTGTCAGACACATCATTTAACAGCAATGTACAAAATATGTCGTTGCCTTTTATTGCCTTGCTTCATTCAAAGATTTAATGTACACTAGCTACATAAAACAGTAATAAAATGAAGGAATAACTACAAATTAGAGTGTTTTACACAATGAAAAAGGAGAAGTAGTCGAGTAGATGAACATACAATTGCTTATATTTCTAACACCAGGGTTGAATCTAATGAAAATTGTGAAGCCAAGTTTTTTCTTTTTATTTCTGAAGTTTACACTCTTGCATTGACCAGAGAGCCCTCAGGGTACCTCAGTACTGACTCCCATAAAACTGTGCTACCCTCCTTCTTGTTTCTCTTCAGTGAAGATAGCCATATCTTTATTGCACTAGGAGTTAAAAATGTAGATTTGGATCGCGAGTCCATCTTAAATTGCTGTATGACATTTGTCAAGAAACCTTCCCTCACTGAGTTTCAAATGCCTTAAATGTAGTTAGGAGGTTTAAATTAGACCAGTGTTTCCCAAACTTACCTGATTATAAGAATAAACTGAGTCAGTACTTTGTGTCCCTTATTAAGAATATAGATTCCTAAACTACCCTGGATATACTTGGGGGAAGGGGGGGAATAGATTACAACACTGTAAATTTCACTGATTTTTGATGCAGTTTCAGCATATTACCTTGATTTTAAGCCATACATATCCTCCTAAAGTAACCAGTTACTAAATGTTTTCAAAGCAGAAAAGGTAGCCTAAATATCATTCCTAAAAAATACATTGCAAAGGCTTTCCTGGTATCTATTTCAGCCTCTTGGGGCTTTTTAATTTACTTTTTCTTTTTTCTCATATTCTGGATGGTTTATCTCAAGTAAACAGACATTGTTATACTAGGGAATTACTGACAAATGAAAATAGAAGTATATTAGAAATTCCTAATATCTATATTCTTTAAAATTACCACAACAAACAACTAAACAAGTAACTAAATCACTTCATTAAAAAGTATCTTTCATTTTAAAAAATGCTCCCAACTTTATGGAATAAATAAAATAGTCTTACCTAATCGTAATTCTCCAAAATTCCCACATCCAATTTTTTTTCCGACTCTAAAGTTAGGTCCAACCATTAAAACTCCAGAGGATGAAGAACCAGTTCCTCGAGTGTTGTGTCCTGACCGACCACTAGGTCGTGCCATTCTATCATCTGATTTGTCCTTGTCTTTCTTTTTATTATCCATATCAAGTTTGCGGTACTCCACTTTGAATTCTTTAATCAAGACGACCACACTGAAATAGGGTATCGTGAGAACAGGTACATCACTAGGTAACTGTACCAGGTGGGTAATGTTAACATTCAAATTGCAGTAGGTAGTCAATTAACTGATGCGTGTTCATCCCATTCGTAAAATTTTTCTCAGTTTTCTTTTCAGCAAAACATGTCTTCAAAATTATCTTTTCAATGATGTGAGCTGATATTGATAGTGACCTAGAATAGTAAGAAAAGAAAATCAGTCAACTTAGAGAATCAAAAAACATATGTTTGGGAAATTAATAACATAACCAAAGTTTAGGCAATGGACTATCACTATTTGTTGATGCCCACTGAAATCTAACCTCAGTAGCCTCTTAATCATTACCCTTTATTCCTATACTTTAATACCAAAGGGATCACAAAAACAAAACCAAACAAAGAAATCAGTGATTTGGTTACTTCTTAAAAATAAAATAAAAGTAACAAAAATGTATTGAGAGGGACTTCCCCGGTGGTCCAGGGGTAAAGACTCCGCCCTCCAACGCAGGGGACGCGGGTTCAATCCCTGGTTGGGGAACTAAGATCCTACATGCTGTGGGGCAACTAAGCCCGCGTGCCACAACTACTCAGCTCACACGCCTCAACAAGAGAGCCCATATGCCGCAAACTACAGAGCCCACGCGCTCTGGAGCCGGTGCACCACAACTGGAGAGAGAAAACCCACACGCCGCAACTAGAGAGAGGCCTGCGCACCACAACGAAGAGCCCGTGTCACAACGAAAGATCTCGCATGCCACAACTAAGACCCAACATGGCTAAAAATAAAGAAAAAATAAAAATAAATAAAATCACTGTTTAAAAGAAAAAATGTATTGAGTGTTTCATAAGCCAATATACATTCACTAACCAAGTCCTTCCAACTTAGAATCATGTCAATTAAAAAAAAAAATACTCAAAGAATTCCAGTAAGTCAATATAAGATTTTCAATTTAAATTAAAGCAGAAAGAGAGAATACATTTTGCAAATTAGTAAAAGATCTTAATAAAAATATCTTCCACATATTTATACACTTCATAATTTTCAAAGGCTTTTCAAATATACATTCTCATTTGATCTTCATTTATTCAAATATTTATTACCCATTAAGTATATATTATCTATAACTATATATGGGAATGGAGCAATCATAACAAGGGTTGAAATAAATAGTATTTTCTCATCAGCTTTTAGCAACCCACCAAATATGCAATTATTCCTAACACCTAATCTATTTATAAAGTTTCTTATTATATTTGCCATACTCAATATTGCAGATGAAACTATAAGCATCTGTTTGGTATAAGTAAAATCGAATCATTTTTACATATACTGTTTGCTCTCTTTCCAGCTATAATAGAGTAACTGATACTGAACTTCCCCTCTTGCTATAAATAATTATGAAACTGGACAAAACATATGAAGCACCTGTTTTCAGGCACTGGATAATAGGCAGTGTAAGAGAAAACAGAAACACAGAAGGTGATTTCCACCTTCACCCAAGATCTCCAGCTAGGGACAATTTTCTGACTACAGCACAGGGAAATGGAGGCTCAGGCTCAGTGATCATAGATCAGAGTTTGGGACTGTTGAAGCTAGTGGAATTTGCAGGACCTCACAGTACTGAAGATGAGGCAATTGTACAGTTTTAGGGATAGGAGGTGACAGGGCAGAAGCTAGGCTAGCAGACAAAGGCTACTATGGGGTTAAATAAAGAATGGAGATACTAAAGGCTGTGCAATGCTAGAATATCTTAAAGTTCCTATTTAGTCATGGTGGAGGAATCTCATTAATATCCCAGAATTTAGCTGAAATACCAGAAAGACCAAGTCTTTAGAGTAAGGACCATACCCTAGAGTAAGGACTACTACACACTGGCCCAACTAAAGCCTAAAACCAAGCCTAGATAGGATTAAGAATACCTCCAATTACACTAACTACATTCCAGAATGAAACTTGACACACTTAAAACAGAGGAAAAAAAACCCAAAACCAGACTTTCAACAATGGTGAATTCATAATGTCCACACATGAAAATGAGCAGTAAATGTGACATGCAGACAGGAAACAAAGCCATCAAAGGAAACAGACTCCAAGATGACCCTGATATTGATATTAGAAGACAGGACTTCAAAATTACTAAATAGCTGTTGAAGTCCTATTACATTAAAGAAAGAGACTGGAGCAGAAAAAAATATTTGAAGAAATAGTGGTTGAAAATTTCCCAAATTTACTGAAAAACACTAACCTACAAAATGAGGAAACTCAGCAATCCCATAAAGGATAGGTACAAAGCAAATTAAACCTAGGTACATCAAAGTGCCAAAACCCCAAAATAAAGGGAAAATCTTGAAAGCAGACAGAGAAAAACTACACGACATACAGGTGAACTTCTAACTTCTTATCAGAAACAATGGAGACCCAAAAGAAAATGGGAGAATACGTTCAAAGCGATGAAAGGACGAAAAGAACTCTCAACCCAGAACATGACATCCAATAAAAATTAGTCTTTAAAACTGAAAGTGAAAGAAAGCCATTTTCAGATGAAGGAAGCTAATTAGTCACCAGCACACTTGCACAACAAGAAATACTTTTTAAATAGTGCATTAGGCTTAATTAAATCACATGATACCAGACAGAAATCTGAAACTTCAAGAAGAAATGAGGAACACTAGAAATGGGAAATGCATGTGTATTCATTTCCTTAAAAGATAAATTACTCTTTAAAGCACAAATAATTTCTTAGTGTCACTTATAACATATGTGGAAATAAAATGTGTGTATAACAAGAGAAATGGCAGGGGCAGGTAGTAAATGGAATTATATTATTTTAAGATTCTTATATTTGTTAAGAATGAAGTGGTTCAGTATTAATTTTAAGAAGCCCATGTTAAGTTAAAAATGCATATTGTGATACCTAGACAAATACTAAAAATTAATTACAACATAAATATCTAAAAAGTTAACACAAGAAATAAAGTAGAATGACAAACATTTGATTAAAACAAAAGAAGAGAAATAAGAGATATGAGACAAAAAGGAAAACAGCAAGAGAATAGACTTAAAAACACACATGTAATGAAAATGGATCATGTTTTCCTAATAAAAGGCAAAAGGCTATATTAAAAAATCAAGATCCAACTATATGCTGTCTCTAAGAAACAACTTTAAATACAAAGACACAGATAGACTGAAAGTGAAAGAATAGAAAAAGAGGGCTTTCCTGGTGGCGCAGCGGTTAGGAATCCTCCTGCCAATGCAGAGGACATGGGTTCGAGGCCTGGTCTGGAAAGGTCCCACATGCCACGGAGCAACTAAGCCCCTGTGCCACAACTACTGAGCCTGTGCTCTGAAGCCTGCGAGCCACAACTACTGAGCCCGTGCACCACAACAACTGAAGCCCACACACCTAGAGCCCGTGCTCTGCAACGAGAAGCCACCACAATGAGAAGTCCGCGCAGTGCAACAAAGAATAGTCCCCGCTCACCACAACTAGAGAAAACCTGCACACTGCAACGAAGACCCAGTGCAGCCAAAAATAAAATAAATTTATTTTTTAAAAAAAGGAAGAATAATAGAAAAAGAGATACTGTGCAAACAGCAAGTAAAATAAGCTTGAGAGACTATATTATCATACAAAGTAAACACCAAAACAAGGGAGTATCTCCAAAGATACAGAGGTCCACTTCATAATAACAAAAATATCAATTCAACAGAAAGACATAAAAATCATAAAAATGACATAAAAATGAGCAAAATGAAGCAGACTTTAAAAAACAATGATTTGTTTGAAATGATTGTTTGAAAAAGACAATCATAGTTGAAATGTTAACACACTGTTGTTTCAATAACTGATAAAGTAGAAGACAAAAATATCAGTATGTATACTGACAGAGGAGATCTAAATAATACCATTGATTACCCTGAACTAACTGACATTTATAAAATACAATATCCAAAACTGAAGAATAATATTCCCTTTCAATGTTCATCAAGAAAGATCATATGCTGTCATTATTTAAGTCTCAAATAACTCAAACATTAGAGTATACTCTCTGATCAAAACAGAATTAGATAAGGAAACAATAATTATATGATATCTAGAAAATCCCCAAATATTTGAAATTTAAACACACTTTTAAGTAACTCATGAGTTGAAAAATAAGTCAGATGGGAAACTAGAAAAAATTTTTCACAGAATAATAAGGAAATATAACACATTAAATTTTGTAGGTTGCAACTCAAGCAATGCTCAGAAGAAAATTAGAAGCTTTAAATGCCTATATTAGAAAAGAAGTATTTAATCAATGATCTAGGTTTTCTCCTTACAATGTTAGAAAAATTAGACATAACTTGAGGAAGTACTTTAATAGCACTATTCTTAATATTCCATAGGCTTACATGAAAACATAGTCTGAACAAGTGAAAACATTGGAATTCTCGGCAGATAACTAGGAGAATATCAAAGAAACAAAACAAACAAACAACAGAAACGCTAGAATAAAAAGGATCATATCTGAAATGAAAAACATCATTGGATACATTCAAAAGTAGACTGGATAAAGCAGAAGGTGTCAACAAACCTGAAAGGAGATCTAAAGAAATTATCCAGGGAGCAAAATCAATACAATAGAGAAAATAAAGCCAAAGTTTACTCTTTGAAAACAGTCAATAAAATTGGTATTGCCTAGTAAAAATGATCAAGAATAAAAAGGGAAAATATACAAATAACCAATAACAAGAATGAAAGGAGGGATATTACTAAAGATCTTATAAATACTATAAGAATAAAGAACTATTATGAGCAACTTTATGACAATAAATTTGATAACTTAGATGAAATTTTAAAAATTCTTTGAAAAATCCAACATAGGGATACAAGATGAAACAACATAGGGATACAAGATGAAACAGAAAATATCAATATTTCTGAATCTAAATTGAATTTCTTTAAAAAAAAATCTTCCCATAAAGACAGTATCACTGGTGAATCTATCAAATATTTAAGGAAAAAAATAATACTATTCTTACAAAACCTCTTTCAGAAAAAACAAGAATAAGGAATACTTGTCAATTTACTTTGTGAGATCAGCAGAACTCTGAAAAAAAGCCTGACTAACACTTGAAGCAAAGAAAATTAGACCAGTGTTTCTCATAAGAATAGATAAAAAAGTTCTTCACAAAATATAAGCAAATATATAAAAAATTTAATAAATAATAATCAAACAGGGTTTAATACTAGAAATGTAAGACTTAATATTTGAAATAAATTCACCAAATTAGTAGGAAAAGAAAATATCTCAACAGACAAGAAAATACATTTGACAAAATTCAACCTGTTAATGATTAAAACCTCTCAGTAATCCAGAAAGAGAATCAAACTTAAACCTAATAAAAGGGTTTTTCCTACAAGAAAAGCTACAGACAATATCACACTTAAATGGTGAAACACTGAACTCTTCACCAAGACTAGGAGAAAACACAAGAATGTTTGCTCTCAGATCTTCTATTCAACATTGTACAGAAGAACTAGCCTGTACAATAAGGCAAGAAAAGATGCAAAAGGCATGAAAACTGGAAAGGAAAAGGCAAAGCTGTTGTTATTCAGAGACATCGTGACTGTGTGTGCAGAAAACCTTATAGGGTGACATCATCAGGAGAGCAACACAGGTCATTCCCAACTTCAGTCCCCCTCACAAGAAGACCAACTAGCAACTATCCACCAACAACACTAAAAAAAAAATCCCAGAACCCGGGGGTAAGGCTAAAGCACCCTCCTGGACCAGAGAGACAGAGAAGGGTAAGAGGAGTGGCTACACTCTGACCACACTGTCCCTCCCCCAAGCCTGGCACAGCACTACACCTACAGGACCCCCCAAGCCTATGGTTTCTCCAGCGGGAAAACAAGAGTCCAAGATGGACATCCAGCTCCCCAGGTATGGCAGGATGCTTCCTGGGAGGCCCACTCAGGTCTCGCCTCATCAGGATCACTGAGGGAATCTGTGGGAATCATTAAAGAAAAAAAAAAAGAAAAATCTCAACAGAACAATAGCAAGTAAGGATACTGAATCAGTAGTCAAAAACCTCTCAACAAAGAAAACTCCAGGCAAGAATGAGGAATAAATAGAATTTGCAATTCCTGATGGAAATATAAAATAGTACAACTTTGGGGAAAAGTTTGATAGTTTATTGTAATTAAAATATATACCTATCCTATGACCTAACAATACCACCCTTACGTATTTACTCAAGAGAACTGAAAACATATGTTTAGAGAAAGATTTGTACACCAGTATTTATAGCAGCTTATTCATAACAGCCAAAAACTGGAAACAATCCTAATGTCTAGTAACAGGAGAATAGATATATAAACTGATATATTCATTCAATGGAATACTACTCAGTAAATAAAAAGGAAAGAACTGCTGATACATGTAACAACATGGATCAATCTCTCAGATATGAGATTGAGGTAAGTCAGGCACAAATGAGTACATATTATATGACTCTTGTTATATGAAGTTCCAGAATCCACAAAAATAAGCTGTGGTGACAGAAATCAGATCAGGTGTTGCCTAGGGTGGTGGGAAGTTTGGAAAGTGGCATAAGGGAACTTTATGGTGGGAAAGGAATGTTCTATATCTTGATTGGGAGGGGATTACACAGGTGTATACATTTGTCTAAACTCTTCAAACTACACTAAAAATCTATGTTTTATATTATACGTAGATGATGCTTCAAAACATGATTTTTAGGAACAACCCACACCAAAAATAAATCAAAGCTGTATCTCTAAGTTTTTTCCCTATTATAACTTTATCATAAAACTCACCTGAAAACACTACAGTTTTTTAAAGTTAATAAACATATACATATTTTGTTTTAGACGGTTTTCTTTAAAAGGGCCCTTCTACACTTTTTCTATTTAGAAGGAGGTAATTTCCCTTTTGCAATGTTTCATGTTATTTTCAATATATAGCTTTTTGTTTACCAAATATCCAAAATACATTCTACATGTTATAAGAATTCAAATAATACAAAGTAAAAATACCCTTGAGATGCCCATACCCCTTGTCCCTCATTCCGCTTGCTCTACTCAGAGGTAAACATTACTTTCAATTTGTTTTGTATGGCCCAGACCTTTTTAGTAATGCCTGTGCATGCATATATTTATGTATAGCAGTATTTGTAAGTCTGTTTGTTTGTTTTACAGAAGAGGTCAGTGTAAAGCCTCTGAAGAACCAAAACTTCCTCACAAAAGAAACAGCATTTGAAAGCATATCATACATTGAAAAACTTTTGCCTTTTCCCTTTCATACCCAACCATTCCACATGAACCCTGGAGGAGCAAGGGCCAGCATAATGAATGGCTGAGGAGGCAGGAAGAAAAGTCAAGAGATAACGCCAAATTCCTTCCCCAAGAGAAATCCCTGAACGAGTGGCCAAGCCTGAAACTAGGAGGTGGGAAAACAGAAGCAGGAAGAAGTGATCAATTAGCTTAAAATTGAACTTCAAATATGGCACAAGTGGGACACGCCTTCAAGATGGCGGAGGATACGATGTGGAGGTCAGCTTCCTCCCCACAAATACATCAGAAATACATCTACATGTGGAACAACTCCTACAGAACACCTACTGAACGCTGGCAGAAGACCTCAGACATCCCAAAAGGCAAGAAACTCCCCATGTAGCTGGGTAGGGCAAAAGAAAAATGTAAAAACAGAGACAAGGGAATAGGGACAGGACCTGCACCAGGGGGAGGGAGCTGTGAAGGAGGAAAGGTTTCCACACACTAGGAAGCCCCTTCGCGGGCGGAGACTGCAGGTGGCGGAGGGGGAAAGCTTCGGAGCCACGGAGGAGAGCACAGCAACAGGGGTGCGGAGGGCAAAGTGGAGAGATTCCCGCACAGAGGATCGGTGCGACCAGCACTCACCAGCCCGAGAGGCTTGTGTGCTCACCCACCGGGGCGGGCGGGGCTAGGAGCTGAGGCTCCAGCTTCAGAGGTCGGATGCCAGGGAGAGGACTGGGGTTGGCTGCGTGAACACAGCCTGAAGGGGGCTAGTGTGCCACAGCTCGCCGGGAGGGAATCCGGGAAAAACTCTGGAACTGCCTAAGAGTCAAGAGACCATTGTTCCGCGGTGCGCGGGGAGCGGGGATTAAGAGCTCCGCTTAAAGGAGCTCCAGAGACAGACGCGAGCCACGGCTATCAGCGCGGACACCAGAGATGGGCATGAGACGCTAAGGGTGCTGCTGGAGCCACCAAGAACCCTGTGTGCGAGCACAGGTCACTATCCACACCTCCCCTCCCAGGAGCCTGTGCAGCCTGCCACTGCCAGGGTCCCGTGATCCAGGGACAACTTCCCTTGGAGAACACACTGCGCCTCAGGCTGTTAATAATTTTTCTATTTTAATAACTTTATTTTCATCCTTCCTTCCGTCCTTCCTTCCTTCTTTCCTTCCTTCCTTTTTCTCCCTTTTCTTCTAAACAGTGTGGATAACAGGCTCTTGGTGCTCTGGCCAGGTGTCAGGCCTGAGCCTCTGAGCTGGGAGAGCCAAGTTCAGGACATTGGTCCACCAGAGACCTCCCAACCCCAAGTAATATCAAAGGGCAAAAACTCTTCCAGAGATCTCCATCTCAACACTAAGACCCAGCTCCACTCAACGACCAGCAAGCTACAGTGCTAGACAGTCTATGCCAGACAACTAGCAAGACAGGAACACAAACCCACCCATTAGCAGAGAGGCTACCTAAAATCATAATAAGTTCACTGACATCCCAATACACACCACCGGACGTGGTCCTGCCCACCAGAACAACAAGCTCCAGCCTCATCCACCAGAACACAGGCACCAGTCCCCTCCACCAGGAAGCCTACACAACCCAGTGAACCAACCTTACCCACTGGGAGCAGACACCAAAAACAACGGGAACTACGAACCTGCAGCCTGCAAAAAGGTGACCCCAAACACAGTAAGTTAAACAAAATGAGAAGACAGAGAAACACGCAGCAGATGAAGGAGCAAGGTAAAAACCCACCAGACCAAACAAATGAAGAGAAAATAGGTAGTCTACATGAAAAAGAAGCAGAGTAATGATAGTAAAGATGATCCAAAATCTTAGAAATAGAATGAAGAAAATACAAGAAACATTTAACAAGGACCTAGAAGAACTAAAGAGCAAACACACAATGATGAACATGACAATAAATGATATTAAAAATTCTCTAGAAGGAATCAATAGCAGAATAACTGAGGCAGAAGAACGGATAAGTGACCTGGAAGATAAAATAGTGGAAATAACTACCACAGAGAAGAATAAAGAAAAATGAATGAGAAGAATTGAGGACAATCTCAGAGACCTCTGGTACAACAGTAAACGCATCAACATTCGAATTATAGGGGTCCCAGGAGAAGAAGAGAAAAAGAAAGGGACTGAGAAAAATATTTGAAGAGATTATAGTTGAAAACTTCCTTAATATGGGTAAGGAAATAGTCAATCAAGTGCAGGAAGCACAGAGAGTCCCATACAGGATAAATCCAAGGAGAAACACGCCAAGACACATATTAATGAAACTATCAAAAATTAAATACAAAGAAAAAATATTAAAAGCAGCAAGGGAAAAGCAAGGAAGTACAAGGGAATCCCCATAAGGTTAACAGCTGATCTTTCAGAAGAAACTCTGCAAGACAGCAGTGCATGGCAGGACATATTTAAAGTGATGAAAGGGAAAAACCTACAACCAAGATTACTTTACCCAGCAAGGATCTCATTCCGATTCGACAGAGAAATTAAAACCTTTACAGACAAGCAAAAGCTAAGAGAATTCAGCACCACCAAACCAGCTCTACAACAAATGCTAAAGGAATTTCTCTAAGCAGGAAACACAAGAGAAGGAAAAGACTTACAATAACAAACCCAAAACAATTAAGAAAATGGTAACAGGAACATACATATCAATAACTACCTTAAATGTAAATGGATTAGATGCTCTAACCAAACGACAAAGACTGGCTGAATGGATACCAAAACAAGACCCATACATATGCTGTCTACAAGAGACCCACTTCAGACCCAGGGACACATACAGACTGAAAGTGAGGGGATAGAAAAAGATATTCCGTGCAAATGGAAATCAAAAGAGAGCTGGAGGGCTCCCCTGGTGGTTCAGTGGTTGAGAGTCCGCCTGCCGATGCAGGGGACACGGGTTCGTGCCCCGGTCCGGGAAGATCCCACATGCCGCAGAGCGGCTGGGCCCATGAGCCATGACCACTGGGCCTGCGCGTCCGGAGCCTGTGCTCCACAACGGGAGAGGCCACAACACTGAGAGGCCCGCATACTGCAGAAAAAAAAAAAAAGAGAGCTGGAGTAGCAATTCTCATATCAGACAAGACAAAGAGACAACCCTCAGAATGGGAGAAAATATTTGCTAAAGAAGCAACTGACAAAGGATTAATCTCCAAAATATACAAGCAGCTCATGCAGCTCAATATCAAAAAAACAACCCAATCCAAAAATGGGAAGAAGACCTAAATAGACATTTCTCCAAAGAAGATATATAGATTGCCCACAAACACATGAAAGGATGCTCAACATCACTAATCATTAGAGAAATGCAAATCAAAACTACAATGAGGTATCACCTCACACCGGTCAGAATGGCCAATATCAAAAACTCTACAAACAGTAAATGTTGGAGAGGGTGTGGAGAAAAGGGAACGCTCTTGCACTGTTGGTGGGAATGTTAATTGATACAGACACTATGGAGAACAGTATGGAGGTTCCTTAAAAAACTAAAAATAGAACTACCATTTGACCCAGCAATCCCACTACCGGGCATATACCCTGAGAAAACCATAATTCAAAAAGAGTCATGTACCACAATGTTCATTGCAGCTGTATTTACAATAGCCAGGACATGGAAGCAACCTAACTGTCCATCGACAGATGAATGGATAAAAAAGATGTGGCACATATATACAATGGAATATTACTCAGCCATAAAAAGAAACGAAATTGAGTTATTTGTAGTGAGGTGGATGGACCTAGAGTCTGTCATACAGAGTGCAGTGAGTCAGAAAGAGAAAAACAAATACCGTACACTAACACATATATATGGAATCTTTAAAAAAAGGTTCTGAAGAAACTTGGGGCAGGACAGGAATAAAGGTGCAGACGTAGAGAATGGACTTGAGGACATGGGGATGGGGAAGTTAAGCTGGGATGAAGTGAGAGAGTGACACTGACATATATACACTACCAAATGTAAACGAGATAACTAGTGGGAAGCAGCCACATGGCACAGGGAGATCAGCTTGGTGCTTTGTGACCACCTAGAGGGGTGGGATAGGGAGGGTGGGAGGGAGACGCAAGACGGAGGAGATATGGGAATGTATGTATATGTATAGCTGATTCACTTTGTTATACAGCAGAAACTGACACACCATTGTAAAGCAATTATACTCTAATAAAGATGTTAAAAAAAATTTTTTAATGCCCTCCCAAAAAAGATGGCCCAAGTATTTTTAATACCTCAAAATAAGTCTTGCCAAAACTGAACTTATTCCTATAAATATGTGGCAAGAATCAATGGAAACTGACCAGGATATCATTTATGAGTGGGGAAAAAAGAATAATCAAAGTATAGAAGTAGTGGTTAGTGAGAAATGAGGCTGTTTCGTATTTTACTCCATCCTTTTTACCACATTCAAGAAACTGTTCAAAAACCTGTCATGCTAGGTTTTTTACTTTTTAAAATATATTTAACAAGTTGGATTTTTGATTAAAATATTTTTATTAAGGATCTTAAACAGTGCTAGTACTTCCCCTGTTTTGCACCTATCAAACAGTATTAGTATCGACAAGTTTGTCTATAGCCATTGTCAGCAAACTCCAGCCTGCAGGCTAAATTCAGCCTATTGTCTATTATGTACAGTCTGCAAACTAAGAATCGTCTTTACATTTTTACATATTTGGGGAAAAAATTAATATTTTGTGACTCATGAAAATTATATGAAATTCAAATTTTGGTGTTCATAAATAAACTTTCATAAGAATGAATCCATGCTAACTCATTTATGCATTGTTACAGCTGCTTCATACTACCAGAGAAAAGTAGTTTTGAGGCCATATGTGGCACTCTTATCATTTCACAGTGCTGCCCAGAGCATCACAAACTACAGTGATTTTCATGCTTTTAAGGCACAGTGAAGTCTGGATTATGTATTTCAAATTATAATAGATGGCAAAGCACTGTGTTTATTATGTAATGAAACTACACTAAAGAATATACTTGGACATGACCAAAAGTATTAGTTTTCTATTGCTGTGTAACAAATTACCAAAAACTTAGCACCTTGTAGCAGTATATTTATTAGTTCACAGTTTCCGTGGATCAGAAGTCTGGGCACGGCTCAGCTGAGTCATTTGCTCAGGGTTCCACAGGTTTCATTCAAAGTATCAGCTAGACTACATTCTTATCTGGAGACGAAAGTGGGAAAGAATCTTCTTCCAAGCTCCTTCAGATTGCGGGCAGAATTCATATCCTTGCAGTGTATAACTGAGGGCGTCAGCTTTTAGCTGGCTCTCACAGGCCACCCTCAAGTCCTACACGGTATCTACAGTTCCTAGAAGCTGCCTACAGTTCCTTGCCACATGGACTTCTCCAACATGGCCACTTACTTCTTCATGCCCCTAAGAAAAATCTCTAGCTCCAGTCTTTTGAGAGTAAGTCTTAAATAAGGCAACATAACCTTCTCTCACAGCTAAATCCCGATCTTTGTACCCTGCTCCAATACACCAGTTCTCCGAGGTCTTGGAATCCCTGCCATCTGCTTCCAAACCTCTTTGATGCTGCCTGCCTTGTCTATGTACTAGAAAGAGCACTGGATTAGAAAAAAGAAGTCTTAAGAGTCCCAACTACTCGTGAAGCCTTAGGCAAGGCTTAATCTGTCTAAGCTTATTTTAATAATTATAAAATAGGAGGATTAGACTAGGAGATTTCTGAGGATATTCTTATATTACACACAATATTATAACTGCCTGTTGTATTTGATGACAAGGACTCTTGTTATATGTAACTTGGTGATCTCTGAACCTAGCACACTGCCAGGCACCTAGGACAGTCAACAGATATTATACATTAAGAAATGAGTTTTTTCTATCTCTAAACATTTCTAGGTTTTAGTTATGGGCTTCCTACCTAAAGCCCTCCCAGTTACTTATCACCACACCCCCTAACATCAGTCTCTTCATTCACCTGAAGCACATCACTGAACCTCACCAACCAGTGTGATACTCCCAAGTACTCCCAAGAATTTCCTGTATGTGACAGCATTCCCTTGCCTGAATTAGTCTTCTAATACGGTCTATGTTTGTGCCTTCGGTACTGATTCAGCCCAACACCAAAGAAAAATCAGCTCTGAAAACTGCAGATATTCTTTCAGCTACAGCTAATACCAGTACATCAGAAGTCACAAATCCAAATGCCCAAAAAGACGAGGAAGGTAACATAAAGAGAGTGAATCAAACTGAGTATGAGACAATAAGGAGTACTGGGGGTATGGCAAACTGGAAAGCAAATACCCCAATTAAAACAGGCACCTACTACTCAGCTGTAAACAATTGCTGCCATTCAGGAACATCAGATGTTCAATTTTTTTTTTTTTTTTTTTTTTTTGTGGTACGCAAGCCTCTCACTGTTGTGGCCTCTCCCGTTGCGGAGCACAGGCTCTGGATGCGTAGGCTCAGAGGCCATGGCTCATGGGCCCAGCCGCTCCGCGGCATGTGGGATCTTCCCGGACCGGGGCACGAACCTGTGTCCCCTGCGTCGGCAGGTGGACTCTCAACCACTGCGCCACCAGGGAGGCCCAGATGTTCAAATTTTTGTAGAAAATCCAGAAACCTGGATTTTACGTAAAATCTCTCTAGTTGCCATTTGCTGAGCACTTACTGTGCTAAGTATTTTAAATAGATTAACTCATCAGTTCTCACAGTTATAAGGTACTATTTCAATCCCTATTTTTACCAATAAGGAAACTAAAATTTAGAGAAGTTACACAACTTGACCTGCATCATAAAGTCAGTAAATGGTATAGTGAGAATATGACTACAAAGAGTCAGACTCCTGAGTTCATATTCTTACCCACTTTACCTCTGGTGATGGTTTTGCTAATTCTCTGACCTCCCAAAGTCTGAACTGTGCCTTTCTCTCTGGATCAGCAGCATCACTCTGTCCCTTCTTGCCAGCCTATACTGTCTCTCTCTACAATACCTCAGCGTCGCCAGATCCTAATTTGAGCCAACAAAGGAGATGGGAGGGGGTACTCACCAGTCAATAAGCCCCGTGCACGTGCACAGGGCTCTGAGACATTTATGAACAAAAAGACAATATACATACACAACAGCAAAAGAAACATTAACCCACAAAACCGCAATGTGTTTTCTTACTATGATACACCCTCCTGTGGTGATATTAGATTTTTTTGAGTTAACAACTGCAACTTTGTATTTCCCTATCAATAAGAAGGCTTAAAGTGAGACAAGAAATATTAAAAAAACTTTTGGAAGATGGGAAGAAAAGTATATTTTTTTTTAAATAAATAAATTTATTTATTTATTTTTTTGGCTGCATTGGGTCTTCGTTGCTGCACACAGGCTTTCTCTAGTTGCAGTGAGCGGGGGCTACTCTTTGTTGCAGTGCACGGGCTTCTCACTGCAGTGGCTTCTCTTGTTGCTGAGCACGGGCTCTAGGCGCGCGGGCTTCAGTAGTTGTGGCTCGCAGGCTCTAGGGCGCAGGCTCGGTAGTTGTGGCACACGGGCTTAGTTGCTCCACGGCATGTGGGATCTTCCCGGACCAGGGCTTAGTTGCTCCACGGCACGTGGGATCTTCCCGGACCAGGGCTCGAACCCATGTCCCCTGCATTAGCAGGCGGATTCCTAACCACTGCGCCACCAGGGAAGCCCAGAAACATATACTGACAGATGAAGCAATGAAGGAAGCTAATGCTCAAACTAAGTGCTGGAGAAGACCACAGCAGAGTAAGGAACTGATCTGCCAAACAGACTTCCAAAAGGCTTCCTAAAGGAAGTTAGGTGAAAAGGTAATAAGCAGGAGTGAAAAAGGGAAGGGAGGCAGGGACAAAATGGGGGAGGTCGATAATTGCTACTAACTGTTGTTACTGTCTCCTATGTAAAAGAACAACACAAAACAAAAAGAAAAATAAATCTCTAAAGAAATCAAAGGAAGTTCCAAAGAAGGGGGGGGAGGGGGGAGTATTTGCTGGCATCACAGAATAAAACCTGTTCCCATCTGACATTTTAAAGAACTCTTTGCCTAAAAACTAATTCCCTGAGTGCATACCTGATGTGGAATGTGCCAATCAATAAGCCCCATCTGTGTAAACAAGATTCAAGAGATTGATAAAGAAAAAAACAGCAAAGCAAATAGAACGGCAAAGAAAACCCAAGCCATTTACGCAGAAATATCAACCTATCACTCCTTCACACATATGAACTGACAATCAAGAATCGCTAGATTTATGAAGAAAGGTAACAATATGTAAGAAAAATACCCACAAAAAAGCAAATTTTAAAAAATATGAAAACTTAAAAAAAAAATCCTCAGACACTTTTGAGAAGGACAATAATATATACACAGAATAAGAAAATAATGCTATATTATATGGAATAATCAAAGACAAGGTGGGGAACAATCCTATTATGTGAAACAAAAATATAAAGAAACAAAAAATAAAGGAAAAGAGACAGAAAGAAACAATCCAATACCTCCAACTTCCAAATAATAAGAGAAATTAATATGAAGGACAGAGGAAGTTAAGAAAAAGAAATTTTTCCTGAGTTATAGCAAAAACAGCCCAGAGGGCTAATCTAGAAACAAAACTAACCCTGGCATTCTACTGTAAGTCCTAAAAGTGTAAGCAAGGTTAATTGATTTTCAGCTTTTAGAATCAATCTTATCCCCCCAAAAAACAAGATAAATGTTATTGAAGAAAATATAAATGTTTCCAACCTTAACAGTGTTAAAATAACACTACAAATGACAGACACTCAGCTGTTAAGGAGGAGTAGAAGAGGTAGAGGGAAGGGCAGGGATATGAACATCTGCACCTTACTAAATTCAGATTAATGAGATAATGCAAAATTTGCTAAAACAACAACAAAAAAAAGGTGAGCAAAAGATGAAGTAAACATAATAACCATCCAAACGTTTAAACACAGAAGGGGAAGAGGTAGTATGTGAGCTAAAATCTCATCCCTCAGTAGACAAAAGATAATGCATCTGCAAACACAGACAATTTTACTTTTTCCTTTCCAATTTGGGTACCTTTCTTTTTCTTGCTGAATTGCACTAGCTAGGATTCCCCATATTATATTCAACAGAAGTGGTGAGAGTGGAAATCCTTGTATGTTCCTGATCTTAGAGGAAAAGCTTTCAACCTGTCACCATTAAGTAAGATGTTAGCTGTAGACTTGTCACATGTGGCCTTTTATTATGTCGAGATACATTCCTTCTATACCTAATTTGTTAAGAGTTCTATCATAAAGGGATGCTGAATTTTGTCAAATGCTTTTTACGCACCTATTAAGATGATCACACAATTTTTATCCTTCATTATATTAATGTCATGTATAACATTTATTGATTTGTGTATGTTGAATCATCCTTGCATCCCAGGGATGAATCCCACTTGATCATGGTGTATAATCTTTCAGATGTTCTGTTAAATTCACGTTGTTTATACTTTATTGAGAATTTCTGCATATATATTCATCAGGGATATTGGCCTGTAATATTCTCTTCTTGTAATGCCCTTATCTGGCTATGGTATCAGGATAATACTGGCCTCGAGAAGTAAGTCTGAAAGTGTTCCCTCCTCTTCAATTTTTTGGAAGAGTCTGAGTAAAACTGATGTTACTTCTTTAAATGTTTGGTAGAATTCACCACTAAAGCCATCTGGTCCTGGGCTTTTGTTAGTTAGAAGATTTTTGATTACTGTTTCAATCTCCTTAGCAATTACAGGTCTATTCAGATTTTGTTTCTTCCTGATTCAGTCTTGGTAGGTTGTATGTTTCTATGACTTTATCTGTTTCTTCCAGATTATCCAATTTGTTGGCATCTAATTACTCACAGTAGTCTCTTAGGATCCTTTGTATTTCTGTGGCATCAGGTGTAATATCTCCTCTTTTATTTCTGATTTTATTTGAGTCTTCTCTCTTTTTCCTTAGTCTAGCTAAGAGTTTGACAATTTTATCTTTTAAGAAAAAATCTGTTTCATTCATCTTTTCTATTGTTTTTCTAGGCTCTATTTCATTGATTTTTGCTCTGATCTTTGTTCTTTCCTTCCTTCCTTCT
The DNA here is from genome assembly GCF_003676395.1 of Aethalodelphis obliquidens. Classification (NCBI taxonomy): domain Eukaryota; kingdom Metazoa; phylum Chordata; class Mammalia; order Artiodactyla; family Delphinidae; genus Aethalodelphis; species Aethalodelphis obliquidens. The sequence continues at coordinate 15,748,191 of NW_020837948.1, forward strand.
AACTTTTGGCTTAGTTGTTCTTCTTTTTCTTGTTCCTTGAGGTGCAAAGTTAGGTTTGTTTATTTGAGGCCTTTGTTTTTTTCTTAATGTAGGCATATATTGCTATAAATGTCCCTCTTGGAACTGCTTTTGCTTCATCCCGTAAGTTTTGGTACAATATGTTTCCAAAGACTCTACCAAAAAGCTATTAGATATAATACACAAATTCAGTAAAGGTTATAGGATACACAATCAACATACAAAACTCAGTCGCATTTCCATACGCTAACAATGAATTCTCTGAAAGAGAAATTATGAAAGCCATCCCATTTACAATCTTATGAAAAAGAATAAAATACTTAGGAATAAAGTTAATCAAAGAGTGAAAGACCTTTACATTCAAAACTGTAAGACATTAATGAAAGAAACTGAAAAAGGCACAACTACATCAAAAGCTATCCCACGTTCTTGTATTCGACGACCTAATATTGTTAAAATGTCTATATTACCAGAAGTGATCAACAGATTCAATGAAATCCTTAAAACTCCAATGGCTTTTTTCCCACAGAAATAGAAAAAAATTCAGATAGAAACACAAAAGACCCCAAATAGCCAAAGCAATGATGAAAAAGGATGAATGGATAAAGACAATATGGTCTATTCAATGGAATATTATTCAGTCGTAAAAAAAAGGAAGTCCTGCCACTGTAATAACATGGATGAACCTGGAAGGCATTATGCTAAGTGAAATAAGCCAGAGAAGGACAAGATACTGTATGGCATCACTTGTTTCTGGAATCATAAAAAAAAAAACAAAAAAGTCAAACTCATAGAAACAGGGAGTAGAAGGGTGGTTGCCAGGGGCTAGGAGAAATGGAAGATGCTGATCAAAGGATACAAACATTCAGTTATAAAAAATAAGTTCTGAGGATCTAATGTTTGGCCTGATGACTGTAGTAAATAATACTGTATTGTATACTTTAAGTTTGCTAACAGAGTAGATCTTAACTGTTCTAACCATGGGGGGGAAAAAAGGTAACCATGTGACATAATGGATGTGTTAATTAACTTGATATTGATAATGATTTCACAATGCATACATACACCAAAACATCACAGTGTACACTTTTAATAGATACAATTTTATTTGCCTCAAAAAAGCTGGAAAAATAAAGTTAAAATTAGTTTAAAAAAAAGAATGCAAAACTTGACAGAGAATCAAAGAGAACACTGTATGCACCTTATTTTAAGTTATGTTAGTAACCACCTGAAGCATTTAAAAGTGAAGTAATTAAAAGTGGTTTCAAACATGCTCAGTCTTAGAGACAGTTTAGATATGGAGTTTGGGAGAGAGGAAGGAATCTAGAACTAGACACGGGAGAGTTTACAATCTATATACTTAAATATTAAAGTTTGTGAAAACAATAAATTCCTTTTTACTTTAGAGTACTCTGAAAAATATCAAAATGACCCATCCTTTAAACATCAAATTTTCTTCTATCTAGGATCCTGATTAAATGGTCCTATTCAAAGTAGTGTTCTTTTCTTCTTTTATCATCTAATGACAGGCTTTTAATATTTCCTCAAGGAAAAAAAAAGTGGTTTCATCTACTGAAAAATTCAAAGACATGAGGCAAGAGACTATTTCTGTATTATTTTAATATTCTACCATATATAAGCATTAACTTAATAAAAAGATTAACTCTACTATGAACAGGTAACTTTCACCCTAAAATAAATAACTAAAAAATACTGTCAAAACTTGATAAGAATATTTCAAATAATTGAATAGTAAAGTATTAAGCACTTCTATGAACTATAGTTTTTGTTTTGATTTGATTTGCCCTACTTTTGCTTTGCATGATAACAGAGTCCACCAATACTAAAGACAGGTATAGAGTTCTTAACCTGAAATCCATGGACCTCCTAAGCATTTTCTTAAGAGAGAATCCATAGCTTTCAACAGATTGTATGACGCTAAAAAAGTTAAGAACCACTGAAAAGTAAACTGTTATTTTCTCACTGTATTACTTTATAAATATATTCTTAGAAACAATGTATCCTAAAATTAAATAACATCTGTACTTAATTTAAAAGCCAATCTTGTTATAGAAAAGTATATAGGGCAGTTTACAATACACACACACTACCAAAAGACTGAGAACAGCTTTAAGTAAAGAAATCAGGAGGGAAGTAAAATAATATTAGAAATAAAACTATGTAATACTAACAGGAAATGGATAACATGCAGTTCAGCACCCATACTTAATTTTTCCACTTTCTAGTAGAGAAGCAAAAACAGAAATATGAGTAGGTAAGATTCAGAGTGTCCATGAAAATTATACCAGTTGATAAAAAGCCCACAATTAATCTTAGTATTGTATTATATCTACAGATTCAGTCAATAGTAATAACTGAAAATTTCTCTCAGAAGCTTTAAATTCAAAAATTACAAGGAAGAGAATAGAAAAATACAGCTTGAAAACTTAAAAATTAGACAACCATAGAAATAAAAACTATTGAGAAAAGACAGTTTCATAGAAATATGCCTGGCTTACAATTTCTTATAACACAAAGTAGTGATTTACAGGGCTTAAGGATATTTAAATTTTTATAAGAGATATTACCTCTTTAACTGAAACCTTAAACATTATACACAACCAAAAAGAATAAACATGTATTTAATGTGATTAAACTGACATGAATGCACACAAATGGTAACAAAATATTTTAAATTATGTTTGATTCTATCATAATTCTCAGCACACTGACTTACTTAAATATCTATATTAAAAAGACATAATTGATCAAAAGGATGAATTTTCAAATTATCCTCGAGAATAGATGAATAATCTATTCATCTATCCTATCTAAAGTAATCAATTACTTTGCTTTCATAAACAATTACAATTTTGATGGAGTATCATCCACTAATAAAGATAAAAATGAGCTGCTAAATACAGAAAACATTAGATATAATCTGATTATACATGAGTAGAAATGTAGGCCACAGGCATACTTCTAATTTGATGATCACTGATGAATCTTCAAAACAGAAAACAGAAAATCAGATTCTCTAATCTGCGTGGCCCAATAATTTAGGACATTACAGAGCCAACTGACCTCCTCGAAGTTGCAACTAGATAAATCAAAGTGGTCTGAGAACATATTAGTATGTATGTTCTACCTCCACCACAGCTAGCTAAAGCTTTCAAGTAAACATTAATGAGCAGTTCTAAATTTTTTAAAATAATTATTAGTACTCTACCTATCTTCCAAAATATTATTGCAATCAATATAGAATTGTTTCATGTACCTGTGATATTAAAAGTTTCTATAGGTATCTTTTCATGTTCAGCATGCTATTCAGTGTCCTTTGTAAACAGAAAATCACAAGGAATGAAAATTTTTAAATTAATTTTTTTCACAAGTTACTTGCCTCAGCATTGATTTCTCACTGCTTTGTTATCTTAAATTTAAAAATCCATTTTTAATACACTAAATGAGCCATTCGGTGTTTCAAATGCCTTATGCAGTCTCTATAAAAATGACACTACATGTCTACAAGCTTCTCCAAAATTTAAATGAGTAAGGATATTTGTGATGTGATGGCTAGCCGTTACATCACATGCTTCTATCAGCAGCAAGTGTCCCAGTTACTGGTTTCTGGCATGAGCTCAACTCTGGTTGTCTAAGAAAAGGCTAAACACTTATTTTTAAAAGCTAAATCATTAACTGTAATGTCAAAAATGGAGATCAATTTTTCTAATTACATACTAGGGAAACTTATTTTGTCTCAGAAATGTTTAGTAACTATCATCTACAACACTTTACATTTTTGAAACCTGATTTCAGTGATGTCCCTTGTATATTCCTACTAAGAAAGCAGTGTTGTTCTCCAACATGTGAACTATGACCCATTATTGGGTCTGTAAACCAACTTAATGGGTCTTAAGCAACAGTTTTTTAAATAAAATAGTATCAAAAAAAGAAAGAAAATGGAGTGCATAAATGTAGTAAGAACAGTGTGTTTAGTGAGATTGTGTTTGGGTTCTTTATATGAATACGTAAGTATCACTAGGTCACAATGTAAAATATATTTCTGTAAGTTGTGGTAAATGTATTTCAATGAGTTGTAGTCAAAAACATTTCTAAGTTTGAAAGCTACTGTATAATACATAATAGCAAAACATACCATATTATAATCAGTTATAACTAAGTCAATTTTATATAGGAAATTGTATTAAAAGCTAAACTTTCTTAACATACACAAATATTACTGAAAGTCTAATTAAGTAAATTTTCTAATTATCCAGGTCTGACTATTCTCTAGTAACTAGGATATGACTGTTTCATTGGTCCTCAAAATGTCTTTTTGTGCCTCCTCTTTTCAATTTCCAGGTGACTTTATACTCCCATTGGTAATGTCCCTTATCATAGCTAATGAGTCTCAATATTTGGAAGAGAAGGGAATGTTTAATTTGAAAATGTCCAGCCCCTTAAGCACTTATTATAAATACGAGAGAAGCATAGATCACCCTCATCTCCTACATGATGGAAATCAAAAATCAAGTAGACATCATACTAAATTTACATTACTGAAATATTCCCAATATCAATCTCTAAGAGTAGGTATCTCACTACCTCTAAGCACAAACTTGACTGCAAATCCCAATCACAGGAATGATATTAAATTTAAACTCCAAGCTTTCAAGGAAAATCATGTTCTATTTGGCGGCACTTACTTACATCCAACAAATACTTATTGAGTATTTACCCTGTACCAGGCACAGAAATGACCCAAGAAGCAATGAACTTCCCCAGAAAAGGTCTCACCAAGCCTCTTAATGACTCTCTACTTCCATGACTTACAACTTTCTGTTGTATATTTTTTACATCAGTTAAAAAAGGATATTCTTCTGTACCTCAGCAAAACCAAAAACAGTTGATTCACAGTAGTTAACGTTTTATAAAGGTTGAAAACACTGAACCATTGCTCCCACGAAAAATACAGGGTTAGGTTCCTACAATCCTCTGGTCATAACATTTTCATCAACTGATCAATACATATCCTTGTTTTATGTGTGATTCTGTTTAAAGACAACTTATTTAATATACAGCTGACCTTTGAACAACACAGGAGTGGGGCACCTACCCTTCACGCAGTTGAAAATTCACATATAACTCGTGGGTGGCCCTCCATATACACAGTCCCTCCCTCACCCGATCCGTGGTTCCGCACCTGCAGATTCAACTAACTGGACATCGTATAGTACTGTAGTACTAATAATGAATATAATCCCAGTATATTAGTGGACCCACATGCTTCATATCCCTGTTGTTCAAGGGTCAGCTGCATATTGTTGAGTCATTAACACTGAACTCACAGCCAACAGCACTGTAACTCATGCCTGAACTAAGCTCATCTAATGTATTTTCTCCATAGGGCATATCACAGCCTTTTTGGGTTTAGGAACACTAGGCAGCAGTGCAGCACTACATTTGGGGGCCAATTTAAACAGTAAAATCACCCCAAAAGCACTAAATAGGCCTTAAAAGCAAAACAAGACAGCAGAACACCTAGTTTGACTTCAGCTGGGAACATGCCCCTCCAGTGACTCAAAGTTTTTGCCACTCTACCCAAGCTCATGAATGGCAAAGCACAAGGGATACTGATTTGGGGGTTACAAATAAATTTTAGCAAGTAGACAAATGTGCAAATACAGAATCTGGGAATAATACCAATCAACGCTAATCGATGAAGGGAAATTTTTTCTTTAAATGTATTCCAGTCTAATAAAGTAAGAAATGACAGAATTCAAATCTCATCATTATGCAACTCCTAAGGAATTAATGGAACTAGGCAAGGATCATCAATTGCCACTAACATCACAAAAAGAAAAAACAACCTTTGATCTTCCTGATGGAAGAAAAAAATTGAAACTGAATCTGATCAAATCTCTACATCTCACAACCAATTTACAGGGAAGACAGGGGACAATGCTTTTACTCTTTAATTTTAAGATAGCCCATTTTTTAATCTGATGTCCTCAAGGACAGGGATCATAATTTATTTGACTCTGTCTCCCCATTATCTGTTATAATACATAGCACACAGCAGACACTGGTTAAAACTTTGTTGAAGAAACAAGTAAATGAATGAATGAACAAATGAACTCTCTTAAAAATTTAAGAATGTTAATTTATATGATCACCTCTTTTCCAAATAAAGGAGGAAAGAAAAAGGTATGGGCGGGCAGGCAGCAATTTATAGGTCTGAGAGATACTACAAGCAAGTGGAATAACACCTCACAAATCAAAGGTCATTTATACTGTAATTTCAACTTTCCAAGAGCTATGAATCAGAAGAAATAAATTCACTAAAGGAGGTCACAAAATGCATATTCTGTTCATTAAATAAGAGCCCCTAAACTCCATTTTAATTTTAATATAATTCTAACAAGTTTACACTGGAAATCAAAAGAGAAAATATGAGGTGAACAGTAAAAACATGAGAGAACAGGCAGAAAACAACCTTATAGACTTCAATAAATTCATAGACATCTATGCATAATAGCATACTTTATAACTGATGTTCAGAATGAGAGCCCTGCATCAGCAAGATCTGGTATGTTTAGAAAACACTGAGAAAACAGTACTACCCTGTAAAGTTTACCATTTAAAAAAATTTAAATAAGAAAATATTTAAGTATAAATTCAAGGTCCTAATGTATCTAACAGGTTGTTCCCTAATAATGCCAGATAAATGAGAAAATACTTCAGGAACCTCAGTAGCTGTTTCATGCATGGTTCTCATAACAAAGTTATATCCTTTCTTCTTAACTACAATGCTTATTTCCTAATTTATAAAAATACATAATTACAAACAACAGTCTAGTATACGCAAAGGCCACAGACTTAAAACAGTCATTCAAGGGTATTAGCATTTGGAAATTTCAGTTATGAAGCTAATATTGTCAACTCTCAACATAGAAAGGACTGAATAGTATGATTGACAGTAAACCATGAATAAGCAAGTTGACTTCTACAAAACTGGAATGAAACACACAACAGGTGACAAAAATAAGCTGAAAGTCCAACCACTTCTCCACAGGAAGGATTTCCTTCTGCCCAGTCCAAATGACAAGAATCCAAAGTAAGTGCTGTAAACCTGAAGACAGATAACACAGAATTGATCCAAAGGCACCTGAATCCCCAATATGAACCAGGGTTAGTTAAGGCCTAGTTTTTCTTACAAAGCTCAGGGCTGCATGATCAGCACTTTGAAAGAACAGTTCCAAAGCATATGGAAGACTGCATTCACTGAAAAGTGAGGCTCCCCTAAATTACATCTCTGTCTGACAGATCTACAGCTATAAAAATATCATGTTCAGAACTAATATTATTGTCAAGATATTCTGCTGTGCAATCAAACCAACGAATTACTAAAAAGTAATTCAATAGAGCCAATTTAAATTTTACAAACTGCTTATTACTAGAACTCTCCCACATTACTGGTGGGAATGCAAAATGGTACAGCTGCTTTAGAAAACAGTTTGACAGTTTGTTATAAAGTTAAACACACACTTGCCATATGACCTAACAATTCCCCTAAAAACTTCCCCAAGAGAAATGAAAACTCAGATTCACACACAAAACAAAAACTGCACCCAAAGGTTTGTGGCAGCTTTATTCATTATCACAAAAACTAGAAACAAATACTTCAACTGGTGAATGGATAAACATGCTGAAGTACATCCATATAATGGAATACTGCTCAGCAAAAAAAAAAAGTACTGATACACACTACAACATGGATTAATCTCAAATGCATTCTGCACAGTGGAAGAAGACAGATTCAAAAGGCTACATACCACATGATTCCTATAATTTATATTATATTCATGATTCATTATTCCTATAAGTTATATGATATCTGGCAAAATTATAAGATAGAGTAGTGGTTGTTAGGGGCCAGAGTGGGAAAAGGGGTTGGCTACAAAGGAGCAGCATGAGGGAATATTTTAAGGTGATGAAATTGTTTTCTAATTTGATTGTGAGGGGGAATGAATTTTGCTGCGTTAGAAACAGAAAAAAGAAAAACTTTAATATAAAAAATATCTTACAATACAATCACAGTTAACTGAAATGCTCAAAAAAATAGAATATTTCCTCTAAATATTTCCTCTAACTAAATTCATAGCCCATGAATGCATTTCATTTCAGAAATCTTTCTAGAATGTGTTTCTCTACTTTTAAGCCTGAGTAAATAAGTCACAGGCTTGTGTTTATTCTTTTATTTAAATTAGGCCCAATTTATGTGTTTGAAATTTGTCTCATACAGCTGTGATGATGCAAACTAAATTGGTTTGGGATGAGCATGGTGCCTCAGGAGGCATTTAATCAAGGTTCTTCCATGTTAAAATTCTCCCTAATAAAGATGAAATGATTAATCTATTCATTCAACAAATTAGTAATCATTAGAGGTCTATTATGTACCAAACACAGGAAATACAAATAAGACCACTGTAATCCCGGCCATCACATAGCTTAAACAAACAATAATACAAGGTATAATTTGTCCTACAAGAGAATTATAGTGCTTTCAGAGCACATAGCAAGTGCACATAACCTAACCACATAAGGTCTAAATTTCCCATTAGGATCTATACCTTAAAGTGCCTGGAATCTTAGTAAACACAAAAATACATGTACCACAATGCTCACGACCCCATTACCCTTCAGTATTTAAGGATGGAAAGAAAGCAAAAACCACATACACAGAACACTATCACTGCACAAGCAGTACAATAATCACTCCCCTACAAAAGGTCCTCTTTAGAGAAATACCAGAATATGCAGATTTACTTCTGTCACCTTTCCAGCAAACATTTTTCTGATACAGAATACCATAAGTATGAACTTCTCTGGCTGAGGAATATTATTTTAAAGGGGGTGGGGGCAGGGAAGTAATAAAGAAAAGAAAAAGAGAAAAAGAAACAGACAGGATGGGGAAAAAAAAGAAGCCTGAGTAGGTATAAAGGTTTTTGCAGTGAACTCTTAAAAACAAATTAAGGAAGTTTAAGGAAACTAAAATAGAGGCACTGCAACCACACCTCTTCTTTGTTATGAAAAAGGAAGCCAAGATATGTAAAAAGAGGGCTGCCTGCAGGTGTTGTGGCATGAAGTTACCATGTACAGAGGTAAAATTACATAACCCCAAGGACTAAAGAGAGTGTGATGAATACTCAGCTATGCCAAAGTTACCCTAAACATTTTCCATCTCAAGAATCCTAATTACACAATGCTTCTGGGACCACAGTGGGCCCCACAAGACCCAGTATCAAAAAACCAGAAAAACTTTCAACTGCTAAAGAAATAAACACAGATTAAAATAAAGTGCCTCTTGGTATATACATATTTACAAGAGTAAAAAGCAAAAGAAATTTACCAGGATCTTACTCAAACTCCATCTCAGAGGACTAAGATGCTGAGTAGTTTCTATCAAGAAATAAATGGCAGAAGCAAATTAATGCAGTTCCACAGTTCCTTTTCCAAAGCTCCTGCAGTTAAACATTTTGCAATTCAGAATTTCAGGGCTTTTTTTTTTTTTTTTTTTTGCAGTATGCGGGCCTCTCACTGTTGTGGCCTCTCCCATTGCGGAACACAGGCTCCGGATGCGCAGGCTCAGCGGCCATGGCTCACGGGCCCAGCCGCTCCGCGGCACGTGGGATCTTCCCGGACCGGGGCACGAACCCTTGTCCCCTGCATCAGCAGGCGGACTCTCAACCACTGCGCCAGCAGGGAAGCCCTTTCAGGGCATTTCTGACAGGTGATACAGTGTGTAAACACCATATACTTTTTAACACCCATAGAGAAAGCTGTAATGGCACAGAGAAGTCTGGGACAGCACACTATGATTAAACATTTACTATTTCTGCAGTGAAACCTACAAATACATGAAATAAAGACAAACAGTTCACAACAGGTTTTGTGAAGAAAACCAATTTGTGCCAAACATACAAAAAAAGAATTTTCGTTTTCAGAGCATTTTAGATGTCAGAATTGTTGATGAGGAATTGTGGTCCTATAGAACAGTACCCATTACTCTATTACTAATTATATGTGCAAAATGTAACTGGTAACCTCTTTATCATGTGCTTTTATTGTAGTAGTTTGATGAACTCAAAATAATTCTAAAAGTCTCCCAATGGTTCACACATAATATGCCCTCTACACTCTATCCACCCTTAAATTTCTCTAACACAAATTCTCCTATCAGGGCAGTTTACAGAAATCTAACCCTTGAAATTTATAGAAGAAATGCAAATTCAATTTTGCCACCATGCAAAAAATGTTCATTGAATGGAATTTAATGCATTGAACTCATAAAATGGCTTGCTCTTATGTTGTCACAAGAAAAATGTAAGAGTGTTCCTGACCTAGGAAGCAGCAGCAAATAAGTTACCATGGACCCTGATTTGCCATAAATGATAAGACACAATAATCATAAAACCCTATTATCATAGTGCATTTATATGTATATATTTACTGATTACATACAATATAAACAATATACTACACGCACAATATACTATAACTTAATTACTAAACTATTTCTACCGAGGGGAAAAACAGAGACAGTACCTCATCAACAACAGTATAAAAGAGAGTAAAGGGCTTCCCTGGTGGCGCAGTGGTTGAGAGTCCGCCTGCCGAAGCAGGGGACACGGGTTCGTGCCCCGGTCCGGGAAGATCCCACATGCCATGGAGCGGCTGGGCCCGTGAGCCATGGCTGCTGAGCCTGCGCATCCGGAGCCTGTGCTCCGCAACGGGAGAGGCCACAACAGTGAGAGGCCCGCATACCACAAAAAAAAAAAAAAAAAAAAAAAAAGAGAGTAAAGCAGTAGAAATACAGTTATACTAAACAACCATTAAGGCCCCTTCCATCCTTACGTTCCATGAAAAATACAACTCAATGATATTGCAAATATGATAAATATAACTAATAAAATATGATAACTAAAACCAATCAAATTTTGATGAGTAACATTCTTATACTAACTTTAAAGATAGGATTGCTTTCATCACTTAGGTTTCTTAAGATTTCTAGGGGCATCTGAATTGGTACCTTAATTTATTCTAGATAAATTTCTCTTTAACAAATTTTCCAAACTTCTAGTTTTGGTGCTACACTATTCAAAAGCTGCTAATGAACAAGGAATAAATAGTGTCTTCACTAAGCATTCTGAGTATGAAACCCTGAAGAGAAGTCATTTCATTAACCTGGTCTTGCATATATTTTCTATGCATTTCTATCTCATCTTCACACCTCCATCTCTGATTAAAAAGAGAATTTGAAAGTAAAAGGAAGACGTTTTTTCAAAAAAAGCTAAGAGATGTGTATAAAAACAAGGAGAAATCAGTCATTTTCAACCCTGAAGCGCACTGGAATCACCTGTAGAAATCCTAAAATAGATCAATGCCTTGGCCCCATCCCCAGATTCAAATATAAAGTAGCATGGGTAGAATCCCAATATCTGTAATTTTTTCAAGCTCCCCAGAAAATGTTAATGTGAAGTCAGGGCTGAGAACCACTGGTCCAAGCTGCCTTCTCCACAAATCCTTTTTTCTCATCTACTAGTAAGTTAGCACTCCCAGCCCTACAGCAAGGATTGAAAGCACTGTCATTAAAATTGCCCAATTTTGTTCTCTCGTTTACTCTGTCACGGAAAAAATTTTACTAATTTTCAGTTGGAAGATTTTTTTTAAAGTGGGTATGGTAAAATTTATTTTAACTTATTTGAAATTCTCATTCCCAGTGCTCAGAATTTTATTTTTCAATCAGCCTTCAAAAAACAACCTTCATTAGTAGAGTATTTAGATTAACAATATACAATAAACACACAATACACATTCCAGTTATCAACTTCCAACAGACTATCAGAAAATACTCAAGAGAATGCGTTTAAAGAGCTGATTACATTTTGATTTAACTACATTTTCAGAATCCCAAATATATAAAGAAATATTAGCCATAATATGCCAACACTCATATGATAGAAAAAGAGCTCAGTAAATAATCTACCACTTTTTAAAATAAAAACTGGCATTACAAGATTCCACATCTTTAAGATTTACACTTCTTTTGGGGGGGGGGGGGGTGGCGGTGTTCATGTTGTTTTCAGATCCTTGGAACAAAAGGAGAAAATAAAATAATGTTTTACAAAAATATGCATCTACAAATACCAGTTTCTTTTTCAAATGTCATCAACAACTGATACCTACTAGTTTCACCTCCAAAACAATACTAGGTTATTTTTGCACACCAAATTAGGATTTTATGAAAAGGCCTTATAGCCATGTGTACACACACCGTTAGACTAGTGGAAGAGTCTTATGGGAATTTTCTCTCCCTATAACATTACCTACTATATTTGCCTGCCATTTGAAAGTATTCATTGCTAGAATATATAATAAGTATTTCACAGAAATAGAAAATAAACATAACACAGACTGGATGTAAGGGAAAAAAAACATTTTCACTTCCCTTTTTACTACAGGAAACTCTGACTATAACTTTGACTCCAATATATCATACTCTGATACCTTGCCAAGTATACCACTTGAAGTCAAAACCAAACAAGTTAAAAAAATAGATAAATTAATAATTAGAAAAATTCAGAAGTCCACTTTCATAAAATATACTTGTATCAAATGGTATCATACGGCCAATTACAACTTAAAATTTTTTTTTTTTTTTTTTTTGCGGTACTTGGGCCTCTCACTTCTGTGGCCTCTCCCGTTGCGGAGCACAGGCTCCGGACGCGCAGGCTCAGCGGCCATGGCTCACGGGCCCAGCCGCTCCGCGGCATGTGGGATCTTCCCGGACCGGGGCACGAACCCGTGTCCCCTGCATCGGCAGGCGGACTCTCAACCTCTGCACCACCAGGGAAGCCCCTCAACTTAAAATTTTAAGATATATAATTTGTAATAAGTCCAATTTTTAAAATAAATACTATTACAAAGTATCAGCGCATTCAAGGCACACTCTATTTAAGGTAATATACAATGAAAGCGGAATTATATGTTAAATTCTAGGTTGGTAGAAAACATTCCACCCCAGAATTTTATTTTCTTCCCTCAAAAAAAAAAAAAAGTAATATTTTTTCCCAATGGTAAAAATAATGCATAATCATAGCTGAAAATCCAAACACTACAGAGAAGTATGAAAAGTATAAAAATAAAAATCATTCCAAATCTATAAATATCTGTCATTAACGTAAATATCCTTCCAGGGGATGGATGGATTTACTCTGTATATTTATAACAACACTGCAACAATTAGAATTACAACAATTAATTCTGTATATTAATTATGTATTTATACATACATGTATCTCCATATATGTCCCCATACACACACAATTTTCTTTTACATATACTGAAAACAAAGAAATCTTTAAGATAACAACTTTCTTGAAAATAAAAATGTATGAATTGTTCCAAGCACTCATTCTGCTTCTGCATTTTCGTTTCAGCAGTCCAGGGTGCGTGTGTGTGTGTGTCTGTGTGTGTGTATGCATGCTGTTTTTGTCGACTGCTTGAGAGAAGATTAAAAGATTTGTCTGTTTGCTTGTTTTACTTAAACACGTACACACACAGACACACACACACACCAACTCTGGCTACAAATTTCCAAACCCTGAGAACCCAGATATCTGTATTAAAGGTACTTGGCTGACTGCTTTACAGAACTAGCCCATGGTCCTGAGCAAAACTGCAAAGTAGACAAAACTTTTCATGGCCTCCCACTTTTTGGTCAGAAAGAGCACTACACTATCAATGAGGATAGGAGAGTTCTACCAACCAGGTGTGTGACTTAAGCATTTCACTCAACCTTCCCACAATTCATTTCAATTCTAAAAGTCTGTGATTCTCCCCAGCCCCCACAATTTTTATTTATTTTTTATTTTTTTGCTGTATTTAAGATATGTAACACCTTTCCCTCCTACCTCAATCAGATTCCTTGATTCAAAATAAACCATTTCTCTGACTGATAAATTCCAATTTCCTCAAGGCATCTATTCTCCTCCAGGTATGACAAAGAAATATGATGAGATCAAAGATGTGGACAAGTTTTGTCCAAGAAGGAGGGTAGCAACACTGAAAAAATTTAAATAAGTTTACAAGTACAAATGTTTAATTTAAAGTTAAAATAGCTTTATGAGTTCCATGAAAAAAAGTATAATCTTTAACTGATTTTACTGACTCAAAGTTAGTCAATAAGAAAACTAGCAGTGTTTTCAGTTCCTAAAATATTCATACCTGAGCATATTTAAGATAGTCACATAGAAGCAGCCTTCTAATCTTTCATCCGTTACATTTGTACAACACTTTAAAGTTCAAAGTGCATTTAGATGCATTATTTATTTTCTTCCTTAAAACAAGCAGATGTGTAGATGTGGTGGTCACTATTGATTGCCTCTCTAACATCCGTTTCCCCTATATTCCTCCTTCCCACAATTTTTTAAAATATCCTCCCTCCACCATGTAACTCGGGGAAATGTGACCCCATCGCCAGTTGCAAGGGTATATATCCTGACTGGTAGAAACTCACTATGATAACCCTGTCCCCCTTGTCATAACTGGTTTGGAAGTGTACGTGACCTAATTCTGGTCAATAAAACATGAAGAGGAAAATATGTTGGTAGGCTTGCGCAAAAGATGTCCTGCCCAGTGCACCAGGATCTTGCTACCAGTCTGAGGATGAATCCAACACACATGGGAAAGCAGAGCCAAGTAAATTTCACAGAGGCTAACCAAAGCTCTGAAAAACTAACCCTGCCTTCATAGTTCAGCATTCCATTTCAGCTACTGCATTTCAGGTGTTGTAATGTGGTGACACCAAGATAAAGAGTATACCCCATCTACCTTTCCTTCTCCAACTTCGACCTCCTTTTTCAACACCTATAAGCTTTCCTTTGCCTTTGGGCTGAGCTAGACAAGAAAGGCAAGTAGTTACTGTAAGCTGTTAGACCAGCACCCTTTGCACCAAGCTCAACTGCTCCTGGGTATGGCATTTCCTCTTCCAAAGGACAATTTCCTCTACCAATTCACTCCTGCAGTCCCTACTCAGGTTGAGGAGATGGTGGAATTACAAGAAGGCTCTCTCCAACCCTGATGCTGTAATAAAAGCTGAAAGGTAACATAAGAAATCAGACGAGGGATCCTATCAGGAAACATGTGGGAACCATGTGACCTAATAATTAAACAATTCCCCCTAACATATGAATGACTGTATGTTCAGGAATACCAGTATTTCTCTTTTTTAAAAGAGGATGCTGTTAAACAAATCTCTATGAGAGATTATAAACTAGGTGTTACTTTAGAAGTAGATACCCCTTTAATATACTATTATTAACCAACAGTTCATAACTTAGTTTAAAAGGGGAATCATAAAAGAATCTACCTTAAACATTTTAATGCAACTAAAACACCAAAATATACAATCACAAGACAGTCTTTTTTTTTTTTTTTTTTTTTGCGGTACGCGGGCCTCTCACTGTTGTGGCCTCTCCCGTTGCGGAGCACAGGCTCCGGACGCGCAGGCCCAGCGGCCACGGCCCATGGGCCCAGCCGCTCCGCGGCACGTGGGATCCTCCCGGAACGGGGCACGAACCCACGTCCCCCGCATCGGCAGGCGGACCCTCAACCACTACACCACCAGGGAAGCCCACAAGACAGTCTTTTAATGCAGGGCCAAGGTCTTTCCTTCAAGCATGAGTCCATGGATTATAGTTCTACTTTATCTTTCTTGCAAAAACCACACCCATAGTACATCACCTGTGATTTCCAGTTTCTTAAACATGGAAAGACATCTCACAAGCACTTATAAGCAATTTTATTGCAGCATCTTATTGCAAAATCTACAACTTTTAGGGTTTTTTCCCTAGTCATTTAATTTCACCTACACCGATTTTAACTGGAAGTGACTTCAGCTACTCACCTGTTTCCAAAGCAGCCACTGGCTCTCATACAAACACCTTTTCGCCTTCATAGTTCACTGAATAACATCTCATTAAACTATGTAATTACAACAAGTACAACTGCCATTAACAATTTGCTGGGTACACAGACAAATGATTCTTGGTAGGTATACACAGTATACAATAACCGGTGGGAATAAAAGTTCAAGAACAAACTAGAGGGTAGTCTACTGCCATTTAATGTAGCATGGACATCAAGTAGTAAATGAATGAAGAGTATAACTTAATCTTTTGAGTGGGTTAAAGAGAGGTGAGCTCAGAGATTCTCCTGTAATAGGCTATCCCCAAAAGTCTTTGCTCATTCTACGCACCAATCAACACTCTGACAACTCATATATATCAGCAACTCCTAAATTTAAAAGAATATCTGCATAGTGCCTGCTATGTGCCAGGCATCACATCATGGCACTTTATATGAATTTCCTCAATCGGGATGAAGAATATAATGGCAGAGAAACCCTCTCCCCGCCCCCTTGTTTTTCCAACGTAGCTATCAGCTAAGGAAAGTAGTTCAACACAAAATCAACTAAATATATGTAATAAATTTGAATACAGTTAAAATCTGCATTACCTCACTGAAGAAGAAAGCATTAGAAATTTGTGTTTAAGAAAAAGAGTATATACATCATGAGATTTTACTAATTACAGTAAACGCTATAAAAAATGTGGACATGATATAGTCATGTGGACATTGGTTTTAGCTATAGATTTTCATTTAATTACATTATAACTATGTGATATATCATTAGTAAAGAAAATGATCAAAATGTGTGTCTTATCTATCAAATACACAAGTACTTCAAGTTCACTGTTAAGAATTCTTCCTCAGAACTAGGATGATTGGCAGGGAGTAGAAGGAGAGAACATAATATAAGAGAGTTTAAGAACAAATCACTATGCACCTTCCATAGGTCCCATTATAGAAGGAAACCCAAACATTTATAGTTCCTAAATCTCAGCTTTGAGAAGGGAGTTAGAAAAAACATGGCTAACAGGAGTCTCCACTGTGTCTCTAAAACTTACCTATCCCCGATTATCTGTCCCATTCCATGTTTTCTGACTAGTTCAGAGGCTCTCCAAAGTCACTTCACATTAATAGACAATACACACTTGATTTCCACACATTAACAACCTCATGTATGGTTCTTTCCTACAGATCAGCACAAAAATGATACTGAGGTAGCTTACGTTACTAGAACCGTATCTTCTGCTCCTAGAGAGTCACTACTAGTAGAGAACTACAGATATCCCAAAACCGCCATTTCCAAAGAAATTATATCTTAAAGAACAAACACCCAAACACATACTAACAACATTAATCAATACCACTAAGTGCCAACTGCATGAGAAAAGACAAAAAGGAAGAATATGGAAGATTAGAGAAGACATCATTGGTCTAAGACTGTGAAGTCAGGAAAAAAAAAGAAAAAGATTTAAATATGCACTCTGCTACTTCCAAGACATATCTTAAACAGGTTGCTTAAATTCTAGAAAACTCTGCCTCCTACTGTCAAAGGCAAGGCCTACACCACCTAACTCACAGAGTCATCTTAACAGTTATCATTTATGGTCCTCAGACCAAGTGGGCACTTAATAAATTGTAATAGGTATTGTTATTATCGGGAGGTTCAAGATACAAATTCAGTTATAATGTAAATCCTTATTGAACACTAAGAGGGGAATAGTCAGTAAAAAACTATCAAACAATCTCCCCTGTTACATGACTAGATGATTAAACAATGGCATCATAAGGGTGATATTTTTCTAAGCACTCCTTTGATAATGATTAAGTTTGGGATTAAATTTTTTTAGAGTCGTCAATATTTAAGATGACTAAAAACCCTGTATATATTTATCCATAACTGTGGAAGTCTCTCATATTGTCATCTTACTGGTATAGTCAATTCTCTTCCTATGTAGATTCTTCACATTTCACTTTATCCATAGCAAATCTCACCTTAAAGTGTATTAACAATAATATAACTATCCAATGACCTGTATTTTGTTATTTATTGTTTCAGATTCCCACTATTTAGTTTGATACATCCTTTTGGAAAGCCCTTTGAAACTAAACAACTACTTGTTCCATTCTGAAAAAATCTGAACCAATAAACCACACCAGAACGATGGTCTATTCCCAGCATGAAGGGGATT
Organism: Aethalodelphis obliquidens; assembly: GCF_003676395.1. Lineage (NCBI taxonomy): Eukaryota > Metazoa > Chordata > Mammalia > Artiodactyla > Delphinidae > Aethalodelphis > Aethalodelphis obliquidens. The sequence continues at coordinate 15,766,373 of NW_020837948.1, forward strand.
ACAGAGGGCACCCAGAGAAGAAAAGGGAAAGATTCCCATTTCTTCCCAAGTCATATGTTTAAAATCTAGATTTATTTCATATAAAACCAATTACCAGGTTACCACACACTCATATCCAAAGGCAAGCAAAGAAATATGACAAAACCATGCAGGAACTGTTTTCGATTATATACTCTTCTGCTTTCCTCCATTAGCATGAATGATAACAAACTGACTATTCTAATTTGTTTCCTTTAAACTTACTAGCCTTATTTGCCTACCTACTTGCTATCAGCATAGAATCTATACACTTGGACCTTCATACCTTAAACTGACTCACTTTTAAATACAAGGCATTCTAGATGTCCATGGACTGACTGATCCCCACCTAATTTTACAGCTTCTATTCCCACAGAGACCTCCTGGCACAGCAGCCTTAGGTCCAGCTCAACAGGCCCCATGATAGCAAACCAGCAAGCCGGTTCTCAACTGCTCCCTTCACCTACAAAACTACCCACACCACCCCACACACACACCGACCCATTTTGACCATTAAAATATTTTAAGCCCCAAATGGAGTATTACCAGCTCTAACCTCGTTTATAATTCCCCAGTCAAAATTGGTATCACACTCACACACTCACACTCACACACACACACACACACACACACGCATGCTTCCATACATTTCTAATAAACCCCACAGGAGTCCTGTGTTGCAATTATTTCTGTGCATGTCTCCTTCTCCCTTAAAGGTCTTAGTCCTGGGTCTTAGTCCTCCTCATGTTTCTACCACTCTTCCACCCTCACCACATAGTAAAAGTCCCCTACACAAAGTAAAGGTTCAGGTTGAACTAAACTATTCCTTTGTTCTAATCCTAGTTCTTTTATTTGAAGGAATAAGTGACTTCTGTGTGCTGAAGATTTTGTTAATAGTTAATGCTTGCAAATCTAACAATGAAAATGTCAATAATTATACAATGCATTAGTTTTTAAGTTGATGAATGGCAGAAGAGGTCAGTGAGCACAATAAACCATCAGAAAAGATAATCATTTTCCAAGATTCCCCCAAAAGTCTCATACATATCAACATCAAAATTAAACTTTCTGTCCCCCTGTTCTAATAAGAACTACTTACTCCTTATACCTGAGGCTTATTCAGAAATGCAAGCACCCTGAATGCAAAAGTGTCTATACACTCTGCTACAAATCTATACCAAAGCCACGCAATTTATCTTATTACACCTTTCTTCCAATTCCCATAAATATGATTTTCATCTTTTGTGCAACTATAAAGGCTAATGTATATAAAATAAGAAAATAATTGATCTTAACTCAGAATACAGTTGGACCAAAGTTTGGGAATAATTACAAAATACACTAAACACAACTCTCCACTCCTCTCTGCCAAAAAAGTTATTAAGAATGTCACAAACCAGATCTGATTTTTGGTGGGAAATGTTTTCTTAAACTGGCCTCACATCTTATAACTTCTGTGATATTTTTCTTTCACAATCTGCTTATTTACAGGGAAAGCAAATATTCTTCAAAAATATATACATGGTTTTACTAATTAATATTTTTAATTTTAAAAAGTATTCCAACTCAGATATAGTTTAACCTCTTTTACTATCTGTGGGCAAATGTCATTCCTATACAAGAAGTAATTGCAAACGTAAAGTAAGTACTAACTTCTTTCCTTAACTTATTAAAAATCAGTAGGTTTTTAATTCTCCAATTAAAGTCGATGTTCTAAAACCAAAGGTTAAAAAAGGGTCACTTGCTGACCAGCCTTGGTACTCATTACAACAGAGTTAAAACTAATTCGCACAGAGTAGCAACAGTAGCCATCTCCCACACACACTCCCACCCATTAACTTTTCCTCCTTCCCTGGGAGAACTGGAATGATCGTAACACAGGCCTAACTACCCTCACCCCAGGAGCAAACACACATCTCCATCACCACCCCGCAGAAAAGAAACGCGGGGGCTGTGGACCAAGAGAGCCGACGCTCCTGTGGGTCACTTCCCCTTTGCAAGTGGGAGAAACAAACAAAGCAGCACCCTAACAGTAACCATCAGAGTAATTTTGAGCCCCCGACTAATGCCTTGGATAAGTTCTGAGCTAAGTCAAAAGCTCTATCGAATAGGTAAATCCCTACCCCCCCTTAAAACAAATACCCCATCGGGAAGTTTCTCCCAGAAATGAATGCTGACCCCTGACACCTCCTCCAGCCGACAGACGGCTCCCTCCCTCCTGCCTAAAATCCCCACTCCGAAGGGCCTGCCTAAAATCCCCGCTCCAAAGGGAATTGTCTGGACACAATCGCGGGGCGCTGGGGGCTGCACTCCCGACCTCTCAACCCTCCCCCCAAAAGCCTCTGACTTTTCCCAGCTCGCCCACCTCCCCGCCGTCCCCACTCGCTCCGCACCACTCGGGCAACTTCTGCGGCCAGCCCGGCCAGCTGCCCGCGGCCCCCTCCCTGCCCAGCGAGCCCAAGGCGCCCTCGCCCCCCGGCCACGACTGCGGCCGCCTCCAGCCCGCGCCTCCGCGCCGCCTGCCCGGGTCCTCGCCCACCCCTCCCCGGGGCCCCCACCGGCGGCACCGCCCCCGCCGCACCCCACCCCACCCAGCCCGGGACCCCAGTCCGCCCAGCCCCACCCGGGGAGGAAGGCGCCGCGGCCGCGCCGAGGCAGCCGCCGGGCCGGGGCCTCCCGGCCAGGCGCCAACGCGAACGGGGCTTTACCTCAAAGGCGCGGCCGCAAGTGGCGGGTCGGTCCCGGGCGCGGGCGGCGCCCCCCGGTCCGTCAGTCAGCGGCGGCTGGGGCAGCGGCGGCGGCACATCGCACCCGCCGGCGGCCGGAGGAGGAAAGCGAGGCACGCAGGGAGGGAGCGAGCGAGGTAGGGGGGAAGGAACAAGCGAGGGAGATAACGCAGCTCGGACTCGGTCGCCGCACTACTGCCGGTGCGTCCTACCGCCGCCTCTGGCCGGAGAGTCGCCGCCCGGGCCGCGGCTGTCGCCACCAATGCAGCTGGGAATGAATGCACAGCGGCGCCTCGCTTATCCGGAGGTCAAACATCCTTCTGCCTCGGGCATCCGGATCGGCGCCGGACCCGGAAGTGAACGCTTGGAAAAAAAATTAAAAAGGAAAGCGTCTTTCTAGCGGCGGCGGCCACTCGAGCTGCCCGCATCAGCGAAAAGAGCCGAGTAGAGCCGAAGGTTACACCGACTTGCTCGGATTGGTTGGCTCGCCGACCGGAAGAGAGGCAGCACGCTCATTGGCTGGCAAGGCTTATAAAAGCGAAGCCACGCCTTTCTCCCCACCTCCGCACCGGCGGTGGATGCGAGATGTCTCCCTGGGTGAGGCCTTGGGAGGAGACGTTTGGCGAGGTCTGTGGAGAGAGCTGGGCGAAAACGCTCCCATGGTTTAGAGGAGCTACGAAAAGTTCCCCGCTGCTTGAGTGAGCAGGAGCCTAAGGGCGCCATTGTGCCAAGTCGGGGTGCCGAGGCTTTTCCGAGTGTACAGAGCACAGCCCTTCAGGTGCCAAAGAATTTTAGGGCCCGGCCAGAGGGAGTGACCTCACTGGGTTGACATTTTCCCCCACTTTCTTGTAAATCCAGGGCTGTATCAGGGATTCAGCTGCTTAGAAATATAAAGTGTGGCTCACGTTTGCATTCCGTTTGCTGTCTATAGAGAACTTCGTTTGTGAGCTCAGGTAACCCTCTCGACTATATAATGTGGTAGCTATTATCTCGGTTTTTCTAGTGAACCTTCTAAAGTTCCTAGAGGCCCAGCATCACTCAAGTCATCAAATTGTAGACACAAATTGGAACCTATGTTTTCTGACTCTACTGTCCACTCTGCCCACAGAGGGGAGGCAGAAGATTACATTCTTTCTCTTATGGTTGGTTAACTGGGATGAAGATATGTTACTATGGAAGACCTATATGGAAATCGACCCACCATGAAGGCATTGTAGAAGACTCTGAAACTATCATTTTTAAAAAATTGTGTCTAAAGACCTTTCAAAAGTCAGACATAAAGGTGTGCATGAAGAAAAATCATAGTCTGGTGCTATGTTTAAATATTTATCAAACATATTTTTATATTTTCAGTACACTTGCTGCATCAAGGAAGTCTTTAGTCTCTTCTCTCTCCCTCTCTCTCTTTCTCTCTCTCTCTTTCTCTCTCTCTCTCTCTCTCTCTCTCTCTCACACACACGAAAAATTTGAAAGGCTCCAGTGAAACAAATGCACTTTAAAATAATTGAGGATTTATCTCATTCTCCATTTCTGCTTTAGCAGACTGATGATAGGGTCGATGTGTAATCTGCAGGGGGTAGTTAGTATGGAAAGATGCCGTTTTTGTTTTTGTAATACAACAGTGCCTTTTTTTTAACTCTACTCTTATGCTTTCTCAAACTGAAGGTTATGAAGTGACTGGTATCACCCATCTTAGAGGAAAGTGATAGTAAGGACTGCTTCTGTGTTTACCACACTACCATCTTTCTGTTAGAGACTCAAAAGGAATGAAGATTTGTGCATGCTCAGGATGGAGAATAATTTGCCTAATAAATAAGACATCTCCACTTTTCTGATATATCCCAGGACCCGAAACTAGACAAGAAACAAAGTTAACCCTATCTCACTAAATGGAGAAGAAATGTCTACAATACTGGGAACTCTAACTATTGTCATCAATGACCAACAAACCATTTTATACTCTCCATCTCAAAAACCTCAGTTTAGATCAAGAACACCTCTACTGACCCCTCAAAGTTCTGATAAATGTTTAAGAAATACAAGTTTATAAATAGATCATCAAATCACATTTTTAAATTATATATGGATAGGAATAAACATTTATGTTTTTAAACACCTCAGAAAAGGCTGCTTTTTGTTAAAATTAGACCTAGACGCTCCTATAGATTAAAATCTGCAGGTAACCTAGGTAGGAAGCCAATAAAATTTCATGTCATTGTATTAACTTGTAAGGAAAAAACTGGCAATATGAAAACAGCCTGTGTTAAAGAGGGAAAGACCAAATTACTTGCATCTCAATCAAAACTCTTTGTTCTGTAGCGTGATGTCTCAACATAAGCAGACAGATCATAATTTCCATCTGCTATATTGTACATCAGATATAGTTAATTTTTTGTGTCACCCCATATTTCCTAGCATTTGCTACTCTTCAAGTGTTTATATACTATTAATATGTTTTCATGTTTCCCAAAGCAGTGTCATATTTTTTATCACCCTGAACTTTATTCTGTTGAATTTATATCTCTATAGATACAAGTAAATATTTGTCCCAACATTTGGGCATGCAACAACTGTTATGATTACTATGAAAAACAAGATAAAAGCAAAAGAAGCTTTACTAATATATTTCTATTAAAACAAGCGGGGATGGGAGAGTTACTTCAAAATGACTTCAGTCTAAAACTATTATGAATTCCTTAGGAAAAAAACAATTTATCAAGTGGGAATTTGAAAAGGGAAGAAAAAGAAAGTAAAATTTCTGGGTGCCTTTAATTGCATATCTGAGATAGTATAAGTGTTCCAATATCTCCCTTACATCTTTTGATTCTTTACTTCTGTTACTATTTCTCTTCTTCTCACCCTTCTGCACACTCACTGTGGTTGCCCAGCCATGCCAACGTACACACATAGACACACCCATACAAACAGAGTGGAGAGACTGTAGGAATAAGACCTTCAATTAGAGCAGGAAAACTATTCCATTTCTTTCTCCCAGTTGAAATCTTTTTTTTAAAATAAATTTATTATTTTTTTTAATTTATTTTTGGCTGCACTGGGTCTTCGTTGCTTCGTGCGGGCATTCTCTAGTTGCAGTGCGCAGGCTTCTCATTGTGGTGGCTTCTCTTGTTGCAGAGCACAGGCTCTAGGTGTACAGGCTTCAGTAGTTGTGGCTCGCGGGCTCTAGAGCGCAGGCTCAGTAGTTGTGGTGCGCAGGTTTAGTTGCTCCGCGGCATGTGGGATCTTCCCGAACCAGGGCTCAAACCCGTGTCCCCTGCATTGGCAGATGGATTCTTAACCACTGCGCCACCAGGGAAGCCCTTGAAATCTTGCTGCTTACCAAAAAAGAAAAAATGACCAGCTTTACTTTCCGCAAAATATACCTATCAATCTCTCTCTCAAGCAAAGCACTTGTAAGACATGAAAAGAAAGCATTTGTCAAAAGAGAAATTTGATAAATACAAGTTTCCAGGGTACCATTAAAGATTATGAGCACTAACACATAGATTTGTGTTATAATCATTTTCCCCTCCACCCCTCATTCATACCATTAAAATACTCTCCTAAGCCAAACTTGTTTTGCACAGATTGGTCAAGAAATACCCTAAGGGCTTCCCTGGTGGCGCAGTGGTTGAGAGTCCGCCTGCCAATGCAGGGGACACGGTTTCATGCTCCGGTCCGGGAAGATCCCTCATGCCGTGGAGTGGCTAGGCCCGTGAGCCATGGCCGCTGAGCCTGCGCATCCGGAGCCTGTGCTCCGCAACGGGAGAGGCCACAGCAGTAAGAGGCCCGCGTACCGCAAAAAAAAAAAAAGAAAAGAAAAGAAAAAGAAATACCCTAAAAATACAAATAAGCACCAAAGACTAATCTACACTCAACTATGTGGCCAATCTGGCTGAGTTAAATACAGGCAGATATTTCCCAACTAACAATGTAACAACCAACATTTGCACAAACTCTGATTTATATGATTCTGTCTGATTCTGACAACAACTTATGAAGTAATATAGCAGCCATTATTATTTTTTCCCTGTTAGGAAAGTGGAAGGATGGTCTCAAAGTGATGAACTGACTTGCCCAAGATGATATAAGTGATAACCTGTTAAATGTAAAATACAAAATTATGTGATTAAAATCTTTACCAAAACTTTTCAAAATAAAAACACAGGAAACATTCATTCACCTGGAGGACAGATGTAATTAGGAAAAAGTAAATGGTCTTATAACTGGAAGTTATATGATAAATAACTGCTAGGAAGGTAATGTACAACACGATTAACACAATTAACATTGCTTTATGTTATATATGAAAGTTAAGAGATTAAATCCTAAGAGTTCTCATCTCATGGAAAAAAATTTTTCTTTTTATTTTGTGTCTATATGAGATGATGGATATTCACTAATCTTATTGTGGTAATCATTTCATGATGTATATGTAAGTGAGATTATTATGCTGTACACAATGTTATACAGTGCCCTATGTCAATTATATATCAACAAAACTGGAAGAGAAAAAAATTTTAAGGTACGTGCCCTCAAAATTTTTTATTTTTTTAAACATTAAAAAATAATAAGAGGAAAAGAAGAAGTAGGTAGTAGAAACAGGAAGAATGCAAAATGAGACACTGTAACAGTAGCCAGAGCCTGGGAGCAAAGCAGCACATTTTACTCAGACTAGGAAAATAACCTCTTCCCCAGTGAAGCCTGCAGTCAGGGGAGGCAAAGGAAGGATTCTGGGAGAAAGCCAGTCACAGACAGCAGCTAGGTCAGGTTTGGGGAAAGCTGCCACTTAGCAAGCTTTCCTTCAGATTGTTACATGAGTAAAGCCAGAAAGGGTCAAGACGCTGTTTTATACATCCCAGGAAGGACGATTTTAAGTATTCTGTAGTTGGCAAAAATAAAAGTAGAAGAATCACAGAACTTTTCTGAGAGGATTTATCATATTTTATTATCATAACCTCCAGTATTGTATTTTATAATCACATCTTTAAGACTCCTTGTCTTAGCTCAGGCTGACATAAAATATCATAGACTGGGTGGCTTAAACAACAGAAATTTATTTTCTTACAGTTTTGGAGGCTAGAAGTCTGAGATCAGGGTGCTAGCATGGTCATATTCTGGTGTGAGCTCTCTTCCTGGCTTTCTGATGGCCAGCTGCCTTCTTATTGTGTACTCATATGACCTTTCCTCAATGCATATGATCTCTCTCTCTCTCTTCTTCTTTCTAAAAGGGCACCAATCCCATCATGAGAGCCCCACCCTCATGAGCTCATCTCAACCTAATTATCTCCAAAGGCCTCATCTCAAAATGCTATCACATTAGGGGCTAGGGTGTTAACATATGAATTTGGGGGGGACACAATTCAGTCCATAGCATTCCTCAAAGGAATACTTTTTTTTTTTTTTTTGCGGTATGCGGGCCTCTAGCTGTCGTGGCCTCTCCCGTTGCAGAGCACAGGCTCCGGACATGCAGGCTCAGCGGCCATGGCTCACGGGCCCAGCCACTTGGCAGCATGTCAGATCCTCCCGGACCGGGGCACGAACCCGTGTCCCCTGCATCTGCAGGTGGACTCTCAACTACTGCGCCACCAGGGAAGCCCAGGAATACTTTCTATGTAGAGAGTATGTCATCTATAAATGAAAGAGAAGCTTAAGGTTAGACAGGATAAAAATAAGGAAAGACAATTGTAAATAACATAACATTAAAACCTCATAGAGGAAAAGAATACATCCTTAAGAGAAAGAACTTCAATAAAGAAAACTGTTTATAGAGAAAAGCTACAAACACCATGAAAAAGTGTAAAAGTGTCTTGCCAAAAAAGTGGTTAAATCTCTAAGTAGGCAATTTAATTTTTGTTTTTTTTCCATTAAAAGACCTGAAGTTTGGCTGCTTTTATGAAAGTTTGGCTGTTTGAAAGATGCTGTTTTGTGATAAATGGAAGAGTTAGCTAAAGCTGTGATTTTTTTTTTTTTTTTGGTAATGTTTTCACAAACAGTTTGAATTCTGGATCGTATATGAATCTAAGGTTTAGAGATGGCCATAATCATTGGTCCCTGTTCCATTTTCCTTCCCCTGGTCTCCTTTTGCTTTCCATAATTATGTTTTCCAATATCTTTCTCAAGAGCCCATCCTAGCTCATGGGCTACATCTGACCAAGACTGAGTGTCTCATCAGCCCCACCCACAGGAATCATACAGTCCTCTGGCTGAAGAAGCAGAGTGCCAAGTAGGAGCTCTGGATTAGAGTGTAGCCTTCCAACTGTGCCACTCCCCTATCTGTTATTCCTTATAATGGTTTCCCTGTCTATAGCATTGGACTTCTCCCTTGGTTTCCTTTTCTAATTGAAACTGTAGCCTTTCCCAGAACCCCATCCAATATAGAGAAGGTATAAACTTGCTTTGGAAAATTATTCACTAGTCCAAGTTCTGACTAGACCCTAGGTCACTGGCTAAGGTCCTGCTCTGAGGCGCAAACTACTAAACTTCTTCAGATATCACCCACTGACTAGCCTTACTGGATTACTATATCCTTCTTCTGGATAGTACCACATTGTTGCCAAAGCTCATCTAAGCCATGCCTGAACTTCCTGCACCCTTTGGACAGTGAACAAAGGACTACCTTGATTGGGGTCAGAATCTGTGTTTAATTATGTTTCTTTAGTCTGTGTCATGTTTGGTCATTCTTGGTCTTAACTTCATCACTCTCTTCACCAAGCAGTACTGCTAAATTCCTGACACATTGTCATCCTCCCACCTGTTTCTATCGTGCTACCGATGCCATATCTCACTGGACAAGATCACAAGGTCAACAAAAGTTAAAACTGATGTGAGAGGATACCTTAGTTAGAACCTCACTTCCATTTAGTTCTCATTCTACTTCTTCTATAATTAGAATTATACCATTTTTCAGTTTCCTTCTATTTTCCTTCCTTGGACAATTTAAGTAGTCAGAACCTCAGTTGGCTCATATGTAAAATGAACTGGTAATACCTACATCATATAGCTATCAGGAAGATTAAATGCAATGATATATCCACTTACCACAGTATCTAGCATATAGAAAGCACTAAATGTATGTTCATTGTTAGCTACCATGTGACCCCTAAGAACCTTCATTTTCTAATTCAACATGAATGATAATCAATAGTTGAAAATATCAGGTCCCAAGCTGTTCCATAGCTTTAAAAGTCCAAGAATTACGGAACTGGATTAGTGGTTCAGAGCAAATCAGTATTTTAATTTGCTCCAGGCCCTATTTTTCTTGATTTTACCATGTATACTTGGACATTCATGGTGGACTGGCTGTCCAGCATCTGTTTACCCTTTCTTAAGGGCACCCAGATTTCCTTTTGATAAATTTTCTCCATCTCACTATATTCCTTGACCTGGGGCTCTGGCTTCCTGTAGGTATGGTATGAGGTGGGGAAGAGTAATAGGGGACGTATTGCCCAAACAATGCCAAATGGATGCCCTGCCCCTAAATTTGAATCTTGAGCAGAGGGACATGGAATCTGAAAACAGTTGGAATTGCATTCTATCCAAAAGCAGCACTCTGACCCTACAGTTTCTACTCTAGGACAGTGGCTATGATCTTACTTCCCAGCCTTTGGAGCATTTTGGATTCTGCCCAAACCTGGACCTCCAGCTTCCTGTTAACTCTGTTAGACCACCCTTATCACCCCCCAATCCCACCCCCCCGCCACACACACACACACAATGCCTTTCACTCAATTCTGTTTTGCTTGCATTAGCAGAGCAAGTTTCTATCGTTTGCAACTGGAGAATCCGGACCACTAAGCTTTCATTCCTGGCTTTTGGTTCAGCTCACCACTGTCTCTCCTATTTGTATTCTTTCTTTTGTGGCCTGGCTCTGTGTCCACGTGAACACTTGAATTCCAAACTGTAGTTCAGTCCCGCTTCATGTCTTTGGCTTTGCCCTAGTATAATCTCTGACTATCTTACTGTTGTTGTGAGGCTGCCTGGCTTCACGTTTGTATTCTCCTAATTGACAGAGCTGGCCACACCCTGTCAAAGCTTTGTATTTCAGTGCAGCTGCCTCCAGTCACCAGGCACCTCTACCTAAGCTTCTGGCTGAAACCCTGCCAATTGCAGACCTAACCCTCTGGACTGTGACTTAATGCTTTGTTTTCTCCCAGCTTGGGTGACTTGATATTAACTAAGAACAAACTTCAACCAAATGCCAGTACTTGCTACTCTCTAGAACTGTTACTCTGTTACATAGTAGTATGTATTTGTCAATTTATATTCATGACAATGAAAGCCAATGTCATCCTGTATCTCATTGCCTTTCCGTATTTTACCTCTGCTCTTCTGATTTGGACTCGTATCAGCAAAGAGATATCAACTTGGTCTCTTTACAGTGGAATAAGTTCTGTAGTCTAAAATTACTATAGCTATTTGAGTACTTAGTGATGGGGTACCCCTTGTTTTTACAAGCTATCTAATCAACTTAATCCTGGTTTTGGAATACTAAAGAGAATCTAGTTGTGGAGTGTTTGGACTCCAAACCAAAGCGACCGTCTTCAGCTTCCTCCTGCGTGCCTTTAAACTAGACATTGATATCTCACTTGAAATTTATAAGTGGTGTCGAAAAGGCAACAGAGTCATGATCAAGGTTTCAAAAAAGAAAATAGAACCTGGCTTTAGGATTCATTTCCAGATATCAGAAAAACCCAACTGTATGTGATTGTTATAATAAATGTTAATTATTACTGAACTCAATAGGCTAAAACATTGTCCAAAGAAATAGAAATAATTATCTGGCAGATATTGGAGTGATGACTGGTAAATAGAGGAAAAGAATGATGATTTTATCCTGTACATGTAAAATGAGTTTTTAAAAGATTGTAATTCCAAGGGACTTTAAAATATAGTAAATTGACTATATATCCCTCATAGGTTATATCCTAAGGACAAAAAAAAAAAAAACGCAAAAAGTTTTCTTTTTTTTTAACCTTTCAGTAATCATATTGTTGGTGGTAGTCTTGTTGTTTTTCTGAGAGTGTTATATGTGTAATGTGGGATAAAGCAAAATAATTATGGTATCTTATTCTACCATCCCTGATGTTGATACAGATGAAAGAAGAGACCAACTAAACAGCCAATAATCCTGAATTTGGATGGGAAATATCATCATGAACTCACAGGAATCTTATATAGATATTTCTTAGCTCCGTCCATTGAAAAGGTGCAGAAACAAGCCCAATTCAGTTGCAATCATTACCTTTAGTCCCCACACTTTACAAATAACAGAGCCTTTGGAAGAGAGACAAGCAGAAAACAGCACAACATTAGCTTCCATTGCTGTGTAACAAATTACCACAAATTTAGTGGTTTAAAACAAACAAATTTATTATCTTACAGGTCTGGACATCAGAAGTCCAAAAGGGTTCTCACTAAGCTGAAATTTTTTTGTTGGCAGGGCTATGTTCCTTCTGGAGGCTTTAGGGGCAAATTCATTTCCTCATGTTTTCCAGATTCCAGAAGCTTCCTGCATTCCCTGTCTCATGGCCACTTTCCACCTTCAAATCCATCATCACATAACACCAAATTCTGCTTCCATCATCACATCTCCTCTGATTCTCTCCTGCCTTCCTCTCTCAGTGATTGCATTGAGTTCTCCGGCATAACCCGGGATAATCTCCTGGTCTCAAAATCCTTAACTTAATCTTAAGGCAAAGCCCCTTTTGCTATGTGAGATAATATACTCATAGGTTTGGGGAATTAGGGTGTGGACATCTTTGGGAGGACAATTATTCTGCCTACCACAGGCACCAAGTCAAATAGAAGGATTTGAGTTCTTTTTAAGGAGGTAGAGCCTAACCCCAGTTGCCAAGACAAGGACCCACTTAACAAATGTTACTGTTAGTATAATTTTATCAGTATTGCCTACAAGCCTTACATAATAATAAATAGGATAGACTGAAACTAACAACTACTGAGTGCCTGAATAAAGAGTGTCAGGCACTTTCTAAAAACCATCCTTTTGTTGTAGGTAAGTGTCCTTTTCTCCTTTTCATAGTTGAGAAATTAAGACTCAGAGAGGGTTTAAGCAACGTTCTGATCACTCAGCTAGTGAATGGCAGAGCTAAAATTTCAATACAGACCTCTAGATTGAACCTGTTTAGGCAAAGAAAGAAAGAAGGAGGAGGGAAGGAAGAAGGGAAAGAGGAAGGGAGAAAGAAAGGGGGGGAAAGGAGGATTCTAAATTAGTGATTTATACCAAGCTGAACTAGAGGAACTATAAGTATTCATATGAAAGAGGGCTGGAAAAGGACAGGCTGAAGGAAAACCAAGACCTCTTTCTAAGCACAGCTTCAAGGATTTTAGCACTCACAGAAAACAGCACCAGTCAGAGAATTACTATGGTCTGTAGTCAAATACATCTTAATCAACTCTTATTCCAAATGTCAAGTCCCAATGAGTGAAAGGATCATTAAACCAAAGAGCCAATATTTACCTGCGTACAATTGGCTTCGTTATGTATATAGGTCTTTTCAGCCATGTAAGTACACAAATAGTTATTAATAATTATTTTTAGTAAACATTCTCCACCTGTTAACTGCTAACAATTCTATACCCCAGGCATTCTTTTCAACTAGTTTATCCTTGAGGACTCAATAGGAAGTTACATTGTTTGAAATTAAGTAGTATCTGTTCTAACATGTCCAGATTAGGCTTAGCTTTGATAAGAGGATGTCCATCTAATTAATAGGTCTGCCATTAATTAGCAAGAGAGACGTGTTTGAGAGTATAACTTTAAGCTGCTTGTTGTGTGATACTGAAAATTCATCTTAAAAAATATTTTTGGAGGATTTGCTAAAAAATATGCAGTCCAATTTCAACAGATACTCTCAAATTTATCACTGGATTTAGTCAGGTGTATCTGGCCCGCATTCTTTTGTGTCTCTTCTACTGCCCCCCAAAACACACCTTCAGAGACTTGCTTTACCAAACTCTTCCTTTCTGTTGTGATATTGCTTTCATTGAGGGACATTCTAAGAAACAGCCCTATGAAACTCATTATAGTAATTACTGTAGGAATACTTTAATGATAATATTTACTATATCATATCATATCTTTTACATGAGGACCCAAGAAATAAATTCCTTTTATGTTACAATACCAGGAAGAGATATGGTTATTTTAAACAGCTGGTTTGTTTTCATCTTACAGATGTCATAAATCAATTAACTCATATTTACTTCCAGCGCTGATTTCTAGGAAGCCTAGAGCCAACTTTTTAGCCTATTTCTAGGTAGTCCACATACCTTTTGACATGCATGTTGGGAACCAACTCTGGGATAATCTTATTTCATACATTATTTCCTCCTTTTACTTTTATATTGTTATACTGTAAGTAGTTTTGTAAACTGCCTTGGCTCCTTTAATAATGAAACTGAATACAGAAAATATGTGAAAAAATTAAGATTCTGCTTGTCTATTTATTTAGCATATTGCATGAACATTGTTAGTATTTTTCCAAATTTGGAGAGTATATTTGGGTTATTGTGACCTAAATGTGGCACTCCTGAATTTCATACCAGGGGTTCCTGAGGGGCAACTTGAAGAGAAATGTATTCAACTTCTGGAGCAGACAAAACTGAGGTACAACAAGACTGAAATGACTGTAAATTAGGAGTAAAGTGTTATTAAATTAAGGTATTTTACTCAAAGAAAAAATGGTATCTTAAAATGTAAGCCCAAACAAAGAAGCAAGAGCAGGCAATCATTGGCATATGAAGCTGCTTTCCACAGGTGTATTCTATATATGTATTATTCCAAAATGTGTAGTAACAGGGACTTATTTATTTAGTGATGGTTAATGATTCTCCCAATTAATTGTCAACTGCACCATCGCTAGTAATTCAAAAAATGTTTCAAGTAGCAAATAGCTGTCAACTCATTACACATTGAACAAATAAAATAATATTAGCAATGATACTACTGAACATTTATTGAATGCTTACTATATACCATATACTTATCTCATTTAATTTTCAGAACCCCAGGCATTTTCATTAAGTCCATTTTACAAATGAGAAGTGTAAAGGAAAGCCACTGGGGGATTTAACAAGGAGCTTGGCATTATCTGATTTACATCTGAAGAAGGTCTCTCTGCCTGCTATGAAGAGGTTAGGCTGAAAGGGCAACCATTAAGGAATAATTTTTTTTTTTTTTTTTTTTGTGGTACGCGGCCTCTCACTGTTGTGGCCTCTCCCGTTGCAGAGCACAGGCTCCGGACGCACAGGCTCAGCGGCCATGGCTCACAGGCCCAGCCGTTCCGCGGCATGTGGGTTCTTCCCGGACCAGGGCACGAACCCTTGTCCCCTGCATCAGCAGAAGGACTCTCAACCACTGCGCCACCAGGGAAGCCCCAAGGAAGCAATTTTAACAGTACAGACACAACATGATGACTAGGAGCAGAGAAGTAGTAATGGAGGTGCAGAGAGGTGTGAGATTCAGAATATAGGTTAATTAATATAGGTGTGTGTGTGTTGGTACACAACTTTTCTTTCTCAAAGACTAGCTTTCAGTAGGCTAAAGGAAGGTTATCAAATGGCAAATGAGCAGAATTTAGCGTTACCCTATCCTTCCAGTCCATGGCCAGAGCCTTTTGTTTGGTGATTTGATGCTGCTGAGGGAGGCTGCCTTCCAACAAAGGGGTAGGATCTCGTTGTGGGGAGAGCTGGAGAAAACTGCCACCTTTTTCTTTGTGTTCCCTTTTGGTGAATGCCATGTCAGTTCTCTTTTGAGCAGATCATCGAACACTCCGTGTTGAGAAACAAGAGGGAACAGATGTTAGGGAGCCAAAAACTTAGAAGTAAATTAAAACCTCAAAACATCTTAGTTATTTCTTGACTTTCCCCTTCTATATGCCTTCCCCTACTTAGTACAGATTTTCCACATGTAAAGTAAATAAAGCTTCAGGGATTCTAACAACCTGGAAAGTCTCAGGTAAAAATGTGAGAACAGCTTAAATCTTTGTCAGGTCTCAAGCCTAAGAAACGTGACTAAAATCAATCTATTGTGAGTTACCAAATTTTCAGCTCCTGAAAAACAAAATGTGTTTCAAATGACCTAGCATGATGAGGTAGACATTCCAGTTCCACCAAAGAGCTAATTCTTACCCTCTTTTTGCCTCAAACATATTTTCTCCCTTTATGATATCTTCATTGTGGTCTCACTAATGTGAGTTTCCCATATGTCTCTCTACTGTCTGCAAGTAGATTGTATGTTTTACGGATTCTCTAATGTGGCATGAGACTGCCGCCACACCATTGGGCAAGACTGGACGAGATCCAGGGTGGGATGGGCAGTCATAAAGGGTGTCACTGTGAGTTTGTAGCCATCTACATTATAAATGTGTGCATATGTGTATAATATATTGATAATATGCCTTTGGGTAATATATAATTGGCATAACGTGTTAAGTAGTGTATATAATATGTAAATATGTTTAGGTACATGATATACAACAGAAAGATAAGTAGTTGTTTTGTATGTTATCCATCCACCCCTACTATTATAGCTCACAGACACTTTTAGTGACATTGGCTCTGTATCACCTCATATGCGCAAACAATTTCAACCACAATGGGCTCCAAAACACTTCTGGACCCACAACCTTTTCAGAGTAAAGTTTTGTTGATCCCTGGTGAAATAAATGCCTCTTTTCCACCTTGAATTCTATCTCGTTTTTGAAACTGTAGACTTCTAGATCACGTTGAAGCAGATCCTGAAGAGTGTCATGTGCTCTCAGACTGGATTATGAAGACTGGCTTGGTAAAGTTACTGGGAGTAAAGCACAGGAAGCAAAGGGTACCTCTCACTGGAAGCTAAAACAGATCTAAGTGTGCTGAAGCTAATTCCATTTTAATCCCACTTCTAGACCCTGAGCTAATTCCAAAATCATTCTTTGGTTCTCATAATCTTCATTGTGGGTCTTTTTGCCTACATTAGAACAAAGTTTCTAGGATAATTTCTCCCTGGCCTCTTTTTTTACCTTCCCTATTCTCCAACCAGACCCACCTCAATATACACACAAACCCCCCAATTAACTAGAAAAATATGAATTGCTAAGGTGACTCTTGAATAAAGCTAGCTCTCCAAATATCTTCAAGGTTAAGACTGAGAGCAACTTCCTGCACTTACTGATTCCTAGATATCACCTTCCTTATTTTATCTTCCAGATCTTATAATATTTTCATTTTTTTGAAAAACACCTTAATTAAATCACCTATGTTTGAAATACCTAGAGCGGTTTCTCATTCCCTGACTGTGTACAGACAGATAGAAGTCTAAAGCAGCACTTGAGATGAAAGCAAACCCCTGGGGCTAAACTGACATTCAAAATTGGCTCTCTCTCTCTCTCTGTCTCTCTCTCTCTGTCTCTCTCTCTCTCTCTCTCTCCCCCCGGGTGCTTGGGACAACTTGACCCATTATTGGTGCAGCAGTTCATGCTCTCCACCCTTCTCAAACCTAGATTTCCCCTTCCAGACCAACCAGCCTGTGTGCCAAACTTAGTGCACTTTTCCTTCTGAAACATGACATGGTGGAAGGTATTCTAAAGTTAGAGATAGAGGGTGTAAGTTTATCAGTTCCACAACTGGTGTGTAACCTTGAAAAAAGATACTAAATCCATTTGCACCTCAGTTACCACACCTATAAAATGAGAATAATAATGAAACCCACTTTCTAAGATTGTTGTAAAGTTCAAATGACACCAACTGTGTTGAGAGCTCTGTAGACTGTACAAGACTACATGCAAGAATTTTATTATACTTTTCTAGGTTATAACTCATTATCAGACAGACTTTCTGGATACAATTTCCATCTAACAGTGGCCTAATGATTACTGTGGTAAACTAGTTAAGAAGTTACTATAAGATGGGTAAGACCTTCCTCAGTTCCTCCTCAAAATCACAAATGAAGAAGCCACTTTCTCCACCAGTATGAGTTAACTCCAGTGGTATGCTAGTAAATGTTTAACAACTGGCTCTCTGGGGAGGAGAGTTATGGATTGTAGAATCTGCTAATTTCCATAAAGTAAATATTCCCACCATGGCCAATTTCAAGCTACCAGTGCAACATCAGCCCATCTTACAAAAATTCCTCATTATTTAACAGTTGGCTGTCCACCACACCACAGTTTCAGTCTGCCTCATTACCATAATAAGAGTATTTCTTGGTGTTAATATAGGTTATAGAAAAAAGTTCTGGATATTGATGTTGGTCAAGATTAGTTTTTTTCCTTTACTCTTTATCAGTTAGGGATCACAAAATCATCCTTCCTTTAATAATATCCTTTTGTAACAAAAATCCTGAAAATAAAGCCCTACTTTTACTTTTCTAATTAGTGACATTGTTCTCTGCTGGTGAGGATACCATTTAATTGTAATTTAATTAACTCTCAAGAGTTTAAAGGCTATGGAGTATATTTCGGAAAGATTAAGAGGTAATACAATGTTGAAAGTTCAAATAGTAATAGAATTTATAAAACCTATAAAATTAATACAACTACAAAATATCTAATATTAATATATATTTTTAAAATGTTAACCAAGGTCTCTGCATTTTGTGTATTAAAACATCCCTTTGCATTTGCTTTGTCTTTCACGGGCTGACAATTCTCTATTGTTGATATCATAACAAGATGATCACCATGGAGAGATTGTATTGGCAACATGCCCACCACTGCACTTACATACACGCTTCAGAGAATTGATCTGGTTTCCACTGACTCTTGGAGGTGGGAGTGCCCAGGGAATTCTTGCTGACTCAGACCATGTCCAAATTGAAGGGTTTTTAGGCATGTAATTTCTGGTCTGCTTATGGGTTTGAATTAACTCCACTGCATTCTTACACATTAATTTAATCTTGCTGTTAACGGTGGTCTTAGGATCCTTATTGCCACCATAGACCTACCCCAGATTAGACTTAAACCCTTAAGTATGTTTCTATAGGCTAGAGATGAATGAGACCAGCACCTCAGGACTAAGCTCAAGTGAAAATTGTTACCACATTGTGGTGAAAACCATACTGACATACAAAGCCATTTATTTGGCACAGTGTCAAGCATAAGCTTACCTATTTGTGGTCTGAAAAGTTCTGTATATTCATCTTCTGGAGAAAAAAAGAATGTTAGCACAAATGGATATTTTAATCTATTCCCTTTCAGCTCTCTTCCAACCCAAACTAAAGGTGACAACAGAAGATAAAGTATCTTTTAAAGCATCACACTAAAAATTCATGTTTGAAAGTCGCTTATAGGAAGACTCTTGAAAATGTGCTAAAAGGAGCTTTGGACAGGTGATATTTTGTATATCTTGGAATGATTTATATTACACATTCCTTACAATGACCTTAATTATTATAAAAGGATAAAATTGGCAGTGTAGAGAACTTAATGTCCCAGTGGATTACATCATGACTTGGTTCAGGACAAAAATGGAATATAAAAAAAAAAAAAAATGGAATATAGCTGAAGTATAGGCTATGTTCTCCTTATAATTTATACTTTAATTAAAAATTATATTTTCTGGAAAAGAACACAAAACTTGAATATAATGGGAGATTACTCCTTGTAAATTAAAAATATTTGGAGGAACTTAAATTTATATAGGAATTTTCCCTTCAAAAACACCTCAAAAAATTGGCAGTCACTGACATTAGAAATGATATCAACCAATTTCCAAATACTATATTAAATTTCAGAGGCATCAAAGGACATTTTCAGAAGAGCATTTTCAGAAGAGCATAAATTCCCCTAATTACCTAGAGGAATCCCTGATGGATAGATCGTCTATGTAAAATTATCTCAAATTATTTTATTCTGTCCATGTTTTTCAGCATCTGAAATTAGACCAATAACTAATAACCGTTTTAAAGCATACTCATCTCTATCCCACCTTGTCCTCAAAAGTACCCTCCTCACTCTAATCCCTGGCAACCAGTACTCTTTCCTCCACTTCTAAAAGTTTGTTATTTCAAAAGTGTTATATAAATGGAATCATACAGTATATAAATTTCAGGATGGGCTTTTTTTTTTTTAAGGCAAACATAAGTTTGATATGGAAAACTTCACACCAAGAATTTACGGCACATTACCATTCCCACTAGAGTTAAAACATTCATCGAATAGATGCTTCAGGAGGTTAATTGACAGGCCTAGGAATGAACACCTGGGAAAGCACCAAGGAGCCAGGAACCGTCTGACGCACTGAATAGTGTCCCCTTCTTTGCTCAAGGGTCCTAACTAGAAAAACACCCTTTTGGACTGCTCTACCTTGTGACTGCTTCCAAAGTACCGATATTTAGCAGAATTACCCATTAAACAATTCTCTGAGGCCTTCCCCACAGCCCCCTCCAATAAGGAGACTCAAGACCACTGCCATGGGTAGCAGGAACACGTGTGTGGAAGGGGGAGGAGGTACCACAGTTATCCTTAAGGTTCACAGCCATTTTGATTAACAAATGAGCCAGGCTTGGTCACCATCTCATCCCTTGGTAAAGGAACATGGGTTAGGATAAAACTGTTTCTAAATATCATAGGTTTCAGTTTTTCACTGGTTGAGAAATTAACAATGACCCCCATCTTCCGAGGATTTAAAGTAATTTAACCCATTGCAGGGATAAACCCAAAGAGTGTGAGATGTCAGTGTGCTTGGGAAAAGGCTAGGCGCTCTAGTTTCTAATTTTTTTAAAAAAGTGGCATTTGAACTTGGGTGGGTAAACTTCAGGTTCTGTGATGCCAGCTTCTGATTGAAATGTGTCCCATGAGAAAAGTAGAGGAACCAGAGTTATCTATTGAGACTAAAGGTTAGAAGTCTCTTTGAGAACATTTTAGAATAGTGCATATTTCTCTTTAACACTCTTCTCCTCTTCTTTCAAATTATCAAATGTCTTCACCTGAATTTTGATACGTTAATCACCACACAAAAAGAAGTGATTTATATAGAAAAGGCAAGAGTGGAGACCCTTCTAGCATTGCCAGTTAACAGGCACCCTCTGGCCTGCACTGGGTTTACATCCTGGAAAGTCCTCACAGGTGCGTGTGCTGAGCCACTTCAGCCTCCACATAAGAAGTCTGTGTTGACCAGAGCAGAACGTCCTCCCAGCAAGGAAAAGCCTGGATTCCTGAGCTGCCTCTTGCTCCACAGCAGAATTAAAGATGTGTGGTTTCCAAGGAGATACTTGAGTAACTTCTAAGGTAACTTGCTGGCCCTTCTGATCCATGTTGTCATACTAGGAAAAAAGGAATCTGAGCAGCACAATCTCTGCATTCTTGAAGTTTATTTTCAATAGGCCGGTCCAGGCCATCTTGCTGCTGTCTGCTATTGTTTGGTCAGGACAGTTGGTTCCGGGTCCGTTCTCTTCTCTTTACAGGCCCATAGGCCGACCAGTACTGGACTTTTCCATCACTCGTCACTTTTGAGATCTCAGGAAAGGGAGCGGCCATGTTCTCTCCTCACGGTCCACTGGGATGGGCTTTTTTTTGCTCAGCATAATTTCTTGGTGCTTCTTCCAAGTTGTTGCATCTATCAGTAGTCCATTTCTTTTTTTTTTAGATACAAAGAAAATATTTTTATTTCTGTAACAAATATTCTAAGAAATGATGACATAATAAAATGAACAGAGTTGAATTGATGTCAAGACACAACAAGGTATGAAATGCTATTGATGATTAATCATTTTGTTTCATCCAACCTCCCATTGATTATTTTAGAGAGCATCTCTAGTATATTTCTGACTGAATCTTAAGCATGATGTATCCAGGTAATTCAATTGTGAAATCTTGGAAAGAATAGTTCCTTCCATTAATACTCAGTAACTCTTTTTTTGTTTTTTTGCGGTACGCGGGCCTCTCACTGTTGTGGCCTCTCCCGTTGCGGAGCGCAGGCTCCAGACACGCAGGCTCAGCGGCCATGGCTCAGGCTCACCGGCCCAGCCGCTCCGCGGCATGTGGGATCTTCCCAGACCAGGGCACGAACCCGTGTCCCCTGCTTCAGCAGGCGGACTCTCAACCACTGCGCCACCAGGGAAGCCCAGTACTCATTAACTCTTTTTTTCTTTTTCTACTTTTTCTCTGGAGTAGCAATTGCTGTGCTGGTGCGTGTTCTTCCTCAGAAATCGGTTCTTCCTTAATGTGTTTCTTCTTCTCCTCCTCCTCCCCCTCCCCCTCCCCCTCCTCTTCCTCCACCTCCTTCTCCTTCCTCACAGATATCTCCTGTTTTTCCACCACTTGTACTCCTTCTTCTTCTCCTTCTACTACTTCTTCTTCTTCAACTTTAATTTTAACCTAATAGTACATTTCTTTTTATTGCTAAGTAGTATTGCATGCTATATATTTACCACAGTTTATTTAACCACTCGTCTATTGAAAGACATCTGAGCTGATTCCAGTTTGTAGCTATTATGAATAAAGCTGCTATGAACATTAAGTACAGGTTTTTGTGCGATTGAGTTTTCATTTTTCTGGTAGAAACACTCAGGAATGCAATTGCTAGGTCGTATGGTAGTTAGATGTTTAATTTTTTAAGGAACTACCAAACTATTTTCCAGAGTGGCTGAAATATTTTACACTTCCAGCAGCAGTGTATGAGTGATTCAGTTTCTTCACATCCTCACCCACATTTGGTGTTGTTACTATTTTTTATTTTAGCACTTCTGAGAGGTGTGTAGTGTTATCTCATTATTGTTTTAAAGTGTATTTCCCTAAAAACTAATGATGTTAAACATCTTTTCATGTGATTACTTGCCATCCATATACTTTCTTTGGTGAAATATCTGTTCATGTCTTTTGTCTACTTTCTAACTGGATTGTTTGGTTTTTTACTATTGAGTTTTGAGGGTTCTTTATATATTGTAGATAACAGTCTTTTGTCAGATAAGTGGTTTGCAAACATTTCCTCCCAGTCTCTACACTGTTTTCTCATTTTCTTAACTGGGTCTTTCTCTGAACAAATTTTTAGATTTTGATGAAGTCCAATTTATCAAATTTTCCTTGTATGGAAAATGCTTTGGTGTCATGTCTAAGAAGTCTTTGCCTAGCTTGAGATCCTAAAGGTTTTTTGTTATTTTCTCCTAAAAGTTTTGGGGGGTTCCCTGGCAGTCCAGTGGTTAGGACTCGGTGCTTTCACTGCTGTGGCCCGGGTTCAATCCCTGGTCGGGGAACTAAGATCCCACAGACTGTGAGGCATGGCCAAAAATAAATAAATAAATAACTTATTTTTTAAAAAAGATTTACAGTTTCACATTTTACATTTAAGCCATGATTCATTTTGAGTGAATTTTTGTATAGGTATTAGGTTTGAGTTTTTTGTTTTGTTTTGTTTTACTTATTCAATTGCTTATTCAACTGTTCCAGCACTATCTGTCAAAGTCTACCGTTCCTCCTTTGATTTATTTTTGCCCCTTTGTCAAACACCAGTTAAGCATATTTGTGCAGGTGTATTTCTGGGGTTTTTTCTTCTGTTCCATTGACTTATTGTGTATCCCACTGCCAATACCACGTTCTTGATCACTGCAGCTATATAACAAGCCTTAATACCAGGAAGAGTAATTCTTCCCACTTTATTATTTTTTGTAATGATTTTTAAAGCTATTCTAGGGTCTATGATTTTCCATATAAAATTTTAAATAAGCTCATCTATGACTACAAAAATTCTTGCTGGAATTTTGGTACAAATTGTATTTAGCCTACAGATGAATTTGAGGAAAATTGACACGTTTACTCAATAGAGCCTTCCAATCTATGAATATGGTATTTCCCTCCATTCACTTAGGTTTTCTTTGATTTCCTTCATCGGTGTTTTATAATTTTCAGCATACATATTCTGTACATACTTTTTAAGTGTAAATCTAAGTATTTAATTTTCTTTGGAGAAATTATAAATTGTTTTGTGTTTTAGATTGTGATTTCAGCATGTTCATTTTTGTATGTAGAAATGTGATTGGTTTTTGTGTGTTGCTCTTGAACCATGTTGTTGAACTCCTTTACTAGTGCTAGGAATTTGTGGGTTTTATTTTGTAGATTTCTTGGTATTTTCAGTGTAGACAGTCATGTCATCTGACATTAGAGATTGTTTTATTTCTTCTTTTCCAAACTATATGACTTCTATTTATTTATTTATTTTGCCTTATCACAGTGGTTAGAGCTTCCAGTAATATGTTGATTAAAATGGTGAGAGTAGACCTCCTTGCCTTAATCTCTGTCTTCCACCATTAAGTATGATATTAGTTGCAGGCTTTTTATATGCTCTTTACCAAGTTGTGTTATTTATCTTCTACTCCTAATTTGCTGAGAGTTTTCATCATAAACAGGTATTGAATTTTGCAGCCAAAAGCGTTTCTTCATCAATTGAAATCACATTATGAATTTTGTTGTTAATACAGTAGATTGCACTGATTGATTTTTGAATATTTAACTAAGCTTGCATACCTGGAATAAATGCCACTGGTCATGGTATAATTTTTTAACACATTGTTGAAGTTGGTTTGCTAATACTTTGTTGAGGATTTTTGTTGAGAATCTATGTTCATGAGAAATATGGGTCTAAACATTTGTTGTTTGTTTTTTGGTGCTGCCTTTGTCTGGTTTTAGCATCCGGGTAATACTGGCCTCATAAAATATGTTGGGAAGTGTCCTTATCTCTTCCATTATCTGGAAAAGAGTGTGTACGATTGGTGTTAATTCATCTTTAAAAGAAGTACCATTACTGCCCTTTCCCACCCCCACCTCCACCTGCTGCCTTGGTGTTTCTGGGTGAGGGAGGAGAGTCTCAGGCCTGTGAGAACAAAGAAGCTTCCCAGACCATGCATGCTACCGTACTAGGTCTCTCTTGCTAGTCCTGCCTGCCTACCTTGGTATCTCTCAATGGAAAATGGGAGTCTCAGGCCCGGCAGAGAAGGAGAGTAGCTCCCCTGGTCACTTATTTCTGTCAATGTTCCCAATATGTCTCACTAGCTGGTGATGTCAGGTTCATGTGGTATTGTCAGAGGGAGTCTGGGGAAGGAATGAGCCTACCTGGGCTGTCTTCTATTGCTAGGTTGAAAGTCAAGGAACTGTGGGTCTGGGTGGCCTTCCTTTGTTGGGTAGGGGGATTCTATTGTTCCTACAATTATATTGTTCTGACAATCTTAGGGTCACAAACCACCTTGCATTCTTCTAAACACATTTCACATTTCTCCTTTGGTTGTCTCTTGCACCATTTCCAGGGTTTATATTTGTACTTAGCAGGGAGGAGCGAGAAAAACAGGTCTACACCATCCTACCCTGTTTGGAAGTGACCTTCATTTTTAATCATAGATGCACAAGGACTGACTCAGTCCCAGAAGGTCTTGAATTACTTGAATTCTACATAAGCAGACAAGGATTTTAATATGAAGATGAGGAAGAAGAGGAGACAGAACCATTCATCATTGGAATTGACCTCAAGCTGATACAGCACAAATGAGCAAAGAGACAAAAAACAACAATGAAACAGGAAACAAAGGTCTTTCCTTTGTAATAGGTGCTGGCCAGCTTGTCTTTTCTTGGTATTTATTTCTCTGCTTCATATTTTTAATGTAAAGCAAAGTTTTTTATATCTAACATTTAATTATATGGATTGTGAAAAATTTGTGAAACTTGGAGAGCAACTGGACTGTCAATCAATCAGAGTCAAAAGGAAGTTAACTCAAACTATTGGACAAGCAAAGAACAGTTTATCATTCATCAGTCATAGATTGAATGAGACATCAAGGTGGTAATTAGCAATAACATGTTTGTTTCTTATCTTGCTACCTTATCTTCCTTTTTTTCTTTTTAATCATTTGTAGAAAATACATGTTGCTTCCTTAGGAAGCATTACATGAGTTTATTTCCTACCTTGAAGAGAAACTATTTTGATTCCATACACTCATTATTGGTCAACTTCTGCCTGTGAAAGTGAAATCAGATACTGTTCTTTGAAACTCCTTATTGAAATTTCATTAAATAGGCCAACATTTGATGTTATTAAAGAGAGCAGTACATTCTTTGGCTGAAGTGGATTGCATTGAAATAACAGGGAAAATGATTTTAGACATAGCTTGTGTCGTATGGTTATTATTTTTGAAACCAGTCCAATTACTATATCATTAATAATTTTTAAACTTTTTATCAGTGTATTTTAACTCACTTTTGAGAATGATCCACTCACTTCAGGGTAGGTGCTCCCCTTTGCAAAGAATGACGTAACAGAGGGAAATGACTATGATAAACTTTGCAAAGTTATACTGCACAGTTAATTGTTATAATACCCAATTCAATGTGATGCTAGTGTAAGAAGTGCTCAAGGTAGAATCATAACCATATACCAGGTATTACTCCCAACACTATCAAGAAGCAAATCTAAATCGTTTCAAAAGCCAACCAAATTTTAAGTAATAGTCACTGGAGAGTATTATACTACTCTTAAGAAAGCTTATAATAGCAACTGTATTCTGACTCTAAAAATAGCACTCTTCCACTCAGAAAATAATAGCAGCAGTAGCAGAAGCAGCACCAGAAGTCCAGCTAGAAGTCCTGGAAAAAATACTTCTGTGTTATGAAGATCTGCAAGTTCTGAGCTATAATAAATTTACTTAAATAAGACATATTTGAAATTGTAATGTACTTACTAGATTACTCTTTGAATCACAGAAGAATGTTTATATTTTTAAATGGTATCAAAACGAACCCTAACAGTTATTGATATTTGTAAAGAAGTGAAAACACAACTAAAACCTATTTAACATTGATTATATGCTATCTATCAGTTTCTAAAGAGAGGATTAGATTGCCCTATTTATTATAGTCAATATTAATATATTCAGATAACCTAGCATTATAGTCAATATTTCTATATTCACAAATTAACTTTCAGTTCTAGGTAACCTAACTTTCTATTCTAGATGAAAGGACCCAGTCTCTGCTTGCTTATACTTTTCTAGCGATATCCAAAATATTATTGAAAGACTAGTACATACCACTTAGTAGTTCATGAACACCTTGAGAGCAGGGATCCAGTCATTTATCTTCATGGTCCTAGAACTTGGTGCCATGTGTAATACATAATGGCACTCTGGATGTTCACCATATATTTGTTAAATTAATTTTAAAAAGAAACTAATAGGGCTTCCCTGGTGGCACAGTGGTTGAGAGTCCACCTGCCGATGCAGGGGACGCAGGTTCGTGCCCCGGTCTGGGAAGATCCCACATGCCGCGGAGCGGCTGGGCCCGTGAGCCATGGCCGCTGAGCCTGTGCGTCCAGAGCCTGTGCTCTGCAACGGGAGAGGCCACAACAGTGAGAGGCCCGCGTACCACAAAAAAAGAAAAGAAAAAGAAAAAAAAAAAGAAACTAATAGAGAAGTGTTAGTTGAACTAATATTTATACACCAAGCACTATGCTAGGCCATAATCCTCACAAAAACCCTATCAGATCCATGTATTGGTTAGCAATCTTCTGGTGGCAAATAATAGAAAATGTAAATCAAAACCTAGTTTAAGGAATAAAGGGAATTTATTGGCTTGTATAACTAAAAAGTTCAACAGTAGGTGAGTCTTCAGGTACAATTTCAACATTGCTTTGGCTGAATTTCTCTGTAGTTCTCTCAGCTTTGCCCTCTTCTGTGTATCAGATTCAATTTCAGCTGGCTTCCTTCATGGTAGCAAAATAGCTGCAGTCATTCCACGACTCACGTCAGCACATCACACCATACATAGGAATAGAGGGTGTCTCTTATAGCAGATGTCTTAGAAGAGTTAGCATGTATCCCAGAAGCCCCCACCACCACCCCCCAAAAGTCTCTCCATGCAGCTTTAGCCTAAATTGGATGAAATGATTAACCTGTATGCATCAAAGTCAACTATTAGAGTTAGGGTTGAGATTCAATGCTTCCCAAAATGCCACTGGCTGGGAAATAGGGGATTTTCTTAGGAGAGGGGACAAGAGAACTGAATGCCAGATAGGCAATCAATATATGTCCACTGGGTATATCGTTAGCCCCAGTTAGCTTCAGAGAGTTTAAGTAACAAGCCTGAAGTAGAGGGCGGTTTAAAACTAGATTATAACTCTAAAGCTTGCGTTCTTTCCCCTTTAAATTTTATCTGGTGTTCAAAGAAACTGCCAGATACTGTAAAACATCATCCTTGTCCTAACTTTAGAAAACTAAAACTAAAATAGTCTTATCCCAGGAAAAAATGTGATTTAAATAAAATGTCTTCTCGCACTCCTCCGACTCCCACCATCCTTACTTCCACATTCCACGTTCCACGTTCAGAATCCTTCCCATCATTTCAACCCCAACCTTGTGCTCTCAGAGTCCCAGGTCAGTGGTACCTAATCCAAAATTATGCTCCCTCTTCATTCTCACTGAATTTCCATTCCTTTAGGTTTTCGATAAAACAACTCAGCATTAATAATAACGTATTGCTTTACCACTTCAGGAATATTTGCAATTTATATCATGATACTTTTGGACAAAACCCCACACTCTTGCCCCCAAGATCTCTCCAAAAGGAATTTTAAGGGAAGGAGACACCAAAACGTGGGCGAGAATTTTGTTGCAGACAAACCTTTCCAGAACTCCTGAGTTCTAACACTGAAAGCGTTGGTTCCCATCGCTTTCATGAGTGCGTTTACTGGCATGCCAAATTGTCCTTTTCCTAAGAGTACAGTTGACCCTTGAACAACACAGATTTCAACTGCTCAGGTCCATTTATACGTGGATTTTTTTCAACAGTAAATACTATAGTACTACAGGAACCAAAGTTGGTTGAATCCACGGGTATGGAAAGTTGGACATGGAGAACTCAAATATGTGGAGGGCTGAATATAAATTACATGCGGATTTTCTACTGCGTGTAACTGCACGCAGGGTCAGTGCCCTGAACCAGCCCGTCTGCTTCGTTCAAGGGTCAACTGTATCGTCTTTTTCCTAGAGTATTCCAACTGGCAAATGCTCTTCTTTCCCACCCTGCCCCCATACATTTTCAGGCCCTTTTTATATTTAAAAGTTGTTATTTGACCGATGTTTCTTACGTGGTGGCTGTTTCATTTTCAGACTGTTCTTTTGTCTACTGCACTTAACTTACTAGTTATTATTCTTATTTAAAAATGACTTCCAGGTTTTAAGTTGCTTTTGAAGGCGATTTTATCTTTCCCGCCCCCCAAAACAAGTAAGTTTCACTTTCTTAAGGCCTTTAAACTCCCAAGAACTGATAATAGAAAAAAACACAGTATGCCTTAAAAAAAACTAGAAATTCATATTTTTAAGAATGATGGATTTTGGAATTTATTCATCAAAATGTGAGTTAGCTACTTCATAGTCATATAAAGCCAACCAACGCCAGTTGAATTCTAAATTCAGGAAACTGGAATGGAGTTGAGTGGTACAGTGTTGGTTAGGAAAAAGGAA
Organism: Aethalodelphis obliquidens; assembly: GCF_003676395.1. NCBI lineage: Eukaryota > Metazoa > Chordata > Mammalia > Artiodactyla > Delphinidae > Aethalodelphis > Aethalodelphis obliquidens. The sequence continues at coordinate 15,795,557 of NW_020837948.1, forward strand.
AGTTACATCACCTCAAAGTGCCAACATATTTCTGGTCAGATCTGGTTTGAGCTGGTGGGAGCTCGACCAAGGATTTTTAAAACTCATAGTGAGCCAGAATTAGACCATGCGTTCTAGGTTACTGACCCCTTGCTTTAATGCATGTGGGCTGACAAGGAAGTCTCTGTGTAATTGTTTTACGGTCATAAGCTTTACCAATGTTTTCCCCTGAGGTGCAATCACAAACATTTGCTGCTTAGCTGCCTGCATATAGGACATCCCTTCCTGCCCACTACCCACGCATAGAAATACTGCTCTTTCAATATTCTGAGCTGTTCAGCCACTGCAGAATCAACCCACACACAGTAACTGTTAAAGTACTTATTATGTCCTCCTGAGAATCTGTGTTAAATTCTGTTGTTTTTCCTAATCAAATGCAACATTTTACATATTTATAGACTTTTTCCTAAGATGAATTTTAAAAGATTCTTGATGATCTTTGCAAGACAATGTCACAATTGTTGAAATTTTGAATAATTTCTATTGCTAGCAGAATGGGGTTTCTTTTAAGGAAAAAAAAAAACTTGTACTATAAAAACCAGGGAATTTCAGATGTGGGTGGCAATTCACTTGGACATCCATATAAGCTGAAATTAACTAAGTTATGGGTGTGATTCTGTCTGCCAGCATTTATAGAGTATTCCCTACACTCATAATGTGATACTTAGCATCCTGGGGGTGGCGAGTGTGGGGTATGAGGTGTGGTGAAGATTCAGTGTTCCCATTAAGAGCTCCTGCTCTGTGCTTCAGACTGAATATAAAGTGTTCTCCCTGCCCACTCAAAAACAGACAAGGCCAGCCTGAAACAGAGACTCTGAATTGGGGAGTAGTTAATGTTAGAATAATAAAATAGAAGTTTGGAATACAGGCTGAGGGCTTTAAAGTTTATACAAAAAGGCAATCTGGCACCGTTGTATGTTTCCATGAATTGTGTGTGCAAATTCGATTATTGGTTCTTTTTAAGTATCAAAGCAGCAATCTTAGATCTAGTTTCTTTGCAGGTGTAATACTTAAATGCTATGTTTACATCAAAATTATGTTAAGAAAGGTTGGCAAGGCTGAACTCTGCCTCTACACCTTTCATGAAACAAACATTTATTGAGCACCTACTAAGAGTCAGTCATGGTACTGAGTACAGGAGGACAAAAGATAAGAAAAGTAAGGAAGATCGCTACGTTTAAGGAGCTCTGTCTAGTGCGAAGGGAGACATTTAAACACATAACCATCTAACATAAAAAATTCTATAACTGAGACATGTACTTCAGGAAAGGCTGACCCACAAAGAAGATGACTTAGTAGGCTGGAATAAACACTGGTGTTAAGACAGGAGGGATATTTAAATGGGCTGGATGTTAAGTGGTCAGGTTAGGGATGAATAATTTCCTGTTATGATACCTTTAGTTCCTTATGTAACCTTGTAACTTAGGGATGTTGGTAATGAATCCTCAAAAAGTGTGGACCTCTGTGTAGCCTTCTTTCCCATGATCATAGAGCCCTAGGTCTCTGTTGGGCTCTGCTCTAAGGCTCATCTTGTATTCAATTGAAAAGGATTTAAGAATCTCTGATTCAACTGTCAGTGAGCATCCTACCTCAGGACAAAATGGACTTAAGCAGGTTGGTTACAGCTATGGGGAGTAGGCATAAGAGGGGGGCCAGAGTACTAGATAGTCACTGAGAGCATTTGGATAAAGGATGTACATTTCTACCTATGGAGTGCTAACTATGTTTTCATCTAATTTAAACCTAAGGCTCAGAACCTAAGATCACACAGGCAATATTAGAGCTGAAGTTCTAACACAGTTTCCCTGACTTCAGAGTGAAATGGACCCATTCTAACCAGCTGAGCAAAGTTCCTTTAAGAGAGAACAACATTGCTTCCTGTTTCTTAAACTGGGTGATGGGTACGTTGGAAACTATTTGGTATTTCTTTAAACCTTACATATATTATAATTAGGATTTGGGATCTATTCAATATTTACTAAAACTTAAAAGGTAGAATTAGGGCTTCCCTGGTGGCACAGTGGTTGAGAGTCTGCCTGCCGATGCAGGGGACACGGGTTCATGCCCCAGTCCAGGAAGATCCCACATGCTGCAGAGTGGCTGGGCCCGTGAGCCATGGCTGCTGAGCCTGTGTGTCCGGAGCCTGTGCTCCGCCGGGAGAGGCCACAACAGTGAGAGGCCCGCGTACCACAAAAAAGAAAAGAAAAGGAAAAAAAAAAAGGTAGAAGGGAATACTAGATGAGCCAGAACTGCATAAAGAGGTGTTTCTAAATTGAAAAAAAGAGAGAAAATTTGGCAGACAGTCAGCTGGCATCATTAGGATCCCACCAGAAATATCAGAAGTCTTCTGATGGAAGAAGCATGGTGCTGGGAAATCCAGAAGCAATCAGACAGAGAGCCTCAGAGGAGTTTGATAGTAGGACACCGGCACCCAATGGAAGTGAAGGAAATCACCCAACCCTATGGTGGGAATGAGGGACTAGCAAGAAGCAAAGCAGGGTCCTAGTCCAACTCAGATCCGGGAAATAAGACAAGGTCCTAGTCCCTAGAACTGGAATCTCAGAAACAAGGAGACTGGACCTCAAGAACAAGGCAGAGCCTATTCTAGAGCCAAACTAAGAGTTCCTCAATGCACAGACCTCTCAAAGCTGAACTGGAGTTTTACAATTCTTTATCAGAGATAAGCCCATAATGGAAAAGGTGAAGATAGTGTCAAGAGTGTAGGGCTACGAAGAAGAGGGTATTGGACAATGATTATGGCAAGTCCTAAAATGTTAGGGTGAGAAAAATACTGCCTGTAAGGATTATCTGTTGGTTTTTCCTGCCTTTCTTCTGGTAATAGCTTCCTAGTTTGCTTTTGAGATCCCTCCCCATCCTCCAAGAAAAAAGGCATAGCAGTATGTCCATCAAAGAGTCTTGCCCACCCTAGGCTCAGGACCCTAGGTAGGTAAATTGTCCTCCCTCTATCCCAGAATTTGAATCTCAAAACAAGAAATGAAGAGATTGAAAATAACTGATGGCTATTTCATTTGTCAGTCTGGACTTCAATGGACACTTAGATCACCAAAGCTGTTCTGGTTCCAGTCCTTTCTGAAGTCTGTGTCTTCAGTATTTCCTGCATCTTGGAAATACCAGTATCCCTCTAGTGAATTACCTTTTTCATTTCAATGACTAAGGTCATTTCTGTTGCCTACAACCAGTATTGTTAAGTGACTCAGTGTGAAAGATGACAGCAAGATTCCGGGCTCTTTTCTGAATCAACTTTCCCAAAGGTAAAGTCAGGATCAATGTCCCTGAGTCTGCAGTTTGGAGAGCCCCGAAGAGCTGCCCTCTCTCTGCAGAGTCAGGATTCTCCAGGAGCCCACCAAGCCCCGCAGACTTCTCCATCTTAACTTCCTCCCACCCCACTTTCTGTCAGCTAGTGAATACATTTTCCTAAGCCCCAAAATGCTTAAACCTTGACCTAGTTCTCTGTGATTTCCCTAAAATGTAAAACATTTCTAAGTTAATAGGTTTGCTAAATATTTTTCTGTCATGCTCAAAGTTTGAAAGAAATGTTTGATCTAAAATAAATACATCATCATACAAATGATATATTTTTCAATGTACTGAAACTGAGCCAAAATTATTTTGGACAGGTCAATGTCTTTACCTTAAATTATATCAGGCTATACATGACCATTTTATTATAAATGTGACCAAGAAAATGACACTTTTCTAATTAAAAACCCTAAGAAGAAAAAAAAATCATCTTTTTTATGTCCATGATGAAAGATTAAAAAAGAAAAGCACACCATTTAAGAATTTACAAACTTGTAGAGATATGATACTTTCTTTTCTAAGTCTTTGTTTCAATCACAACATTTTCATTATAAAAACTCATAAAACCATAAATGGGGAAGATAGAACAATGAGGCTTAAATACGAAGAGGTGATTGAAGTTATTCATAATCATTTTCACTGGCAATCAATATGGTATGGATTTTCTATTCTTGCAACTCTTGCAGTAATCTCCTTGGCTTGAAACTCAACCTAAGCTAGGAAGTAGTAGCAAATAAAGCAGTTCCAACCTAAGGAAATGGAAAGAGAAAACAAGACAGCAAAAGCCTAGATACACTTCAGAGATGAAAGTAATTGTTGGCTGACAGTTAATTCTGCTGGTTAGAAGATGCTGACAAGGTGCCCCAGGCTGAGAGTGAGCCTGGTGTGGACTTCCAGCTTTCACTCTGTTCCACAGCTAGAGGCTACACCAGTATCATAACCGGTCAGAGTCTTCAGTCAGAGGAGAAGTGGCTGAGAGTCTCCAAGTCTGGATGGATTCACATCCCCACAACTATAAAATCTATTCAAAGTGTATGCCCTACTGACTGCCAATCAATAGCACTATCTGAGTACAGGAGGAGAAGCAGAATCTCATCTAAATTTGAAAGGAACTGATCAAATTGGAGAAAATTTAAAATTATCATGCATTAAAGCACAAACCATTAACAAAGCCCCGGGGAAATTCATTCCAGAAGTGGAGCACAATAATTTCTTACAAAATTGAACATGTTGAGGCCTATGTTGAGTAATTTACAGATAAAGATCAAAGCCCAAAGTTTTAACTGGGAAAACTGGATTCAAAATAAAGGAACATCAAATCACAGAGTTTTACTTGATAAGTATAATTCCAGTAGTTTTGAGGGATTCGATAAAAATGACTTTCAAAGAACAAATCTATGCTTTCCTGATCTTACAGTATTGTTTTTTCATCATCATTAATCAAATCTAAGAGTCACACACACAAAACAAACAAACGTGGTACAAGATGAACTGTGCCTGCCTCTAAATCACAAGAGTAGTTGTAAGACACCTTCTTCTAAATATTTATTTTCTTCAGCTTCTTTTTGAAATTATATTTTTGGGGAATATTTACTCTCTAACAAAACTTACATCCAAAAGAAGGTAACAATTATTTGGCATCAAAGGTAGAAAGACAGGTCATATGAATAACTGTCAAAAGACTTTTCAAAATAGTAATATGAAGGATCATTTAATTTTCAGGATTGCAATATTTGGGACATGAGTCACATTTATTTTCACAAAGCAAAACTTCTTGTAGCCACATAGGAAATGTATACCTCGTTGCAAATTGTAGAGTCCCATAGTGGGGAAGGTGTGAAATCCAACTTGGCATGGAAGGGGTGTAATCTGTGTCAAAAAGGAGAGAGTCAACAGCACCACAGCCAAACTGAAATCTGCAGTGTCCGTGTGGGTGGTTCTCTTTATCCCAGGATGCTCACAGTCTTGTCAAGCACCTCTTTTCAGGATCTTCCAGACTGGTGGCTGAGTGATTTCCTTCTGCTGAAGCTTGGAATAAGCGTGGAGCAGCTCTTCTCCCTTCAGCTCACCACTCTTGCGTGCAGGAAGAACAAAAACAGAAAAAAACACTCTAAACTTTGTAAGCATACACATTTTCATGAATTCCTATGCCTATCCTTTTCTATCACTGAGTGATATATAATTATGCGGGTGTTTTTCCAAGCTGGTGTTCTATAAACTTATAGAATAATGAACTGGAAACTCCTATATGGTTCACCCAGTCCAACTCTCGATTTATTGATGAGACAAAATTCTGTCCTAGTGCCAGAGGATTCCGTCCTAACCTCTCCAAAGCATGAAAATGATCACTTTTTGCCACAGTTGCCATTCCATTGGGATTGTTCTTTACTCTCTTGTTCCACACACTGGAATCACTCATTTATTCTGGGTGATGAAAGACTTTTGTGTATTAGCTCTGCAAAATACACAAATACGCTGCCTTGACTAAAACACCCATTTAAAGGACTGAGTAGTATGTGCTCATTAATGTAGAAAGCAAATGCTTAGTGTAATTTTTTTTTTTTTTAGTGTAAAATTTTTTGAATAGGCCATAGCCCACTAGAACACATGATTAATTAGATGTCCAAAATACAACTGGAGGAGAGCTATTATGCTGTCTTTGTGGTGACTGATGTTGGCATCAGATTCTACTGAGCATACATTGGATCTTCCAGATGCTCCAGAACATGCCATCCTAGGAAGCAAACAGTTACCTAGTGGGAATCCAGATGGCCCAACACTCTCTGCTAGGTATCAATTGATACTAAGAACCCTGACTGATAAGAAATTGGTAAGATGAGTGAGTATAGGGAAACTCTGAGAACAGCCCCTGATGGAAATGCAAAGAATCTGGGATTGGTTATCTGGTATGCTTGGACTTAAAGACAACAAAATTAAGCTAATATTAAGGCATGCTACTCTGTCAGCCTATTCATTCAGATTTAATCAAATTATCATCTAGAATGAAATATCTATTAAAGAAAGGACTTTGAGCAACCTCATGGCTAATACCATAAAACAATCTAAAGAGTATGACTAGGGCTTCCCTGGTGGCGCAGTGGTTGAGAGTCCGCCTGCCGATGCAGGGGACGCGGGTTCGTGCCCCGGTCCGGGAAGATCCCACATGCCGCGGAGCGGCTGGACCCGTGAGCCATGGCCGCTGAGCCTGCGCGTCCGGAGCCTGTGCTCCGCAACGGGAGAGGCCACAACAGTGAGAGGCCCGCGTACCACAAATAAATAAATAAAGAAAGAAAGAAAGAGCATGACTAGAGTGATTATATGTCCAGTTTCTCCTGGATATTTGATGTCTATTGTCCCAGCACAGTTTTCTTTTCTTTTTTTAAAATTTATTTTGTTGAAGTATAGTTAATTTACAACGTTGTATTAATTTCTGCTGTACAGCAAAGTGATTCAGTTGTACATACATACACATTCTTTTCCATATTCTTTTCCATTATGATTTATTACAGGATATTGAATATAGTTCCCTGTGCTATACAGTAGGACCTTGTTGTTTATGCACTCTATATATAATTGTTTGCATCTGCTAATCCCAAACTCCCTATCCATCCCTCCTTCACTCCCCATCCCCCTTGACAACCACAAGTCTGTTCTCTATGTCTGTGAGTCTGTTTTGTAGATAGGTTCATTTGTGTCATATTTTAGATTCCACATATAAGTGATGTCACATGGTATTTGTCTTTCTCTTTCTGACTTATTTCACTTAGTATGATAATCTCTCAGTCCATCCATGTTGCTGCGATGGCATTATTTTGTTCTTTTTTATGGGTGAGTTATATTCCATTATATATATGTACCACATCTTCTTTATCCATTCATCTGTTGATGGACATTTAGGTTGTTTCCATGTCTTGGCTATTAGTCCTAGAATAATTTTCATTAGCATACCATCCCCTTTCACTCTCTAAACTGTCCTGGTGTGGATGATAAACCCTAGGTTCACCCTAAGATGAAAAGATCAAGGAAAGTTGGATGGAGTAGTTGCTTTGGTTGGTTCCAGACAGTTGAAGTTTATAAATGATAACAGACTTCTATAGCAATGCTTTAAAAAAAACCAAGCAAATAAACATACAAAACCTGTTATCCTTGAAGTTACTGAGCTAAAATGGCAAAAAAAAAAAAGAAACCTCACAATTTGACCCAAAGTGTTGTTGAATACTGTCAATAAAATCCACAGCATTTCCCAGTCTCATGTATGAAAATTAGAGCAGTTATTGAGAGAGAGTTGATCTGTAAGAATAGGAATAGGGATATTTGGAAGGAATAGAATGTCTCAAAGGGTAGTCTCTTCTCCCTTTGGGGATAGGGCTATAACTGCCTTGCTTGAAGACCCTGTAATAATCTTACCTGAGGAAGTTATCAAACAAGGGAAATCCGAGTCCATGTGTCTGACCTCCACTGACCCCAATTGCCTCCAGGCCTATGATTAGAGTCCCTAGAGAAGAGCCACCAGAGGTCCTGTTTGATTTTTAGAACAACAACAAGACCTCTCTAGACTTGAAGAGGCCTGTCCTCAGCTACCACAAGAGAGTCACAGCTTTTCACCTAATTCTCAGACCTGAGTCCCTACACAGACATCCCTAGATCTTTGAGATGATGCAGGATGCATTTAAGAAAGGACATTGTAATACTTCGTCAATATGTTCTGTGATTTTCTTCCTAGCTTTCCTCAAAGGAAATTATTCACTTACCAGTGTAACTCTGCACTGGGAAAAGGGAACTACCCAGACCTTTCAGAGATATTTGGACTTTGGCTCTGAGCTAACACTAATTCCAAGAAATGGTGTTGACTCTCAATGTGGTTCACTAGTTGGAATGAAAACCAAAAGAGTTCAGGTAATGAATATAGTTGTGAAAAAATCCAGATCGTGGAGGCCCAGTGGGTTCCTGAATCTATTTGATGGTCATTTTTCTGGTTTTTAAATGCAGTATCAGTATAGATATCCTCAGCAAATGGCCAAATCCCCACACTGGATTCCTGGTCTCTGAAGTAGCAGTTTGTATCTGTTTTTCTGGCATAATTATTAGTAATACTCCTTTTCACTATCAAAACTAAACTGGCTTTGATGATCAGTTATATGGTCACTCTAGCTATCATGGTAGGGAGGATCAGAGAAAACTCTTAGAACTCCCCATCCCTGTCAGAATGTAAATCAAAAGCCATACCATATCCTTGGGAGGAGGCTGGGAGAGGTGGGAGCGGAGATACAAAGTTAAATGCTACCTTCAAAGACTTTAAAGACTCAGAAGTACCTTGTTTGACCTATGCAGAAATCACCTAGGGCTCCAAAATATTTCATAACCATTCTCATCCAGTTGATTATCATAAACCTAATCTGTTTTTCAAATCACAGTGGCCAGTCCAGACTTAGTTTCTTTACTGGAGCAAATAAAAGCAGGTTTTGGTTTGCATCTATTGATGTGGCAAATGTTTTTTCAATAAACAGAGAATCTCAGAAATTTATTTTCACTTGGCAGGAGCAGTAGTATACTTATCTTGTCTCAGGATTGCAACAGCTCTTGAACTCTGTGTCACAGTTTGGACCATAGCGTACCTGACTGTCTCACCATTTTGTAGGGCCTCATGCTAGTCTAATACAGTATTGCTTCATGCTGAAAATACCCAGAATAGAAGGTAGTGGTGACTTCAGATGGGCCTCCCACTTGTTTGAAGCACATAGGAATATCCTTGTAAATATGAAGGACAAGTCAATACACTTTGCATGTGATACCTCTACAGAGAGAGGCACAACACTTGATCGACCTCACTGGATTTTGGAAGCAACGTAGAGAAGAGGTGTGCTTCTTTGATTCAAAGCTCCAAGCTTTGAGTGGGACTTGGGACCTGTGAAGGCTAGACAGTTCAAGCTTCACTGCAGGCAGCTCTGCTACTTGGCATTTATGACCTAATGAATCCCACAGGGCTCAAAATTTCTGTAGCGGATTAGAATTCTCTCTAAACTCTATGAAAACTTTAATGTACAATCACAACAGAGGCCTGTAGGCTGTTTGAGCACGAGCACATTCTCTCGGCCAAGTAATAATTCTCCTAGCTAGCTTTGACTAGCTATTGAGTCCTAGTAGAGATTGAACACCTGTCTTTAGGACTCCATTCACAAACTTACCCTCATAAATAAGATATTTGCAATAAAATTGGACATTCCCTGAGACACTCTGTTCTTTCTTGATGAGCACGTAAACAAAGTGGTCACACTGAGACAAATAGAACCTATGCATGGACTTGCCCTCCCCAAGGCTGGCCTGACTATTGCCACCACTGAAAGTCCAACTTGACATTTGTAGTAACTAGACATGAGCCTCCAATGTGGTCCCCAACTCCAGGCAGACCAGACAGGCAGTTGGTGTCAGGAAGAGTACATTTCTTCATGAAGGGGCAGTTTTTGTCTTCATTGGAATGGATATTTACTTTGGATTTGAATTTGCCTTTCCTGACAAATATACAACTGCAAGCAGCACTATCTATGGATGTAATGAACACTTTATTCATTAGCAACTTCTCTTTCAAAATGTTACTTTTAATAAGTTGACTTTTTAGTGAAATAAATCAATAGCCTGACGCCCGTGGGATCACAGGTCTCATATGTGCCATCACTTGAAAGTAGTTTGCCTTATAGAGGAGCCTATTGGATTTGTCGATTAAATATTCAGTTTTGTAGCTTAGGGAACCTGGTCTGGTGTGCTCTTCTGTAGATGCAGTATGTACTGTGAACCAAAGACAAATATTTGGTGCTTTTCCACTACAACAATAATATATGGGTCCAAGAACCAGTGGGTGGCATTGGGAGTAGCACCTCTCACTATTAAACTTAATGACCTACTTGTCCTTCCTTGTTGGGGCTCTGCTGATTTAGCATCCTTAGTACTCAAAGATTTCTTTCACCAGATTAACAATTATGGTTTCAGTGAACTGGAAGCAACAACCTTGATCTAGCCATTTGGGGGTCCTCATGCCTCTGGAAAACAAGCTAAGAGGGAAATATAGTCATGTCTGTGACATAAAAGATATGCTGTTTACATTATGGGATCTTGTATATAAATTATGTCAATTTGGGGGGCTTAAGGTATTAAAGTGTCTTGTTCTAATAAAATCAGTAAATTGTAACAATTTTCTGATAGATGTCAGTGAAGTGTCTTGAAGAAGGAGTGTCTTTTCCTAATTTCCACAAAGTTACCACATAGACTATAGAAGTCCCAGGTTACAGTGATGTGTAGGCAAACTGAATCTATCAAAAACAAATGTAGTTGCTACCATGCAGGAGGGTAAAGAGGTGTTTGGATGCACACAGGAGATAGCTGGGATGCTTTCTAGTCATGCAAATCTTTTGTTGTATTGGACTTTTCCTTCTGTGTACACCCTTATAATCTCTACAAAGCATTCTAAAACTTGAATCTCTTCACAAGTCTGGAGAAATAAGTTTAAAGAGGATGGCAGGCTTCCCTGGTGGTGCAGTGGTTGAGAGTCCGCCTGCTGATGCGGGGGACGCGGGTTCCTTCCCCGGTCCGGGAGGATCCCACATGCCGCAGAGCAGCTGGGCCCGTGAGCCATGGCCGCTGAGCCTGCGTGTCCGGAGCCTGTGCTCCGCAACGGGAGAGGCCACAACAGTGAGAGGCCCGCATACTGCCAAAAAATAATAATAATAAATTAAAAAAATAAATGAAGAGGATGGCACAGGAGGAAAACTGCCTTCCTCCTTTCATATAAACCCCTCAGATAAATCACCATAAATGATTTTCAGATGTCCCCACATTTCTCAAGAAAAATTTGTGATGAACAGAGTCTTGGTCACATGCCTGAGTGTAAGCCTGCAGGAGCATGAAGATGGAATACTTGACTACCGTGGCTTCTGATATTGCAAATTGGGGATTCTGCACAAATAAAAAGGGGACTGAGATGCTAGAACCCCTCTCCCACTGCCACAAAAAGGCAATAAAAAAGTCAACTATCTTATATCACTGTAATTACTATGTGGTATATTTATTAAAATAATTAAGTCAATCTACAAGTAATATAAACAGGAAGATCTTTTTAAAAAAATCTGTGATTCTATGAATGCAATTTTTTGAAACAATTCTTTGAAAGCCTCGTTTCAAGACAACACAATTCCAATATTGCAAAAGAATTTTGACAACCCCCCAATACAATTTTGACAAATCGTAAATTCATACAATTTAGTGAAATGGTATTTAACTTTTGGGGACAGAATATCCTATGATGCTGACAAATGACAGTGACAGTTTGTCATATTTCCTTGAGATACTGGAGGTGACTCATGATATAATTTCTTGGATGCAGTCTCCTGAAATCTCCTATTTACTTGTCTAGGCTCCATTGGAAGGATCAGGAAGGGTACACTGCGAGGTGTTGCCTGCAGAAGCCTCAAAGGAGGTAAAGGCCAAGCAGGTCAAGGTGAAGTGTTTCCCTAAGCAACCAGAAGCAGCAGCATCAAGGAGGTGAGTATAAATCATGATGGAGGAGGGATGCCAACAACAAAGAAAAAGTTATGAATGAGGTCAGACGTTGAGAAAGCAGGAATAAGTCTGAAAGTGGAAGGGTCAGGGGAAAAGCTTTCTGTGTAGAGTCCCCACAAGATGCCAAAGTACCAGCTGTGTGGTATGTGAACAGCCCAGAAAATGTTGAGGCCATGCAGGACCAGGCACCAGTCAGAAATCTTCTGGGTCAGAGGAACGAGGCTGAGTTACAGGTAGCTGCTTAACATGTGAAAGCCTCTTGATTTCTGCCCAGGAGTCACTGATGATCAAACCTAGTCATCCTTATAATCAGGCAGGCTTTCGCCTGCACCTATGCCCATAGCATAGTTGCTGGGAGGCAGAGCTCTGCAACTGGGGGGTGCCTCCCATTTCTCTTTCTGGGTCACTGGGCTACCTTTGCCTGTGAAAAAGAAAGGTGATCCCCTCTGCCTCATCGAGTTACGAGAGGATTCTCTACACCTTTTATTTGGAGCAAGAACTGCGGTGCTTACATGTAAAGAGGTTCCTCAAAAACCAAGCAATTTGTCGTCCTCTTCCGTGTTTGAGAGATTAGAAATTGCTCTATGATACATGATAGACTACCATCGGCTTTACATGGTTGCAATATCTTCAAAAATCTCAAGAAAAAGTAGGGTAATAGTTCTTGTGAGCAATGCTGTTTACAGTGTATCAGTGCAAAATTCCAACAAATCAGAAGAGAAGAAAAAGGAACCAAACCTTAGATCTGTTAAGCAAATATATAATAACTTGAAACAATTGAGTGTTATTGTCTGGAAGCTTCTAAACAAAAGAATTTAAACAAAATGCAGAAATAGATTCATATAAATGCTATCATACCTTAAAGCCAAGTTATTTTCTATAAAGTGATTGCTGAATTCTCAAACAGCTTGTATTCTTCTAGACCTTCGAGTCTCAACCATTTAATATTTGATAAATTTGAAAATATTATGTTTGATTCCATATTTCCATGGGCTGATTTTTATCTTTTGCTGACATATTCTTGTTAAATAGTTACGCAGAATTGAAGGTAACAAGTAGGCCAAAATAAAAATAAAGGAATCATTTACTGAAATTTCATTACATACAAAATGAAAGACATCACCTACTTCCAAACGTAATATAAATTGCAAAGGACAAAAATATTTTTTTCAACATAGCCATAACTGATATCTTATATAGTTACTCAGTCCATACCTCCTATCAATGAAAATAAAGATGCAAAAATTCTTGCCCACTTATATTATGGCCATCTCTGACATCTTCTTCCCCATATGCTTAATACTTACAAGCTATCAAATCTTGTCAATCTAATTTCTCCATGATTTCTCAAATTTATTGTTTTCTTTCAGATCCCTTAACCATTGGGCTAATTTAGACTTTCATTACTGCTTTTAATGCTTATTTACTTGTAACCAGTTAATCCATGCACATTTATTATTAAATACTTAAAAACATTCAAACAGTGAAAAATGTCTCTTTCCCACACCTCTTTGTCCTCCCTTCCTTTTCTCAGAGGCAACCACTCTTACCAATTTTTTGTATCTGGACAGATATTCAATGCCTATGTAAGTGTTTATACAAATGATAACATACTATACACTGCATTTGGTATCTTGCTTTTTTTTTTTTTTTGCAGTACGCGGGCCTCTCACTGTTGTGGCCTCTCCCGTTGCGGAGCACAGGTTCCAGACACGCAGGCTCAGTGGCCATGGCTTACGGACCCAGCCACTCCACGGCATGTAGGATCTTCCCGGACCGGGGCACGAACCCGTGTTCCCTGCATCGGCAGGCAGACTCTCAATCACTGCGACACCAGGGAAGCCCCTGGTATCTTGCTTTTTAACATTAATATATTTGGAGGATCTTTCTATATCAACACATATTAGCCTCATCTTTTAAAATAGCTGCGTGATTAATGGATGTATCACCACTCACAATTTGATTAAATAGTTCCCTACTGTATTAGTCAGGATAGACTAGGTTATGTTACAGAAACAAATAAACCCACAAATCTCAGTGGTTTATTTCTTGCTTACAAAATGTCTGGGCAGCTGTCCAGAGCAAATGCCTTCCATATGGCTACTCAGTGATCATTAGTTAACAGTTCCACCATCCTAAAGCTGTACCATCTGGAACAAGTGGCTTCCTTAGTTGATGCAGCAGAAGAAGAGAGAGCTTTTGCCCAGAAGTAAACCTACATTGCTTCAGCCTGAAAGAGACACACATTCAACTTGTCCTGTGTTCTCTCCTAACTGCAAGGATAGTAGGGAAGTAAAAATTGTCCCACGTGCTTGAAGGATAGGAGAGCTGGCCTTGTAATTAATTAGAAATCCTTCAAAAAACCTTATTTGAAAGCCATATTATTAGTCTGAACCCCCTTAGGGACGTCCTCCACATACCTTTGCATATTTAATAAACATACGTTAGCTAGCTAGAATTTATAGAGTACTCATATCCATTGACAGCAGAGTCAGTGAATAGCATTTTACAAGCATAAAACAGCTTAGTCATGAAGCACCATCACAAAGGTGGATCTGAGTTATCATTGCTATTTCTAGAAAAAGCAAAGACAGAAGATAAATGGCAAATATTTGAGGAATTATTTTAGTGCTAGTTTGGTTTGTAAAGGAGTAAGTTATAAAGCCTTTCAGAGGCTGGCAGCAACAAGAAATGTGAGTAAGTACACCCATGTTTACGGCAGCATCATTCACAGTAGCTAAAAGGTGGAAGCAACCCAAGTGCTATCAGCAGGTGAATGGACAAACAAGATGTGGTCTATACATACAATAGGATATTATTCAGCCTTATAAAGGAAGGAAATTCTGACACATCCCACAACATGGATGAACCTTGAGGACATTATGCTAAGTGAAATAAGTCAGTCACAAAAAGAGACTACTGTATGATTCCACTTATATGAAGTATCTGGAATAATCAAATTCACAGAGACAGAAAGTAGAATGGTGGTTGCCAGGGGTTGGAGGTGGGGGAGGTGGAGGGAACAGGGAGTTAGTGTTTAACGAGTGCAGCGTTTCAGTTTTGCAAGATGAAAAGAGTTCTGGAGATGGATGGTTGCACAGTAATGTAGTATACGTAATGCCACTGAATTGTACATGTCAAAGTGATGAAGACGGTCAGTTTTATGTTATACAACATAAAAAAGAAAGACAAATAACTAAAAATCTTTAGGAAATGACTACAAAAGTCTGTGAGAAAATTCTGAATTGTTCTGATTCCTTTAAGGAACTTAAGAAGCAGTTGAGGGACTTCCCTGGTGATCCAGTGGTTAAGACTCCACGCTCCCAATGCAGGGGGTCTGGTTAGATCCCTGGCCAGAACTAGATCCCACATGCCACAACTAAAAAAGATCCCACACGCTGCAACTAAGACCCAGCGCAGCCAAATTAATTAATTAAATTTTTAAAAAGAAGCAATTGACATGAGAGGAGGGCACTAGTGAGCTAGGAAGGGAAAGGTTGTAGTCAGAGAACAAGAAATATGAGTTAATGATTTGGAATGTAAAACAATTTCAGATGGTGGTGACAAGGTCTAGGATATGGCCATGGGAGCAGTGGGCTGAGGTGGAGCAAAGGAAAAGTGAGTAGAAAATGTGCATGTGAAAGGACGAGGAGGCCAGAATGTTAGGTGGGACATCCATACGGATGTTGAAATCACCCATGGGGATGGTAGAGTCTGGGATAAAGAGGAAAACTGTGAGCAAGGGGTCAAATTCTATGAATGAGTAAAAGAATTAGGAGATTTCATCGTGTTTGATCAGCATCCCTAGACTGTATTTAATCTCGAACTCTCTAGCATAGACCAGATAAGCTCATAGAAGATGGCTTGTGTAAATGAGAATGACAGCCAGCTGAGAAGAGAAATGTAGCTATCCCGTGGACTTTTAGAGTCTGCAAGAGCAGCACATTCCCTCCCTGTAGGAAATCTGTGTGGGAAAGCACATTACAATCAGAAGCTATTTAGTGAACATGGAATCAGAGAGAGTGCCGGTGGTTGAGAGGGGAGCAAGGACAATTGTAATATTTAAATGCTTAGTGGCATCACCCTGTAATGACCTGATTTATCGGCCTCTAAACTAGGGTCACCTACCACAGGGACAAGGTAGAGGGGTTGTAGGCTAGAGCATCCACCCTCCACTGGAGACACTGAGTTGGTGTTGTGAAGTTTTCTCTCTGATGTCTCCTTTTTTCTAAGGAGTCATGCTGACTACCCAACTTTCATTGTTTTTTCTTTATATAAACAATGGCAATGATTAATATGTAACCAATAATAATATGATTAAGGAGACATTCTGCCTCCATAAGATGTGTTGGCATTTGCCATGGACTGAATGTTTGTGTGTCCCCGCCCACCACCCCCAAATTTGTATGTTGTAGTTCTAGTCCCCATTGTAATGGTGTTTGGAGGTGGGGCCTTTGGGAGGTAATTAGGTCCAGATAAGATCATGAGGGTGGAGCTCCCATGATGTGATTAATGTCCTTACATAAAGAGGGAGACACAAGATCTCCCTCTGTCTGCATGCATGTACCAAGGAACGGCCACGGGAGGACATAACCAAAAAGAGGGCCCTCACCAAGAACCTGACCATACTAGCACCCTGATTTCAGATTTCTGGCCTCCAGAAATGTGAGAAATAAATGTTTGTCATTTAAGCCACACATCTATGGTATTTGTTATAACAGCCAAAACTGACGGAGACAGCATTTTCTGATATCATTCATTGGTGTCACTTTTAGCAGTGATGAATTTGCCTTCCCTTATAGCAACTATTTTTTTTACTACTATTATTGTTATTAATATATTATTATTTTGTCACATTCAGCTTCTCAAAATTTCTGATGCACAGACTGTCCTGTTGGCCATGTAACTATATATTTAATTATTCTTTCATTAATTCATTCATTTCAGAGAGGCTTTTAAGTGAAAGGCATTTTCATAGGTGCATTATGCATTAAGATCTCAAGAATCCTAAACTAAGCTGTGTTCATCATGGAGGGACTGAAACTTCTAAAAGAATGATCCCTAATCTGGACGAAGGACCTAATGGAAATGGGTTCTTAGTCTCAACTGTGGAGAAGGCTGTCACTAATTGGATTTTACTAGGGCATTCATCCAGTTTTGAAAGACCATTTTTATTTGCTGCATCTTACTTCTTGTTGGGTAATTAGAGAGGTGCGTTAATGCTTTAAAGTCTCTAGAGAACCTTTTAGCATAGTATCACATTAAGAAAAAAAAAGTCTGTGGTGTCATAAGCATGAAATGGCTTTTCATTTACTTATTCCAGCTCCAAATTTTCTACTTATTTTCCCTTTTATCGTGGATAGGCCATTAAACACGCTGATGGATTGGAATGTTGATAAGTATGTATTATCCCAAATTATGTGTATTTAGATTTTTAAGCTAAAAACCATTTTCTCTGTAACAATCTTTATCAATTACCAAATAATTAAAAAACACAAAAGAGTATGAGCAAGCAAAAGTAAACTTGACAGCAACCATAATCCCAAATTTTTCCAAAATAATTTGTTTGCCTGTGGTTGTGTCTCTTTTAAGTCTTCTATTATGTATAAGTAAATAGTTTTTCATAAACGTGATCGTATATACCAAATATATTCAATAACTCATTATATTTTGCCGTATTGTGAACATCTTTCTATGTTGGTACATATAGATTGGTATCTCTGGGTTTGTTGTTTTTAAAAACATCTCCATGGTATTTCCTTGGTCAGATATATCATATTTTAATTATTACTCAAAAAATGGACAAACAGCTTGTTTCCAAATTGTTCACCTTTATAAATAACTCTGCCATGAACATCCTCATACCTATACTTTTTGCAGTTCTTTCCTTGGAATAAATTTCTCTAAATGGAATTTATCCCAAGGAAATAATTTCACTACTTATTGCCAGACTGTACAAAGTTTGTTCTGATTCACTCTCTGACTACAAAAATATGAGAAGGCTGATTTTCCCACACCCTCCTCGTTATGAGGCCTTGTTATTCTCCTTTCTTTCTGCCAACTCGCAGACAAAAACGGATAATAATTTGAACCTATGCTTGAACGTGTGTAGATTTGCCATTTGGGGAAATTTTAAGAGAAAATAAACCACAAAATGGAGACTGAGTTTGGTAGCTTCTGGATGTTGGTCAATTTCTCCCTTTCACCCCTTGCTCTACATTTCCTGATCCTCGTTCCCTGCTTCATTAGAGGGAGGAAGAAGATCATCTCTGAGACTGAAGCAGAGCACGAGCTCTTTCATTTTCAAAATTAATACCACCAACTCCCACACATCTAGGTTTCCTTTAGTTTTAATTGTCTATACAGTATTGGCCTAATCACAGAGTGAAACAGACTCTTCTCTTCAAATGCCTCTTGCATCTAACTCGCCATCACTATAGTTCAGGACATCTTTATTCTACCCATTTTTCAAGGCTCAGTGTATATACCACATCCTCCCTAATCCCCTCACCCAATCTCTCTCACACTAAACTATATAACTTATTATATGTGCCATATTGTGAAGTGTTCTTCCCAGTATAAGGAGGGATCTTTTCAAGCGTGCATATATCTAATTATAGTATAAGCTCCCTGCCGAAGTCCAGTTTTTTAGGTTCCTCTGAATCTTTGCAAATGCAACACCTTCACTCTTGCCCTCTCTGTAATATCCGTACTCAAATGAAAGCAAACCCCCCTATGATTTCACATCCTCCTGAAGTAACCCCCTCTTCCTTTGTAACCAAATTAGAAAGATAAATATGCTCTTGCTAATCCATTTCCTTGTTCTCACACTCACTCCTCAGTACAATTCAATCTGGCTTCTGCTCTACCTACTTCAACTGCCCCCCACCCAATTTTGAACAATCTTTTTTCAATGTCAGATTTAGGATTGTTTTTTAAAAAAACCAAAACAAAGCAGAAACAAACCAATCATATTCCCCTGCTTAAGTGTCCCTCTGTTGTTAGAAAAATGCTGAAATCCTTAGCCTTCAATCTCATTGCATACTTGTTTCTCTGAGCTTCTGACTCATCAACCATTTCTCATTTCCTTGGACATGATGTGCTCTTAGCCATGTTCTTGGCTGAAACTCCTTCTATATATATACACCTTTGCCTGAACAACTCCTACTTGGCTTTAAGTCTTACTTTAAATATAGGTCAGGTCCCCTGTCCCATGATCTTGTAGCATCCTGTTTTCGTGATAGCGCTTATCACAAATATAATTAGTTTTTAGTATAGTTCTTTAATGGATCTCTTCTCCACCAAACTATGAGCTCCATGAGGTAAGAGACTATATCTGTCATATGCTTCTTTGTATTCCTAGCACCCAGCACAGTGCCTGGCACACAGCAGATACTCAGTAAATATTTGTTAAGATGGAAGAAGGAAAGAGTGGATGAAGGTATAGGTAAGCTTGTAGGTCTTAACATGACAAATTGAGGAAATTCTCGTTTGTGGTTATCCTCTTCTCAGTAAAGTAGGAGATGAGAAAATCTGGGCATGACTAAGATTTAGAAGGTGGAAGAGAGAGTATCAGAGTTTTGAGGATAATTAGAAATGCTTTGTAATAATTATGGTGAAGAATTGGAGTCTTGGCTAAGTAACATAAATATATTTTTTAGCAGTGTGAGGATTAAGGTTAATAGTCATTAATATATGGCAATATTAACCTGCCTAGTGTAGAATTTTCTCCAGCAGACTGTTGGAACCTGAGTGAACTTGGTGATGAGGTAGGATGGAAGGACAACTGGGCCAAGGAGTTTAGGATATTGGGAAGAAAATATTGAAGTGTTGGATTATAGTAGCTAAAGTGTGTGAGAAAGAAAGTTGAAGCGTTGATTGTCAGGAGAAAGATAAAGGGTCGAAGAACAGGAGATCCACCATGGCTTTTGAAAAACTGTAGTGAGAACATAGTTCAAGAAGAAACTGGAAAAAGAGAAGCTTTGTCAGAGCATAGAATACTTGAATTAGTCATTCTGACAGTGAAATATTTTCAGTTGATGATAAGTTCCAAGGAGCGGCCATGGGGGGGTGTGGCCGAAGTGAGATGGCAGAGGTCTTGGAAGATGTGTGAGGCAGGTGTTGAACCAACAGCATATTGAATCACCCAGAATGAAAGCCTAGCTTGGGGCGGAGAGGATGAGTGAGCAAGGTGCCAAAAATTTCAGAGAATGGGAGGGGAAATAACCAGGATGTAGGAAATATGGTTCTGGAAGTTGCAGTAGTTGAAACTATGGAAGTATATAAGATTGTCCAAAGGAGAGCTCAGAGCACAAGAAAATGAAAAGTCACCAATATTTACAGAGCAAGGAAAGAACACCAGGTACATTAAAACGATGGGAAATCATGACCAGATAGGGAAGAGGAAAACCACTGTAAAGCATTGAAAATAAAGAAAGTGACAGCCTAGAACAGAGCCTTGCATATTATTAAAACTGAAAAAAAAGGTCAGTGAATAAGAGGGTTTAAAAGAGATGATTATAATTGGGGATCAACACGTTCTTCCTGCTTATTGGTAGTTGTAGTGTAAATATAAGGCATTAAGTCCAATATTGAAATTTTACCCTTCTTTCAGATCTTCTGAGAAATACTCAGTTATTAGGCACTGGAAGAGAGGCCTGTTTTTACACATTAAAACACCTGTCATCCTTATTATTATGCACTGGTTTTAAAATTTCTTAGAAGACTCCATCTTCTCTGTATAGACTACTGATTTGTTCTTTCCTAGTCACTGTCCCCCATTTTTTAAAAGGTTAGGTTATTCTTACGGGAGCATTGCAATTCAACTGCTTTCCCATTGAGAAATAGTCTCAAATTAAAGCGATAGAGTAGGGCTTCCCTGGTGGCGCAGTGGTTGAGAGTCCGCCTGCCGATACAGGGGACATGGGTTCGTGCCCCGGTCCAGGAAGATCCCACATGCCGCGGAGCGGCTGGGCCCGTGAGCCATGGCCGCTGAGTCTGCGCGTCCGGAGCCTGTGGTCCGCAACAGGAGAGGCCCGCGTACCGCGCAAAAAAAAAAAAAAAAAAAAAAAAAGATAGGGTACTATAAATTTGGAAAATCCACTACAGCATTATCAATATTTAGATAGATGTCTTTTACTGGATATCTACACTTCACTCTATTTATTTTTTTTGCTGTGTGAGTGTGATCTGGCTTGGAACATGTACTATGTTGTGAAATATTTACTCTAAGATTTATGAAGTACATGCATTTTTCAAACTAGAAGTGGAGCAAGGTGTCAATCATTTATCACCTGAGATAATATTTCAAATTGTGTGTAATACGGATTTTTATTTGAAAACACATGCTATACGCACTGTATAGTACTATTTTTTGGAAGCAAAAAATATATCTATAAAATGCATAGAAAACAGTTATCTCTCCATTGCCAATATTTGAGTGCCTGCTATGAGCCACATACTGCACTAGGATCTCTGATTATGACATTGCCTAAGGAAGGCAGAGACAGTGCTGCTTCCAGAAGATTGCAGTCTTTAGGAAAAAGCAAACATTAAACTAATATTATAATTATGAGGACTAATATAAAGGGGGAAATACCTGGTGCTATGGGCATGTGTAATATGGGATTGGAAAGGCAGCCCAAAATGTTAGTAGATGTTATTTCTGAAAATCAAAAAAATTGCAAGTGATTTTATGTTTTTTCCCTTGTTCTTTTTTATTTTCCATACTTTCTGTTTAGAATAAAACATTTATTACTAGAAAAGACATAATGTTCATTGGGTGAAAAACATGAAGCAAGGCAATTTTGGCTCTGCATCTTCTCTTGCAATTGTAATCAACAACTTCAGAAATGTAAAGCTTATTTCAAAACACACTAAAATGTAAACTAAAACACATTACATATTCTTTTCCTGGATTAGTCAGCTAGAGTTGTTGACTTCTATCCAATCCTGGACATCCTAATAGCATTTGGATTAAAGAATAGATTTGTGGTAAATCTAGCAAAATAAGCACTAAATAAGAAACCCAAAGATTCAAGGCCAAGTTTCATGCTCTGCTTACATAGAATCATGAATACTTTGTGCCTCAGTTCCTCCAAAGGAAGAAAGCAGAGACTGAGACTGACCACCAGAGCGTGTTAAGTAGGTTGGGAATCTTATTTAAAGGCACTGCAATCTATGATCACATTTATTGTCATCAAACGACACAACTAAAGGGTAGTTAGTAGAAAATTCAGTATCAGATGGTCTCTGGTGATAATTGGAGAGAAATAACTCTTACAACTATGTACTATAACATTTTTATCTGGATTCCGAAATAACTTACTTAACTTTCTCAGACAAAAAAATAAAATTTAAATGAGAATAGGGCAAATACCTAGAGTGGATAATGACAACTTTGTGCATGCAGGGCAGGCACTCTAAGAAGAGATTAATGACAATTAACAGTTAAAAATACAGACTAGGTTAGAACATCTATAAACACATGCATTACCTTTCAAAAGGGATTAGCAATTACATGCACTCAACACTAAAATACACCGGCCATAATATAATATTTGGGATCTTGTAAGCTCTTTGAGTTCATCATTATAGACATCATTTACTGTAGATATTTGGAAGTGACACAGGATAGAATGCTGGGTAGACATGCTTTTGTGATACTTACACTATACATGTATGGTACAAACTATAAATCAGGGTGACTCCTCATTTTTCAAATAAGAGTAAATTACCACTTTAACTTAGAAACTGTTGTATTATGTGAACTAGTTGGTTTCAAAAACTAAAAAGGGAATATTTAAAGATACATGCATATATGATGTTACATTTTGAGCTTCCTTTAAGCCGAACTTCAAACTTTAAATATGCTGAATTAAGGCACTACTATAAATAGAACATAATAGAATTGTATTTATTTGATCTTCAGAAGGATATCAGTGATCAGTGAAGGTTGGGCAAAACGGCAAGTGTTTAAGTGGAAAACAGTGTGACAGGGACTATGGCAGGGTGATGGCATTGGCAATTAGCTAATGTCAATGACACATGTAAGAAACATTGTGCAAGAAGGCTAATAAATCACAGCCAATCATCATTAATAATCCATGACAGAAGGGAAAAGAGGAAGAAAGGAGGAGAGAAAGGTAGGAGAGAGGGCTCAGTAACAAGTAAAGCATACTATCCTATAATTAGAATAATTTATATTGCCGCAGGACCCAGGAAAGTCTTTCTAGTAAATAGTTCAACAAATAATTAGGGGGGCTGATAACCATTTTGTCAGAATATGAGTTTTTCACTTATTTCATTTCATTTTAACTCTGTGTGTATGTGTGTGTGTGCCCTTTAAGGGCACATGGCACTATACCAGGTAGGCGTAGTGGGATTGAGTTTCAACTTCCTATCTGTTCCAAAGGATATAATAATTCCACACAAAAAAAGAGCTAATATATTGCTATCTAGTCTCTGCTGGAAATTCTTAGCTAGATAATATCCCTATGGCGATGTGTGATGATAACCATGACTTTCAGTCACCTATATATGAAGAACTGAAAACTCTTCTAATATCCATTTGATGTTTCCAGTCAATGTTATTATCTTATCAGTGATGCCAGAGTTCATCGTGAAAAGTGCACCATCATAATCTTTAAGCACTGACTAGGCTATTAAACCGCAATTACAATATGGTGTGTTAAGTGGAATGATAGGGAAAGTAGACGGTGGTATTTTCAAGGTGGTGACTTTGGAAGACAAGGAAAGTTTCCTGAAGGAAGTGACCTATATTATGAGACCTAAAGAACACATAAGAGGTAGACAGGCAAAGATAGAGGAGGAGTGAGATGGAGAACGTGTTTCAAACAGAGGGATTATCACGTGCAAATCTGAAAAGAGAGGGAGCACGGCAATCTGGAAAGTGGAAAGCAATTTCATCTATACTGAGTGTAGATTTTGAGGTTTTGTGGGGTTTTTTTTGCGGTACGCGGGCCTCTCACCGCCGCAGCCTCTCCCGTTGCGGAGCACAGGCTCCGGACGCGCAGGCCCAGCGGCCATGGCTCACGGGCCCGGCCGCTCCGCGGCACGTGGGATCCTCCCGGACCGGGGCACAAACTCGCGTCCCCTGCATCGGCAGGCGGACTCCCAACCCCTGCGCCACCAGGGAAGCCCTTGACGTATTTTTGAGGTATGAAGTGGTGATAGGTAAACCTGGAGAGATAAGCAGAGATCTAATTAATCATAGAGGTCTAAGGCCCATGGACAGGCAGGAGAGTTTAAGCAGGGGAATGGCATAATCAAGTCTGGAGCAATTGCAGTGATCCAGCACAGGGTGATGACGAGCTTGAGAAGTAGTTGTAGTTGTATCAGAGGATGTGTAAATGGAGTTGTTGAAGGGGATGGAAAGTTGGTGGAGGCAGAATTGACAATATTTAGCATTGATTTTTCTCAAATTACAAATTCCTAGAGGAATTTCTGATTATTGTTTGACCCCACATTAGGTAGCACAGAGTAAATACTCAATAAATATTTGCAGAATAAATGAATGAATGAAACAAATTCAACCAAATTTATTTTCCTTTTCAACCTAACTTGGGAGAAGAGTTTTCACCTCTGTTTATTATATCGAATTTTTTTCTCCCACATATTTATCTCTGCTTATTACATTTTATTTGACTCCTACAGGTCTGGAAAACAGGCTTTTCCCACCATTTTTAACATTGGTGCTCCCTGGAGTGTTTGTTTTCATCAAACTGTCCTAACTGTGAAAGAGAAGTTATTTTCTCAAATTTTTATTATGACAATTTGCAAAAATATAGAAAAGTTGAAAGAATATTGCAATAAGTAACCAAATACCCACCACCTTGTTAATTATTTGCACTATTTCCCGTATTTATATATGTGTATATCATTTTGAAGTTACAGACATCACACCTCACCCTGAAGTATTTCAGCTGCAACTTCTAAGAATAAGGATAGTTTCATGTAAAACTGTGATAGCATTATTGCCCCTAAGAAAATTAATATTAATTCCCTAATATAGTCATTTTCAAATTTCTCCAATTATCCCCAAATGTCTTTTATATATATTTTTCAAATCAGGATCCAATCAAGTTTCACAGATGTCATTGATTGTTAGGTCTCTGAAAATGAGAGCTTTTTCAGTGAAGAATAAAAGTGATAGAATTATTTAGCCTGGAACAAAAGTGCTGAGGATGACTTAATATTCAAAAGAAAGTACTAGGCAACCAGGTTTGTTTCCTAATTGGAAATGCTTTCTTTTTCTTTGGCCAGTGAGTTCAGTTGGCAGTGCATTGTATTTTTGAGTCCTAGGTCAAGGGTTCACTCTCTATGTGGGTCTCCTCCCACTCCATGGGGAATAATCTCTGTCCATGTGATCATACATTGTACTCCATGCTCCAGGTAATCACATGGTAAAAGATTGGACTTTTGTCACCAGCAGGAACTGAATGAGTGTATATAAATGGTTAGGTGAAAGTCTATTATTCCTTTAGAGGGAAAAAAACCCTCAATAAATAATAAATTATTCATTTGGTGGGGCATCTTCATATACAAAATAGTCTGTTTGATTTAAGGTGATTACATCATAGCGTGATTTGCACGGTGCTTCCAGTTGAGCTTGTGTCTGGGGACAAATGATAAGCTGAGAGAAATGCCGAACAAAGTTGGGCATTTGTCTCTTCCACTGCACCTGCCAAATCATCAAAGCATTGATAATATTAACAGCAAGTAAGTGAGCCTACTTTTAAGGGCTAAGTTTTTGTCCTCCTTTAATTGCCCTTTCCCTCCCCTCCCACTTCTCTCTCTTTAATGGAAATGCCAATAGGAATTTAACAGTGGTGGACAGCCTAGTGGCACCTTAACGAAGTTTGCAGGTCTGGTCCAGCATCTCTCTTCTAACTGCACAAGATTGGAAAATCATTGTAATCTGCATCCTTTGCCTATATTCCGATGCAGTATGCTATTCTAGAGTGATGACTGTCTCTTCCAAAACTGTGAAACTTCCAGTTGTTTGTTAGCTCTGTCGTTCTGAAGAGGCTAAGCGAATGTTGGTTTATATGCTCTAGTTTGTAGCAATAAAAAGGCTACTTGAATCTTTCAGTACTCCCTGTGAGCTGGATTAGAAAGGATAGATGACCAAAACAGGAACATTTGCATTCTCTGAATGACTGGGGTAGCTCCTTTATGAGCTTTATCCTTTCTTTTAAAATTTATAAATAATATATACTTTACTACATTATAAAATCTAGTTTTATGTTAAAACAAGCATCCTTATCTTTCTATGCAGATTACTTTTTAAACATAAATGTTTGTAAGGTGATATTAGTGATAATGATGATAGCACAGTCATAGTGGTTTTGAAAAGTTTGTGCATGAACAATGGTCCTTTGCAGTTGTACATATCAATATTTCAGGCTTCCACTGCTACCTGTAGAGCCTGGTCTTCATGGTAAGCAGCTGTGTCTACTCTTAATATCTTTCCTTAGCCTTTGCTTCATGGAAGCTGCCTAGTCTTCAATTGCTCAATAGCAGACTAATCCAACCTCTTGTCTTATAGTATAGTTGAATGGCACCAAAAGGCTGCTAGAATGCATATTTTAGACAATCTCTATGTAAGGCATTCTTTCAACATTCCAAGGTCACTAGAGTCAAATAAAACTGTACATTCTTGAAATGCACAGGTAAATAGGGTTCCAGAACCAAGTTATTAGAAATGCTTCAAGAAATTGGCATTTTCTATTAAAGTTGATTCAGAGATAAAACTCACAAAACTGGAAACACCGCCAGATGGGAAATCACCTGGAGGTTAGATATACTTCAAGATACATTAGCAACTGCAATCACAAATTGTATGTCAGTGTGTTCATAGTAGAAAGGATTAATGGTGGAACCAGGGATTCCTAATCACAAATGTGTGGCAGATTAGTGGGAAATGAAGAGTGGGGCTTACAGGCAACCTTTAGATTCTTGTGTACAACCTATAGCCAACTGTACTTCTGCTAAGCTTATAGAAACAGTGGGTATATATACTTGTGCATATAAACATTATCCATCAGGAAAACCCTGCAGAAAAATATAGATTGCCACTCTCCACTACCATGAAAAACTTCATATTTTCCCCAGAGCTTTATGCCTATTAATTTCCTTCTCTATCTGCCACTCTGAATCTCAAAGAAAATGCCTTGTAGGTAACATTAAATCAGTTGATTGCCTCAACTGATATAACATTGAGCTGAGAACATTGTTAACAGTTGATATTATGGAGAAATTTAGTACTCCTGATGGAAAGTTGTTTAAGGAAGTAGACAGACGTGGCACTATCCTACCAGCAGCAAATAGTTCAGGCTTTTATGGTACTCACATAGTGGCATGCTGAAAATCACAAAAGCATATGGAAAGCTTTACTTTGCTTAGAAAATATATTTACTGGAAATAGTACAGGAATGTACAATTGCCCAAAAGCGAGCACTGAAAGGAGTCTCTCTCCACTGGTTGCTCAAAGAAGGTGTCAGGATTTCACTAGCATCTTTGCATAACCAAGTATGCAGAATCAGAGTCCTGGGTTGAAGCTGGGATAAGATTCAAGCCCACCCAAGCATGTCTGAGGAGCTGCTGGGCAGGACTTTCCTGAGCCAATTTTCAGGAGAATTACTCATGGAAGAGTAGAGAGGGAGTAACAGGGACAAGGGGTTTTTGTCCTCAGATATCACTGTTCCCCAACCCAGGGCTTCAAGTGTGGAGCTTATGGGAAAATGGAAGGGAGAAGGGCATGAGAGACAGAAGTCAATTTCCTGAGGCACACAAAGGGTAAAACCTGACATCAGGAGATAAGAGGAGATATATTCCTTTCCCTTACAGGTGGAACAGACTTTGGCTTTGGTGCAGTGGGAATCTGAAAGCATCTAGAGATGGCACCTTTGGTGTGGTGAGACAGTAGCCTTGCTACAGGGCCAGAAGCAGGGGAGTAAAAAGATGCCCTTGGGTGGCTTAGGCCAAAGCAGAAGAATATGAGATTTTTGTGGACTCGCGAGAACCGTAATTGGAAAATCCTAGAAGTCAATTGGTGAAACTTTAAATAGAGGCTGAATTCCTGCAATAATAGGCAGAGGAATGAACCAGTGTTCGCCCATGAATATTAGCTTATGTGTAATAATGACCATAGATAGCATTTCTTTTCAGCAGCCTACATGTCCAAAATCATCAATCTATTATTACCCCCATTTTTTTAACATGAGAAAACTGAGGCACAAAGAAATAATTTGCCTAAGATCACACAGTGAATTAATGGTAGCGCCCCAAATCAGACCCACCTAAGCAGTCTGACTCCAGAACCCACACTTTACCCCTGTATTACACTGTCTTGTCATAGGTCATCCCACGGGTTTAACAACAATCAGCTTACATATGTGATGTTCTATTTTATTTTAGGAACATCATCTATCCCTTGTAAATCTAAGTAAAAATTAGAGGCTGCTTATATTACTATAAATGAGTTAATATTGAAAGATTTCTAAGTATAGTTTGATTTGAAAGATAAATGGCTCTTTAACTTAGGGGTGGCTAATCAGTATATAAAAACACTGGAATTGTTTATTTCTTAATTTGAGCCCTCTAGCTAAATACTCATGAATAACTATCAAATAAGTGAAGCAAAATTAAAAATATAAAGAGGTCAGTTGAGGTAACTTGATGTATGGAATGGACATGAAGGGAGAAAAAACGAGTTCCATGTTGATTCCTTTGGCCACACTTTTTACCTTAATCACTTGAATTTCCTATGTGAGAGGTTCTGGTAGATGACAAGAAAGGAAAGAACTTCAAAAACCTCCAGAAATGTCAATTTATAGCACAGGAACTCAGTACTCTGTAATGGCCTATATGAGAAAAGAATCTAAAAAAGAGTGGATATATGTGTATGTATAACTGATTCACTTTGCTGTACACCTGAAACTAACACAACATTGTAAATCAACTATACTCCAATAAAAATTTAAAAAAAAATCAGAAACATGCAAACACTATTTCATAGTAGTAAGCTAGTTAAGGAATGATGGTGAGAAAGTAGAATAATACCAAACTCTGGGAAATAGGAAGGGCAGCCTTCCTCTCATTTAATTATTCTACCTTCGGAAAGTAGATGCGTTACAACTTGACGATGGTATCTGCATCTGATGAGAGAAATTTCTGCTTGATCATTAAAAGTGCTACAGATGTTTTTTGGATGTAGTATTTTATTTTCTTTAAGTTCTCATTTTGAGAATTTAGAATAGGGGTTAAGATTTTTTTCAGTCTTATCTGGGCCACTTCTGTGTGTATGTGTGTGGTAAGAACACTTAACATGAGATCCATTCTCTTAACAAATTTTGAAGTGCACAATACCATATTGTTAACCGTAAGGACTATGTTGTACAGCCGATCTCTAGAATTTATTTATCTAGTATAAATGAAACTTTATACCCATTGAATAATGGCTCATTTCCCCAACCCTCCAGCCTCTAGCAACCACTATTATAGTTTCTGCTTCCATGAGTTTGACTGCTTTAGATAACTCATGTAAGTGGAATCAGGCAGTATTTGTCCTTCTGTGACTGCCTTATATTTCACTTAATTTCCTCCAGGTTCGTCCACATTGTCACAAATGGCAGGATTCCCTCCTTTTTTCTAAAGGCCAAATCATATTCCATTGTACGTATAGATCACATTTTCTTTATCCATTTATCTGTCAAAAAAACGTATGCTACCGGCATAAATCAGACATATAGACCAACGGAACAGATAAGAGAGCCCAGAAATAAACCCACATATATATGGTCAACTGATCCTTGACAAGGGTGCCAAGAACACACAATGGGCTACATTCTGTTTAAGTTTTATTCTAGGCTTAAGAAACAGACGCAAAAGTGAATTTACTTTTCTTTCTGGCTTCCCATGATAGACAAAAAGGAAGGGATTCAGGGCCCCAAAACATTGCCCAGGTCTAAAAGCTGACTTAAGCTTGAGCACCAGCTCACAGGACCTTAGACAAGGGGGGAGATCAGAAGGGGGATAAATCCCAAAGACTCGAGTGTATTGATTGGTTACCATATGTGAGGTGCCAAACTTCTGAGTCTTGGTGTCTCACCTATAAAATGATAATAGCATTATATATTCTACTTACTATATTGTATTATTATTACATATTCTACTTACAGAGTTTTTTGATAATTAAATAAGATGACGTGTATGTGAATTCTTAGAAAACTATGAAGATCTTGTTTTTAGTAAGCAGTTATTGAAATGTATGATTTTATATTTACTTGCTATCAGTTTTCATTAATAGTCTTGATTATCTTAATATAATAGGGTTCTATATTAGTAGCAAAATCAGGGATATTACAATGTATTTTAGAAAGTAAAGGTCTTACAACACAACACTCTGCACTCTTATTCAAGCCAAATGACTTTTTCTTCATATATTTTTATTCTTTCCTATTCTTTTCTTTTCATGACTTGAGTTCAGGGAGTATTGGATTTATCTTTATTCTGAAGTTCATGTCACTCAGTAAAATATGTGATGCAGATGAATGAAGATGCAACCAATCAGTGATTCATTAATAGTCACCAAGGTGAACATGTGAAGGAAATATGATAGAATTTTCATCAAGTGAAAAGTGTAGATTCTTAAATAAGTTTTGAGAAGATGAAGTTTTGGATTATTTGTTAAATTACTAAATTAAATGTCCTCAACTCTGGCTTAATGTATTTAGGGATACAAAAATTCTTTCAGGCTACCAGGGTGCCTTTTAGTTAAACTAAAACTCTCATTTGCTAATGGTACCCTAATGACCTTTAAGCATTAATGAAAACTGACCGATTTATGCCTGAGGCTAACTCATTCATCAAGTGAAGCCCTGCCCAGAGAACAGAGCATAAAGAGAAACAGGGTTGGGCGGCTGCAGGGGCAAGTGGGCACCTGCCCAGTGCCCCAGGAGGCAGGATATTGAAAAACACAGCCGAGAGGGAAGAGATGTGGGCCCCAATCCTGACTCTGCCACCAGCTGGCTGTGTGAGCTTGGCAGATCAAGGCCTGTTCCTTCATCTTGAAATGAGCAGTGGCTCTCAACTGAGAAAAGCATACAGGTAGCATAGATGGCACACCTGAATCTTCTGAACATATTCTAAGATGTTATCGTAATGGTAGAAAGTACAAAACTTTTCAGAGAAAATTTTGTAGTTTGGGCTTTGGTTTTTGCTTTTGTTTTTCCTTTTATGATGGGACCCTAGAGCTTGTAGATTTATACCACATAGAGTGTTGAGAGCCAATGGAACCAGCTAATTCCAGATGCATCTTCCAAACCACAGGTCTGTAATTCTAGTCAGTTGCTGGATGAGTGTGTGGAAGGAGACGAAGCTGGCCAAGAGCCAGAGTTGGTTCTGTTATCAAGCCAAAGCCTGCCCTTCCAAATAATGAACTTTTGAAGAGGCCCAAACTGGTTTTGTTCTTTCAGTGAGCAGCCTGCTTATAATGAAAGGAAAGCAGACTCCAAGTTAAGAGTGTTCCACTGCCTATAAATCTAATATCCACATCAAATGAATCTGCCATAGACAATTATCATTGCAAAATTAGAAATGATTGTCCCTTAGAGTTTAACCATTTATGACAGGGAACATCTTCAAGGTTACCCACTGTATTATAAAGACAACCACTCTCTTATTCTGTGTAAAATGCTAAATGCTTTTTTTAAAAATCAAACGAGATAAAATGATCATTTTCTACATCTCATTGAGAAAAAGAGAACAAGACAGTATGTTCCAATTAGCATAAACAGACAATAGAGATTTTCTTTTCTACTGCAGTCTCAGATCTCTGATAGGAGACATTATGTCTGGCACAAATTATCAAGGAAGGATTAGAAGTATTTTGTAGCATGACATAAACAAAAGCTCTGAAAGCAGAAGGGAGAAGAAAACTGTAACCACCATAGTAATAATGAAACAACATAACAGTTTGGTAATCTTTCAAAATACCCAAGATTCGGGAGTGACTCTAAACTAGTGAGTTGTTTTGCAGGATAAAATCAGAATCTGAACATTTTCTAACAATTCTAAAGGTGGAAAGAACAGAAACCATATAATCATTATGAAAACTTACAGTGATGGAAATAATTAGAAATATCAAGGGGGAAAAGAGTCAGTATTTGAAAGGATATGGCATTTTATGTATATATATATATATATATATATATATATGCCATTTTTCATTCTTTATTATAACAAATTTGCCTTTATCTCAAAGTAGACTAGGCTGGCTAATAACTTTTATCTCTAATTTATATGAAGAGGATTCTGGAAGGACAAGATTTCTAGAAGTAAACCATTAGCTTATTCGTTAATATTTTCAGAACTGAGAAGTTTTGCAATATATACTTGTTGGGAGACAATTCTTTGGAGTCTTTCATATTTCTGCACATATTGTAAGTGAGGCACCGATTGCTCTTTGTTCTGGACAATCTCAAGGATGTTTATAAAATGAACACACTTGCAAAATGGAGAAAGTGTTGCCCTTTGGAGCAAAGGGCAGGTTTACTTACAGCCTTGAAAGATAGGGACAGTATCAGCCTCCAGAGCAATGGACAGGCATACTTAATATTTTGTATAGCAAAGATAACATCGCCCTCCAGAGCAAAGCACAGGCATAATCACTGCCCATTATAAAAGATTCTGGCTCTCTAGGCTCAGGGTTCCTTTACTTCAACACACCAACTGTGGGTTACTGCCGTCCCCTGGCCCTCTTCCTGTTGTCCTGTGGAGACAGGGGTAAGGGAACCAGCACAAAAATGCTGGCACTTTAGCTACTGCTACTGTACTTCATCTCTCATCTGGGGATCTTGTGTTTTCTGCCAGCATCCATGATACTGCTGGCAGGCTAACTTGTGAGCTAGCAGGTAGAGTAAAAAATCTCAGAACCTTCACAGTTCTTGACAATACTTATATTGGTAATTACTTTGGAAACATAGTGGTCTCTTCTCTGGAGTTTCGGTAAGTAGTGAAAAAACTTCATGTATTTCAAATTATTTTTCAGGATGTGTACTATAGAGATATGGATGTGTGTATAGAATCTGACTGACCAATTCATAAGCCCTTAAGGGTACTAGTACTTGCTGATCCAGAAATTCTATATTGTCTGGGTCCTTAGAGTTGATACAGCTCAGAGGACTAACAAAACTTATATGAGACTGAGATATAGTCCATAGTGGTGATTTATTTATATTTAAAAAAAGAACATTTCAAAGCAGATCAGAAGTTTGCCAGAAAAGAAAGGTAAATGCATCTCTCTCCCATATGCAAGTCAGTTGTAATAATCTAAGTGTTAATTAAGTGTTCTCAATGGTTAGTGTCATCAAGTCTGATACATGCATGGCCACTTTAGGTTGTTGATTATTCATACCAGTTAGTCACATTGTTCTCTCTTCTGGATAGTACCAAATAACTACAAATTTTACCTTGAAGGATTTCCTTTTCCAGAGTCTATATAGACCACTCCTTCTCTGTGAATAGCTTTTTTCTTTCTACAGATTACAATTCAACCGATTAGATTTCACCTCTGTGTCACAATCACTTTTTAGTAATTTAATCTCATTGAAGGTATGACCTTTGTACCTTGGCCAGACTTTGTGGTTTCCACATCATCTCTGTCACACATTTACAGATAAAAAAAGGACTAGTTTTGTGAGTTGTATTTACATGGCAAAGATAAGATGTTCTGGTGACACTTATATGAGGAAACGATGATGCTTACTAAGCAGCCTGTGTTATATTGAAATCTCTCTTACTTTTGCTCTTCATACCAGAGAGAGAGAGAGAGAAACACATGAGTTCCAAAGATACAATGTCTACTTGGGAACTACATGACAAACCATAAACAATTAAATTGATATTATTCCAAATTGAAAATGACATAGAATACGTGATTATATTAACAAAAAGAGTTTTGTGGCTATTAGAGTTTAATTCATAAAAGTAGATGTGTGAGCTTTATAGATTTTCATTGACATGATCATGCTTCTAAGGATAAAAATGACCATGCGTTAGGGATTGGTCTTTGTATTAGTTCAGGTCCTCTCAGAAGAAGATGCCACAGTAGGATTAGACATGCAAAAAATTTACACGGGAAACGCTTATGAAGGATAAAGGAGAGGAAGTAGGAGTAGGCGGGGAGAGCCATCGGACCACAGTGTAGGTCTAACACCTGTGAAAGGTGAGGGGAAAGCAAAGAGGTTTGGAAAGAAGTCTCAGACTGTAGGGACCTAAGCAAACTTTGCATTCCAAAGGGAGTCCTTGAACAAAATTTGCCTTGTAAATGTGCCCTTCTGCTGGCAGCAGTAGGCCTGCACTAGCAAGTTCTCTGTGCTGAGTCACTGGCTGGGAGCAGCCCAGGGGAAGTGTGTCCTCAGCCCAAACCCTGAGGTGAATCCAGAGGGCTGGGCTGTCCATCAACTATGCACCCTGTAGCAGGAGATCTGAGTGGTGCACTTTCATAGCTATTGGGGTTTTCAAGTGATTTCAAAAACATAAAAGCATAATTATGAAAATACTATATACTCTGTTCAAACTACATAGTTATCAAGACATAGTGGTGTCATACTTCAGATCTTCCAAATCATCTTTCTCATACTTGGAAATTGTTGAAATGAATACAATAAATAGCAACTAAGATATTTTTAAAGGAATTTAGTACTAAGATTTTTGAAAATATGGTTTGAGACCAGAATGTTCTAATGTATCATGTGATGATTAATATAATAGCTTGTATGTATGCACCCAATGTAATTCTTTCATGATTGAAGAATTGAAGGACTTCTGGTTGCTTCCAAGTTTTGGTGATTACGAAAAAAGCTACTATAAATATTCATATGACAATTTTTAACTCATTTGGGCAAATACCATTCAGTTTAAGTTTTTAACTCATTTGGATAAATACCATGGAGTGTGGTTGCTGAGTCATACAGTAAGAGTATGTTTAGTTTTGTACAAAACTACCAAACTGTCTTTCAAAGTGGCTGTACCACATTAATGACTTTTTTATAAGAGAGATTATTGTGTGGCCTCTTTAAAAAGCAAAATAATACCTTTGTGAAATCTTACCAACTTCCCTATTAGCGATGCAAATCTGGTTTTCTCTTCAGGTAGTAGAAGGCAACAATAAAGCAGGGAGGACAGGTAGAGGTGTTCTCTGCTCAAGACACCCCCAAACCTTTCTAGCACAAAACAAAGCTTTAATCATAAGTGGGAATTTCTGAAGGGAACTTAGTGTTTATGTCTGTTTTCATCTTAACCTCAGCTATTAATTAACATCCTACTGGCAAGTAAACTTTGAGACTCTGGCCTGAGGCAAATCTTGTATTTCCAAAACTTTGTGAACAGTATTGTTGGTAGTTTCTAAATATATATTCACAGAAAATAACAGCAGAGTGCTGTTATTGTAGGATGCTGCATTGTAGGAAAGGTATTAATTTTCTTCTCCTAGATTTTCAGTCAATGAGGATGGATTTTAAATCCTTTTCCATCCTCTTAAAAAAAATCTCTACAAAGAGAAACAGATGGAGGCAGGGTCAAAATGGCGGTGTGTGAAGATGCAGAGTTAGCGTCTCCCTGCAACTAGGGTTCCTGCTGGCCACTGGTGGGGGACTCTGACACCCAAGGAGATGGGAGGAACCCCAAAGTGAACTGGCAGCTTGCGGGATCTTGGTTCACGATCCTGGGGTTGGGCTGAAGCTCCTGTGGTGGGAGCTCTGAGTACAAACCACTGGACTAACAGAGAACCTCAGACCCCAGGGAATATCCATCAGAATGAGGCCTCACGGAGTTCCTCATCTCAGCACAAAGACCAAGCTCTACCAATAGCCTACAAACCCCAGTGTTGGAAGCCTCAGGCCAAACAACCAGTAAGACAGGAACACAATCCCACTCGTTAAAAAAAAAAAAGAGAGACGGCAAAAAATATGTCACAGATGAAGGAACAAGGTAAAAACTTACAAGACCAAATAAATGAAGAGGAAGTAGGCAATCTACCTGAACAAGAATTCAGAGTAATAATAGTAAAGATGATCCAGAATCTCATAAATAGAATGGAGGCACAGACTGGGAAAATACAATAAATGTTTAACAAAGATCTAGAAGAACTAAAGAACAAACAAACAGAGATGAACAACACAATAACTGAAATGGAAAATACACTCCAAGGAATCAATAACAGAATAACTGAGGCAGAAGAACGAATAAGTGAGCTAGAAGACAAAATGGTGGAAATAACTGCCAAGGAATAGAATAAAGAAAAAAGAATGAAAAGAATTGAAGACAATCTCAGAGACCTCTGGGACAATACTAAACGCACCAACATTCGAATCATAGGGGTCCCAGAAGAAGAAGAGAAAAAGAAACGGTCTGAGAAAATATATGAAGAGATTATAGTTGAAAACATCCCTAACATGGGAAAGGAAATATTCACCCGAGTCCAGGAAGCACAGAGTCCCATACAGGGTAAACCCTAGGAAAAACACACCAAGACACATATTAATCAAACTAACAAAAATTAAATTTAAAGAAAAAGTATTAAAAGCAGCAAGGAAAAACAAAAAATAACATACAAAGGAATCCCCATGACGTTATCAGCTGATTTTCAACAGAAACTCTGCAGGCCAGAAAGGAGTGGCAGGATATACTTAAAGTGATGAAAGAGAAAAACCTACAACCAAGATTACTCTACCCAGAAAGGATCTCATTCAGATTCAATGAAGTCAAAAACTTTTCAGACAAGCAAAAGCTAACAGAATTCAGTGCCACCAAACCAGCTTTACAACAAATGCTAAAGAAACTTCTCTAAGTGGGAAACACAAGAGAAGAAAAAGACCCACAAAAACAAACCCAAAACAATTAAGAAAATGGTAATAGGAACATATATATCAATAATAACCTTGAATGTAAATGGGTTAAATGCCCCAACCGAAAGACACAGACTGACTGAATGGATACAAAAACAAGACCCATATATATGCTGTCTACAAGAGACCCACTTCAGACCTAGGGACACATACAGACTGAAAGTGAAGGGATGGAAAAAGATATTCCATGCAAATGGAAATCAAAAGAAAGCTGGAGTAGCAATACTTGTATCAGATAAAATACTTTAAAATAAAGACTGTTACAAGAGATAAGGAGGGACATTACATAACGATCAAAAGATCAATCCAAGAGGAAGATATAACAATTATAAATGTTTATGCACCCAGCATAGGAGCAACCCAATACATAAGGCAAATGCTAACAACTGTGAAAGGAGAAATCGACAGTAACACAATAAGAGTAGGGGACTTTGGCACCCCACTTACACCAATGGACAGATCATCCAAACAGAAAATAAATAAGGAAACACAAGCTTTAAATGACACCATAGATCAGATAGACCTAATTGATATTTATAGACATTCCACCCAAAAGTGGCAGAATACACTTTCTTCTCAAGTGCACATGGAACATCCTCCAGGATAGATCACATCTTGGGTCACAAATCAAGCCTCGGAAAATTTAAGAAAATTGAAATTGTATCAAGCATCTTTTCCAACCACAACGCTATGAGACTGGAAATCAATTACAGGAAAAAAAATGTAAAAAACACAAATACATGGAGGCTAAACAGTGTGCTACCAAATAACCAAGAGATCACTGATGAAATCAAAGAAGAAATCAAAAAATACATAGAAACAAATGACAATGAAAACATGACAACCCAAAACCTATGGGACGCAGCAAAAGCAGTTCTAAGAGTGAAGTTTATAGCAATACAACCCCACCTCAAGAAACAAGAAAAATCTCAAATAAACAATCTAACCCTATACTTAAAACAACTAGAGAAAGAAGAACAAGAAAACCCAAAGTCTGTAGAAGGAAAGAAATCATAAATAAATAAATGAGCAGAAATAAATGAAATAGAAACAAAGAAAACAATAGCAAAGATGAATAAAACTAAAAGCTGCTTCCTTGAGAAGATAAACAAAATGGATAAACCCTTAGCCAGACTCATTAAGAAAAAAAGGGAGAAGACTCAAATCTATAAAATTAGAAATGAAAAAAGGGAAATCACAACTGACACTGCAGAAATACAAAGGATTATAAGAGACTACTACAAGCAACTATATGCCAATAAAATGGACAACCATAAAGAAATGGACAAATTCTTGGAAAGGTATAATTTTCCAAGACTGAACCAGGAATAATTAGAAAATATAAACAGTCCTATCACAAGTAATGAAATTGAAACCATAATTAAAAGTGTTCCAACAAACAAAAGTCCAGGACCATATGGCTTCACAGGTGAATTCTATCAAACATTTAGCGAAGGGCTAACCCCAATTATTGTCAAACTCTTCCAAAAAATTTCAGAGGGAGAAACACTCTCAAATTCATTCTATGAAGGCACCGTCACCCTGATACAAAAACCAGAAAAAGATATCACAAAAAAAGAATATTATAGACCAATATCACTGATGAACATAGATGCAAATATCCTCAACAAAATACTAGCAAACAGAATCCAACAGCACATGAAAAGGATCATACACCATGATCAAGTGGGATTTATCCCAGGGATGAAAGAATTCTTCAATATATGCAAATCAATCAATGTGATACACCATATTAACAAACTGAAGATAAAAACCATATGATCATCTCAATAGGTGCAGAAAACGTTTTTGACAAAATTCAACACCCATTTATGATAAAAACTCTCCAGAAAATGAGCATAGGGAGAACCTACCTCAACATAATAAAGGTCATATATGACAAACCCACAGCAAGCATCATACTCAATGGCGAAAAACTGAAAGCATATCTACTAAGATCAGGAACAAGACGAGGATGTCCACTCTCGCCACTCTTGTTCAACATAGTTTTGGAAGTCCTAGCCACAGCAGTCAGAGAAGAAAAAGAAAGAAAAGGAATATGAATTGGAAAGGAAGAAGTAAAGCTGTCACTATTTGCTGATGACATGATACTATACATAGAAAATTCTAAAGATGCCACCAGAAAACTACTAGAGCTAATCAATGAATTTGTTAAGGTTGCAGGATACAAAATTAATGCACAGAAATCTCTGGCATTCCTATACACCACAATGAAAAATCAAAAAGACAAATTAAGGAAACACTGCCATTTACCATTGCAACAAAAAGAATAAAATACCTAGGAATAAACCTGCCTAAGGAGACGAAAGACTCAGAAAACTATAAAACACTGATAAAAGAAATCAAAGATGACATAAACAGATGGAGAAATATACCATGTTCTTGGATTGGAAGAATCAATATTGTGAAAATGACGATACTATCCAAAGCAATCTACAGATTCAGTGCAATCCCTATCAAACTACCATGGAGCTCAATATCAAAAAAACAAACAACCCAGTTAAAAAATGGGCAGAAGACCTAAATAGACATATTTCACCAAGGAAGACATACAGTTGGCCAAAAGGCACATGAAAGGATGCTCCACATCACTAATTATTAGAGAAATAAAAATCAAAACTACAATGAGGTATCACCTCACGCCGGTCAGAATGGCCATTATCAAAAAATCTAGAAACAATAAATGCTGGAAAGGGTGTGGTGAAAAGGGAACCCTCCCACACTGTTGGTGGAAATGTAAATTGATACAGCCACTATGGAGAACAGTATGGAGGTTCCTTAAAAAACTAAACATAGAACTACCATGTGACCCAGCAATCCCACTACTGGGCATATACCCTGAGAAAACCATAATTCAAAAAGAGACATGTACCACAATGTTCATTGCAGCACTATTTACAATACCCAGGACTTGGAAGCAACCTAAGTGTCCCTTGACAGACGAATGGATAAAGAAGATGTGGCACATATATACAATGGAATATTTCTCGGCCATAAAATGAAATGAAATTGAGTTATTTGTAGTGAGGTGGATGGATCTAGACTCTGTCACACAGAGTGAAGGAAGTCAGAAAGAGAAAAACAAATACCGTATTCTAACACATATCTATGGAATCTAAAAAAAAAAAAAAGTACTGATGAACTTAGTTGCGGAGCAGGAATAAAGATGTAGACATAGAGAACGGACTTGAGGACACGGGGTAGGAGGGGGGAGCTGGGGCGAAGTGAGAGTAGCATCGACATATATACACTACCGAATGTAAAATAGTTGGCTGGTGGGAAGCAGCAGCATAGCACAGGGAGATGCTCGGTGCTTTGCGATGACCTAGAGTGGTGGGATATGAAGGCTGGGAGGGAGGCTCAAGAGGGAGGGGATATGGGGACATGTGTATGCATATGGCTGATTCTGTTTGATGTGCAACAGAAACTAACACAGTATTGTGAAGCAATTATGCTCCAATAAAGATCTATTGAAAAAACAAAAAAAGAGAGAAACAGATGGTCTACCCCACCCAGCACATCTGTTTTACTGATTACTCTTAGACAAAGCTTCCAACACAAAAGACTCATGCCGATTTACTAAAAATACTGCATAATTATAATATGCATGTTCCTCTACAAAGTGTAAAGGAACTGAGGTGTCTTCTAGTTTTATTTTAAAATATCATTGTCATCAATAAAAGATTTTACTTCAAAACTGAGGAGAGGTCAACTGCTTTTTCTTCAAACTATAAAAGTAAAGCATGTTCAGTGTAATAATTTTAAGAATGTGGAAAAATATTAAGAATGTGATAAAAACCACCCCAGATTTCAACACCTAGAAATAATCACTATTAATATTTTGGGTAACATACTTCCAGGTGTCTTTCAACATATAGGCTTATAAAGTAAGGATAATATTATATAAGACGTTCAGTAATATGTTTTTTAAAATCTGTGTTATGTTCTATACTTCTTTCCATGGTAAATACAGACATAATTAATCATCATCATTTTTATGGTTGCATAGTATTCCATTGCATGTTTATATTATAATTTATTTTATAAATCTCTTATTGATTAACAGTTAGCTTATTCTAATTTCTTAGTTTTATATGCAAATGTTATATACCTATAAAATATTTTTTAGGATTTATTTTATTATCTTCTTCAGATAAATTACTAGCAGTGTAATTATCAAGTTAAACTTGTATAGTGTATTGAGGTTGCTATATTTTGCCAAACTGCCCTCCAAAAGATTTGTACCAGCCTAACTCTTACCAACATGAAAGAGTTGGCATTTTCTCAACAACTCACCAACCATGGGCATTTGATAGGTTAATAAAGTACTTATAGGTGAAAAATTATATTTCAGTGATATGCCTACTTACATTTATTTAAATTTGAAG
This sequence comes from Aethalodelphis obliquidens, assembly GCF_003676395.1. NCBI lineage: Eukaryota > Metazoa > Chordata > Mammalia > Artiodactyla > Delphinidae > Aethalodelphis > Aethalodelphis obliquidens. Next base: position 15,836,808 of record NW_020837948.1, read on the forward strand.
TGAAGCATATTTTCATTTGCCTGTTGACCATTTGTTTTAATTTTGTCCTTTGCCCATATTTCTATTAGATAATGTTTTTCTAATTGAATGAAGATCTCACTCTATATTAAACTAAGCAAAATGAGTTTATTGAATTTTTAAAGGAGCTGCTTTTCTTACATTTCAGTTTGGAAGCCTCAAATTTTATATTTTATCTCTAACTGTACAGGCAAATTACTAAAATTCTGCTAAGAAAAAAAAATGCATATTGCTAGGACAAAATGATTCAAAAGGCTTTCTTTTCTACTCTCAAAAGAGAGTTCAAATGACAGTTGTAAAAAAGTAATTTCTAATAGTCACTTTCTGACAAATTCAGTTATTCACTAGCAGTGAAAATCAAGGCAAACCAAAGAACACAAAACTAATTTATGTATGTACATACACCACTTTCAGTGTATGGTCCCTGTGAATTCTTTTTTGCACTCTAAAATGATAGCATGTAATGTCTACTCTCTGTATCACTTACAGAAAAGAACTGGAACTGAAGAAGTAAATTAGCACCAGAGCATGCTCCCTTTGTGACAGAGCCACCTGTGTCCCCAGTTATGCTTAATTAGTTAGTCCACGTCACCCCCAGGAGAGCAATCCACCCTAAATTAATGCTTCTACATTGTTTCCTGAGGAACATGGTAAATTCAGACATCTACTCAACTAAGTCTCCAGGTTCCACATAATTATTCCACATTATTCCAGGGGCCCTAGATGAAAGCTTTTCTTATTCTCTCTGAGCCTAGAAAATAAGTAGGTGCCACCCTCTGAGGTCTCTAGAGAAGAGTCGAAAAACAGAGAGCAGAAGTACATCATATGTGGGTTTGTTGCCACTGGATGGATTTTTTGGTTAGTTTTTCAACCTATCAAGGATGTACTACAATATATGCAGATTTCCTGTCTGTATAGAAGAATTGAGTAGAGATTTAGGCTTATATTCTGGGTTATCAAGAAACAGATCTACAACAAAATTTCTTAGCCTTTATAAACTGTAAAAGAACACACCTCATGGAGACAGGAAACATCTTATTTAATCTGGCTCTGTTTTTCATCCCTTTCCAGTAGAAAACATGAGCTGTTTATTCAATGCATATGCATAGGATTATTCTGCTCTTGAAAAGCATAGGATCATTCATCCTGGTCAAGCCACAAGTAATACAAAATTAAAAATGAAACTGTGAATTTCTTCTTTCTCTAATTGTCTTTTAGAGAAAGGATGTGTGGAGGAGGTGTCAAACGTTTGTATAAAATCAGAAAAAAGAAGTGATTTTTGTGTTTGTGTAAAAGCCTGTCTTATTCATATGTTCACTCTTGGTTTTATGAGAATATCTTATTTCCCAGTTAGATTGCAAACTCCTTTTGGGCAGCGACTTTATCTCATAATTTTCTTGTATTCTCTCACAGCATATACAATGAGTATTTGCTTATAGATTGCTTTACAAGGCTTTGGGAAAATGAGCTAAACATTTCTACAGTTATGTGACAGAAATTATTCATAATAAAATAGTATCTTGAAGAAGATATTATAAACTCTATTAAAGAATTCTGCAGGACAGGTTGTATCTCAAAATAATTTAAAAAGACATATTTAATAGTTTCATAGACTATAGTGAATCTCTACTGAAAATAGGCCATTATACATTCTTTGTGTATGTGTGTGTCTGCATGCATTACCTACCATGGTGTAAAATCAATTTTAATCCCAGACATGATAAATAATTAAGGATAGAAACACAGCACTTGATAAGTTTGATTCCTAGGTTAAAATACATGATTGAAAACATTTATTTTTCCTGCAAAAATAGCAATCAAATCGAAAACTGACTATCAGCTATTTGTTCTTCTGTAAAAGGCTGCCATTAGATATATCTCTAAAGCCAAACTGGAATTTCAAGTTTCCTTAGCCTCTCTCTTTAACTACAACCCTTTATATTCAGAGGACCCAAGAGTTTATGTTCCTGAAATACACACCCACACACCTACACTCGCTTCTAGATAACAGGTGATTAAATGACATTTTACTGCATGCATTTTTCAAACAGAAGTGTTTCATTTAGATGCTTATATAAATCAGTCATAATCTGAAGTTTTCATAATTATTTGCATTAATGTCAGGATCCTATATGGACAATTCATAATGGGTAAAGATGTGGAATGCTCTGTTAAATACATAATAATTTTTAAAATAGTTTAATACATTTTTATGCTGTAATTATTTTCAATAAATGTCTTCATTAGCCTACATAATAAATTATGAGTTAATTTTGCATAAAATATGTCAACTAGATTTGAACACCAACATTCTAAAATAAAAATAATAGACTATGATTCTTATAACTAGTACAGTATAAAATGAGCATTTCCAAACATAAGTTTTGGTGGTCAGGATTCTTTTTTTTAATAGGAATCTACAAGGCACACAGAAAAAAAAGAGGTAGTAATAATCAATGATTTGTATGATCTGCTTTTGCCCAAACAGTCCTTTCTCTGTCAATTAAACAAACAGATTCCATGTTTCTGTTATCTTAGAATAATTATAATGATACTAGTTTTTACTAGGCACTTATGTACCAGGTGCTACGCTAGCTCATTGAATCCTTAAAATAACACTACAAAGTAGGTATTACTATAACTACCTCACAGGTGAAGAAACCAAGGCTTAGGAAGGTTAAATAACTTGGCCAAGGTCACAGAGCTGGTGAATGGGACACCTGAGATTCAAATCTAGTTGCTCTAGCTTCATAGCCTCTGCCCTTAGCTCTTATTTATTACTTCAGAAAATACTTCTTGGGCATATACTATGTGTCAGGCACTCTACCATATACTGAGGATAAAGTAGTCAACTAGAAAATTCCTGATCTCAATGGGGCTTAGCAGGAGAGACAAACAACAAAAAATTTAAAAGACGAATGACTAAAATAACTACATTTGTGTGAAGTGCTGTAGCACAGGTATATATCTCCAGAGAATGAGGCCTTGCTGAGTTAGATGGTTCTCCCTAACATAACTGGGACATCTAGTTTATGCAGTAGCAACTCTTTGATATTCTGCTGTCCTGCACTGTCTCCATTCTCAAGGAGGTTGAAGTAACAGAACACAGAAGAGCCTTTAGTGTGTATTACTCACAAGTTTATCAGTGGCACTATCTCTTCAACCATAAGGGAAATTAGAGGAATATATGCCTGGATGGATGATCCACATTTTATATCGGAAGTTTGCTGTCAGCCTCAGGAGTCACGCCACCCCTCAAAGTGGCCAGAGTGGGTCTCAGATCCACCTGGTAGACTGGGTCAGACTTTTTAAATTGTACACCAGGACAGATGGCTATCACTTGATGGAGACAACCCAATTACTATCCCATTTATGGCTTATTTTATGATTTTATGGAGGCCTCATTTTGGAATAAGTTCCAGTTGCATCTTGTGGCACTTCTAAGAAGTCTGTCAGACAGACTCATGTCTCCGTTTTTACCTGAGACTCTTTCCTCACTTGCAGTACACACCTCATGACATACCAATACACAGGATTGCTTTTAATCACTTGAACTGAACGGGTCCCTTATATATGTATTACTGGAAGTCTTCTTACACACAAGTTTCATTAGTAGCCTTAAAAATACCCATTACTACCCAAGGAAGCTAATCCAAATGGTCTCCACAGGAGCTCTAGACCTTAGTACCTTTATGATATTTCAGGAAACAAGTCAAAGCAGTTGTACACAATTCATCTCTTGAATTTTGTACCACTAGGAAGGTGTATTAATTTGCTAGGGCAGTCCTAGCAAAGTAGCACAGTCTGGGTATGACAGAAGTTTGTTTCCTTACAGTTCTGGTGGCTAGAAATCTGAGATCAAGGTGTCAGTACAGTTTGTTTCTTCTGAGGCCTCTTTCCTGGCTTGTTGCTGGCTGTCATGCCTCTGGGTCTTCACATGGTTTTCTGTGTGTGCGTGTGTATGTGTCCCAATTTTCTCTTCTTATAAAGACACCAGTTATGTTGGATTAGGGCCCACCCCTAATGACCTCATGTTAACTTAATTACCTCTTTAAAGGCTCTATCTCCAAATATAGTCACATTCTGAGGTACTGGGAATTTGGACTTCAACATGTGAACCTGGAGGGGGAGTGGGGCACAATAGAGCCCATGACAGGAGAGTTTACAAGAAATGAGAGTGAACCCAGTCCAGTCTACCATTCACTTACAGAGTATAGGGGTTTATGGTAACTCCTCAACTCCTAATAGCTCCTAAGTATGGCCTAAGAGCAACACTGGGATCCTCTCCCTACCCCTTTACAGAGGGCAGCTTCCCCTAGCACAGTGCTTGCTAGAGAGGCGTGTACACTACTGGACAGGAAGCTAGGTGGTATAAATAACATTGAATCACTTTGTGAAAGTGATTTCATTCCCTTGCAGTTCTTCTGAAGGAGTCCATGGGCTCCTGGGTTTGTTGGTCATGTTTTTAACACTTGCTAATTCCTCCCTACCCACTCCCCAACTTCCTTTCCCTACACAAACAGAAATCAGGCCTCAGGCTCAAGAGCCTTTGGCAAGCACCAGTATCTAGCCCTAACTAAATACTGTTTTTGTTGTGTATTTGTTTTCAGTGAATTCATGAGGTCACCCACCATTGCATTTGTGGCAAGTGATTCTGTTTTCCATTTAAAATCATGATATATGTTTTAGCTAACATAAAGTATTTAAGTTAAAAAAAGTGAGTCAGTTCAAAGAAAAATATTAATGATAGCACAGGTGGTAGGCAGACATGGAAAAACCATGAAGGTGGTCTACAAGAAAACTAAAGTCTTAGAAATGTGACTCTAACATGTAAAATAAACAGAGATATTGGTCTTACTGACTCTTGAGTTGTTCACTAAGGGACATTCCTTAGAAAAATGGTACTTCCAACTCCACCCTGAGCCTCCACTGCCAGTCAACTCTTGCTGCCAGGGGCCTGGTCCACTTTCCAAAGTGACATGACTTCTCCACCAGAACCCAAGAGAAGACAGGGTAGGACAGAGCTACCTACCTCTTTTTGTCTCCTAGAAACTCCTCCATATCTAGCATCTAATCAGTCTCTACCCACAGGACCGAGGTTCACTCTCTGGATCCTTTCCCTTTTACTTTAGTTCCAAACTTGATGTAAAGCCCTCACCTCAATTAATGAGCAGCTAATAACAGAAGTTTAGTGCAGACACATGTAGACAAAGTATTTTTGACTTGGATCTGAAAACTTCCAGGAAATTCCAGTACATATCTGATTCATAATTCTTTCCCATGCTTGTTTCCTCTGTCACACTTTTGTTTTACAGTTTGGAGTTTCATTCCTAGCTTTCCATCTGGATTTCTGGTTTAATACTAACTTTAAGACTCAGGTAGTTCATATAGGAGGCTAGGCTTATGTTTGTGTTGGACATTCTAGCTTTGTAAACATTTGTAAAATGTTTTATTTGCAAGACTAAACTATCTGCCCACTAGAGACTGCTTAAATGATCTATCGTGTAGCTATATGATGGTTTTAGAAGAATTATTAATACATGGGGGAAGTGTTCATGGTATAATAAACAAAGAAAGCAGGTTACAAAAACAGCATTTCTGGTAAAGTACTACTTTTTAAAAGCATTATATATACATATTACAATTTATTCATCTATAATTGGAAGACTATGCTGTAATGTTATCAATGGTTCTTTAGCTAGAGAGATTATGAGGATTTAAAATTTTGTTCTTTATATGCTTCTATATGTTCTTACTTTTTTTTGGACTATACTTTTTTTTTGCAATTTTTAAAATTGAGGAATAGTTGATGTACAATATTATGCAAGTTTTAGGTGTATAACACAGTGATTCACAATTTTTAAAGGTTATACTCCATTTATAGTTATTATAAAATATCAGCTATGTTCCCCATGTTATACAATCTATCCCTGTAGCTTATTTATTTTGTACACAGTAGTTTGTACCTCTTAATACCCTACCCCTCTCTTGCCCCTCCCTTCTTCCCTCTCCCCACTGGTAACCACTAGTTTGTTCTCTGAATCTGTGAGTCTGTTCTTTTTTTTTTTTATATTCACTGGCTTTATTTTTTTTATTCCACATCTAAGTAACATCATACAGTATTTGTCTTTCTCTGTCTGACTTATTTCACTTAGCTTAATACCCTCCAAGTCCATCCTTGTTGTAGCAACTAGCAAAATTTCATTCTATTTTATGACTGAGTAGTATTCCATAGTGTGTGTGTGTATATCTATATCTATATTTATATAGAGATGTAGGTATATATCTCATATTCTTTATCCATTCATCTGTTGATGAACAGTTGGCAATTGTAAATAATGCTGCTATAAACATTGGGGTACAAGTATCTTTTCAAATTAGTGTTTTCATTTTTTTCAGATATATACCCAGGAGTGGGATTGCTGGGTATTATGGTAGTTCTATTTTTAGTTTTTTGAGAAACCTCCATAATGTTTTCCACAGTGGCTGCACCAATTTCCATCCCTACCAACAGTCTTTGAAGTTTATATGTTCTCAATTTTCTGCATTGAATTTTTTTTTTTTTGCAGTACGCGGGCCTCTCACTGTTGTGGCCTCTCCTGTTGCGGAGCACAGGCTCCGGACACGCAGGCTCAGCGGGCATGGCTCACGGGCCTACCCGCTCCATGGCATATGGGATCTTTCCAGACAGGGGCATGAACCCATGTCCCCTGCATCGGCAGGCGGACTCTCAACCACTGCGCCACCAGGGAAGCCCTGCATTGAATTTTTATTTTGTTTAAAATTAGAAAAAGAAATCATTAGATTTTAAATTAGCTCACGTAAAAAGAAATTCTCCTATTCAAATGTTTCCAAGATGAAGTCTATACAATGTAAAAAGGTGACCACTGCTGGTCAGGGCTTTTTGAGAAATTATTTTTGCCTTTTTTTTTTGAGAAAGGGCTGACAATGCTACAGTTACTCCTGAACCATCCTCTACCAAAGAGACACAGTCTGAGGTGAGATACAGGGTCAACAAAACAAAACAAGTTAGGCTGCTCTCCTTATCACTAGGTTAGGTGAAATCTGGTTTTTTGCCTTTTTTTTTTGAAGAGATATTTTTAAAAACCCAGTAATAGCCTTTATCACAGGATTTCTGAAACCAAAACAGCAAGTGAAAAGAGGCTGACATCAGGATGAAATATGAATAACCAGCTACATTATTTTATTCCTTTACAACCATTTATTTTGGCCCCTCACATTAAAAAGTTTTTTCTACAGCCATAGTTCTCAATAATTTTAAAGTCTTCATCCATCAGATCCAACAAGTCTCCCAACAGTAACTAATTTTCAGTGGGACAAGGAAGAGAGCCTCATACAGGTGCAAATCAGAATAGGGAGGGGAATTTAACTTCAATAAAAATGGTTTTAGATGCTTGTAATATCCCCCTACTTGGATGATTACTGCTTTATATTGTTTTGTTGCCTTTAACTGAATATTTAGTTCAACATCACAGGCAATTACCTATTTAAAAAAAAGCTTTATTCTGCCTAACATTGTTAGTGCTCCTCCATTCTCCATTCTCCCTTCCTAACTGTATCCTATCTTGCTGTCCTGTCTCTGCAAACCATGTGCTTCAGAGAAAGGTGACTTCATCTCCAGCCTCCGGACTAGACCTGGCTGGTTTAAAGCTAATCTCAAACTCTTGCAACAATGTCTGGTTTAGGAATAGGGTATAGACAAGTCAACTGTGGCATTCCCCTGGCCATAGGATTGTTCAGAAATGAGCCCGAGGGAGAGTGTGAGCCCATGAGATTCCAGCTGCTTAAAAGGGAATGTCCTTACTGTTAGGAGAAAGCCCCCCCAAAAAGATGCTGTTTCTCTGGAAATCATTCTGTGCTGTTACAGTCTCTCCCCAGTGAGGGATACTGACCTGAGGATGAAATAACTCAAAATGAAGAGCACAGGCGATGGACTTGTAGGGATTGCACGAACCCTGAAGCTCTCCCTACTTCTAAAGTACCAAGTACAAACATTTCCTTATGCTATAAACCAGTTGGGGTCAAGTTTTCCACTTCTTGAAGCTAAAAGCATACTGATACTTATACAAATATGGAATATTGAAGAATTCCTCAACATACTGTTTTATAATTTTAGTGTGAACTGTTTCACGTCATAGGCTGGAATAATAGGGAAAGAGAAGCTGCTTGAATCTCTGTAATTATCGATTTAAGTTAATCACTTTAAATAGCATCTGAAATATTAATTCTAAAAGTTTCCATTAAATACAACATAATAATATGGCTGGTTATAAGAGACGAGGGCTTTTAGCAATCACAAAATGCCAAAGATCTTAAAGCAAATCTCAGTAATAGGATTTGTGCTTAAACTATGTTTTACCTACAATGTCCTTGAGATCTAATCTTAAAATATCAATGCTGATAAGAAGTGATTAAGATACATCTCTTCCTGAATAATTTATGTACTACATCATCAAGTTGAAGAATTACATTGAAGAGGGAGTTCAATAACTATTTATAGTATTACAAAAATAATCCTTATGTTTTTAAAAAGTGGTCTCTTTTCAGATAATTCATTCATTCCTTTAACTTTATTGAAATATTTAAAAATAACATCAAAAATCCAAAAATAGAAGCAAGTGACCTTTAGAAATGAACTTAACTTTTTCCTTCTTTGGTGAAATTTTGTGTTTTGTTCCATAGCTTGGATGTCTAGGAAATCAGTATCTTTAAGGGTATGAGGAGAGGGGGAGGTGATAAAAAACAGATGGAAGGTAATCCACATGATTGTTTTCTAGCAGAAATGTAACTGCATTGAAAATATATGCTTTTGAAGATTACTTAGGTGCCAAAATAATTGTGGAAAACTTGTGCTGTATTTTGATAGAAAATCTTCTGCCCTTCAAAGATGCTTATTTTGGGGTTTCTACGTTCTCTCCATTAAACTCAGCAGTATTTATTCTGCAGACTACAGATCCATAGGCTCTTTGGCATCCATCCTCCATTATTTACTTACACTTAATCTGTTGGATTCATAATTCCTACATATTATAATACCATGTGGCCACAGAGGAAATAAAATATTCAAGCTAGCTAAATACTGATCATCTAGATTTAAATTGATTTCTATTTTGCTGATATAAGAAAGTAGAAAAAAGATAGAGCTTCATCAAAAGAGAAAGTTCTCAAATTAAGGGAAATGTATTAAATTAACTCTCTTCTTCTTTTGTGTTTGGTGGTTCATGTATGAGATTTTAGAATGGAAAGCAGTATCTGATAAGGTACAAACAACTAATATAAGCAGATTTGTTGGTTCTGTTTCCAAAAACCTGTAACATTTTAATCCAATGAGATTTTGTTTTGGGGGGAGGACTTGTAAACAAAATGTCCCAATGAGTGAAATTTTGACCAAAGTAAATAACGTATCTGGATGTTATTATCTTTGAATATAATCATGGATGATTTGAGGGGAGGGACAGAAAAAAAATGTATGGAATAATTGCCTCATTACCAGGTATCAGATTAAATTGTTTGATTTAAATGAACGTGAAGGTAATGAATACAAGGAACTGCTATGAAGTTCCACCTTTTCTTATCAAAATGATAACATTAGGCACCCATACTCATGAGAACCAGGCTGGGTAGGGAGAAAGCTAATTGATCTAGGCAGAAACCCTTCAGGGGAAAGGACAAGAAGAAAAGAAACCTGGCCACCTGTGTAAGATGAGCACTCCCTAAGCTCTACTCTGAGAAGTGGTAAGTTAACCATTTGGATGGGCTGATAATTGGGTCCGTTGCAATGCATTTGTTATACCATTTAATACTTTTTAAATGGGAACAAATTCAAGCCCTGGAATCTCTGCTCCGTTTTCCTAAAACTTAGAAGCTTACTTTAATTAAAAAAAAAAAATCACCAGTGAACTTGACTGAACATAGATATATGATAAATTTATTCAATTCCTCTGATTGAGTTCAGAGGTAAATTTTCCAAGATAGACGGCAATGTGAGTTTGGGTATTTGAAATTTGAAGAAACTCCTGGGAATCTTACGGTTCTATTTTGGTCAAGGTAAGAAACAAGAGAAAGTCCTTGAAAACTTCTGATTGCTACATTAAAAAAATTGAAGTATAAAAGTTTGACAAAAGTAAGCTACTAGCTAAGTATAACAAAATAATATTATAGCATTTTATTTGGAAGAAATGAATATTCCAAGAAAATGTTTAACCTTTTGATAAATTTATTTTATAATAGAGGATATTAGTCAAATAGGTCATGTCACGTTAGGTTTAGAGTCCATCTACTGGCTAAAATCCTTGTACTTTTGTCCATTCATTCAACAAATATTTATTAAATGCCTACTGTGTGCCAAGCACTATTCTAGACCCTGGGGATAGAAAGTAGAACAAACAAGATCCTGTCTCATGGAACTTAGATTGTACTTCATTGGCATGTGTTCTACTAATATAATGACTTGTTAATTTAAACAAGGATTTGGGATGTTGTTAATTTAAACAAGGATTTGGGATGTGCTGTATCAAAACAGTGTTAACATTCCCGACAAGAAAATAATAGCAAACAAGTAGTAAAATATCTTTTTAACTTCTCCCTGTTAAAAAGACATCATTTTGGCATGTACATATTCCTTGATAGAGATGACAGAAGCCAGTTTGTTAATAAACACTGCTGGATGGTGGCCAAAACTATAATATTCCATATCTTGATACAATGCAAATGTTGTTTAACTAAGAATTATTAGAACTGGTTGATAAACACTTTTTAAAATGTATTTCGAAAATACGTCTCATTGTGTCTATAACTATTGGTTTAAATTCTGCAGAAGTCTAGATTTTAAAATAGTTCGTTTTTCTTATTTTAAGTATCCTTCTCACTCCCTAATGGAGTAATCCTCTTTCCTTGTCAGGCTTCTTGAGAACACTAATGAAACATAGAATTTAATATTATATCTTCTTTTCCTTTTCTTCAAATTTTCCTTTCTCCTCTTAACACGTGTAGAATAATCACTTTTTCAAGGGTAGCTCACTCACTCTCATCCTTGACGTCCTTGACGTCATCTCTTTATTGTCATCTCAGCCTTTGAGCCTTTCCCAAAGCACCACTGTAGGTCTTTCTTCTCTCCTGTAGTCCAATAAATCATTTCTTTTCATATTGTTAAAAAGTTGCTGAAACTAAATGGATTACACAGTGTTTTTAATGTATCAGAGAATGGTTGGTGCAATCTGATCAAGAAAATTTCACAGCTACACTTCTTGAGCTGCACCGAATTATGTATTCACCTCTGTCCTCTGCACACGTACAAATTACATCTCTATTACTCTCTATAACTGATGCAGATATAATTCTATGATTGTTGTAAATTTGGCTTGTTTACTCAATAAGAGTGTATTGATCCTCTACTACACATTTACTCAGCACTCTTCCAGGCAATAACAATAGGACAATGAACAAAATAGACATGTTTTCTAACTTACTGGAATTTACATTTACTGATATTTGGAAGATGGTATATTTCTGGTTAACGTTAGGATAAGCCACTCAACGTTAATGTTGCAGTTTTTAGCCAAAATTTTTTTTTAAATCACTGCTTTTTACTTTTTAGTCAGCTCTCATCTGGGACATTAATTATTTTTATGATAAAAAACCAATTCACAGTTGTGAAAATTAACAAAGTGCACTAATATTCCGTTATCCCACTCAACTATCCTAAGAGTACCCCTCCGCTGAAAATGTCCAACCATTTAAATCTGGCGTAACTAGAATATCAAAGTCAACCTTCCTAAGGACTTCATTCACTGTATTGAAATAACAATGATTTCAACATATAATTAGGATGACTTTAATCTTCTCTAACCCCACGGAGTGTCATGTGGAAGTAGGATATTACTTCCCCTTGGACATTGTATTTCCTCCTTTCACTATCGCAAGCAACTTTAAAGATGAATCTAGCTCAAGAGTGTAAGTGAGGGGCTTTTCAAAGGGTCCACTAAATTACCCACTAACTGGAGAGGAGGGTTAACATGGATGGAGTCTGGGTTAGTCGAAGGCTGACCGTGTAGTCCAAAGCAAACTTCTTTGAAGTGTTATGTTCTATCTTTAAAAATCATGCAAAATGTTCATTGTATCCATATAGTTTCATGCTTGTTTTAATATAAAAAACATGTTTTCATTTCTCACCACTGATTAACATTGTTGCCCCACAATGTGATATAGAAATTTCTACTCCAGAGCTCTGGCACAGTTCCATGTTCTCAGGTCATATGTGTACCCCAGTTTGAGAATCACTAGGGTACCTTAACAGAAGCACTCAGAGGACCTGACCTCTGATGGTTATCAAATTGTTCAAGTTATCCAACTTCAGATTTTCGTATCTGTTGAAAAGTGGTAAAAACCCTGCTTTATTCTCCATAATGTTGCTGGAAAGATCAGAAGAGTCAATAGAATATTATTATTATCATCATCACCATCATCATCATCAAATGACTGGTTTGTTCAACAATCAGAACTTAGGTCAGGGTACAAATATGAAATGGTTCCTTTTTTCTGCAGTTACTGCTTTCAACTATGCAGCATTGAGTTTCCTTCTCCCATCCCTTTATGACAGCTTAGTCAGACCCCACAGCTTTCTGATCACTTTCAGCTATTAAAATATCAGTTCAGTCCAATTTATTTCCAGTTGAAAATTTTACCTCACATCTGTTTGAAATCTCATCTCCTCCCGCCCTCCCTGTTTCAGTGAAGTTTCCATTTAAGTAATTTAGATTGGGAAAGGAATGGGATCAACTGTTCTATTCCCTTTCCTCTCTTTCTTCCTCTCTTTTCTTTCTCCAAAGAATTGGGATCAAAGATGCAAGTATCCCTAACTCAGCAGATACAGGTGTTATCCTCCCTTCTCCGTTGCTCTTTCTTGGTTCAAGACCCATCTATCCCTGATGCCCTCTGAGTGGCTCCCGGCTCAATGCTGAATTTCTCCTGGGACACATGTGTGAGTTCTTGTTATGCTTACTAGAACCTGCTTGGAAAAGTACACATTTATGCAAATAAAAAGTATTATGTTGGCAGCAGGAACACATATAAAAATTCGGGAAGTATAGTATTGTGATTTATGCAAAATCGCATGGGATAACAGTGTTGTTGTACCGCTCATGAAATGGTGTGATGCAGCTTGCTATAGCTGCTGATTAGCGGAGCTGCTTGTGCTACGGCTTAGGGATGTGGGTGAGAAGTTAAGGGAGGCTTCTGTCTTCTCTGAATCTAGGCCATATGTTTAGAGACTTTCTCTTAATTTAAGAGGTGGGGCTGTAATTATTTCTATGTAATTTGTTGTGGTTGGTTCAGTCTAACACAGTGAGGTAGGGAATAGCGTTATACGCTTCAGGTGTACTTGTAACATCAGCATTAAATAGAACTCTTGTGCCAGGGATATCTTTTAGCACAGAAGACTCTGTTACCATTTAGTGGGGTCAGACTTCTATGGGCCCAACACTCACCCAGAAGCCTGGGGAATTTCTCCACCAGACAGCTGAGTAGACTGGCACCAGCTCTTCCACCAGTATTGGTTTCAGTTTTTCAAAGGGGAGCATTTTAGAGAAAAACAAACAAAAAAAACACATCAGACATTACATAATAGGTGAAGCAAAGTCCCACAATGTCACATAATGTTTCTCAATGTCAGTGTTACTGTGGCGGGTCTTTCATCCCAGCGTCTACCATCTGTTCTATCCTATACCCCTAAAATGGACCCCTGAAAGTCTGCTGCCCCTAGTATGTGGCCACTCTACTGATGGCATAGTCTTTGTAAAGCAAAACTGAGCAGCATTTTCTATTGGCCTGCAGCCCTTTCCACAGTTCCAGGAGTGTCTGCAGCTCTTCTGTCTTGAGTAGGGTGCATTCTCCCACTCTCTACTCTACACCTTGCCTCAGAGAGAGCCACGGTGACAACATACCATAACAGGGTGGCTCAAAGCTCACCTCAGCCTAAAGTAACCCCATGAAGCTTACTCCACATAGGAGAGAGTGCCAGAAATGTTGCTTTTCTTTAGACTCTTAACTTCAATCCGAAGCTCCTTTCAACAGCAGAAATTCCATTTCAGTCATCATTGGAGCTCCCCTCATCCACGCACAAAATGTTGTGCAAAGGTGCTAAGGTTCTTACACCGAGTAAATATTGAGGAGGCCTTGAAAATTTTTGTCCTTGCTGGTCACTGCTCAGCTGTCTCTCATCCAAGCCCTTGAAGTCTAGTGAATTTGCTGATTCTATGTGAAATTAGGGGCATAAGAACCTGTGCCAAGGATGGTAAATTGGGGCCTAACTCCTCACTTCCCTCCCCATTTCCATCCCCTCCTGAGGGGTTTGCCAAGAAGTGGACTGTGGGTCCCCACCACGTTCCCCTTCACTCCTCTCCTTCCCAGCCAAAGGCAACCTCTTCTCCTTTCCTTACCACTCTCCGCAGTCGGTCAGGGACAGCTATTAAGACCACCTTCATGAATTTAGGTTGGGAGTGGGGGATGAGGTGTGGTGTTGGTAATTAACCTGTGGCTGGCAGAAGTTTTGGTTTGGTTCCTGCAGTGGGTTTTTTTTTTTTTTTCTTTAAACTGAAATCAGTTACCAGCATTTAAAAATTGAATCGTTTCACGTAAATATCTATAATGCTAGCTTCTTATGGAAATTTGGAAAATCTGCCTATTACTGCATGACAATACCCAGCTGGGGCAGAGAAGGGCTGTCTCTGCTTCTGCTCAGGCCAGGCCCAGCCCACTGCACTAGTTAACAGCACCTGCCTGACATGAGGAGTATCTGACTTTGGAAGGTTCTGCTGTGGTCTTTCACAAAAGGCAAGGAGAGGGGCTGTATGGGGGGATATTACCCCAGAACATAAATATAGGCATAGGTGGGGGGGATATAGAGGATCTGGTTATTTCTGAAGAACCAGAAAAGGAACAAATCACAAAATAATAGCAGAATAAATTATCCCTCCACATTCACAATAAAAATAGCTACCATATTCAGAGATTTCATCACATCCTAGGCCCTTAAAAGAGGCAATGCCATTTAATCCTCACAAAAACCATGTGAGGTGAGGACTACTAACTCTGTTTTACTGATGGGAAAACTGAGGTTCAGAGCAAAGTAATTTTGGCTAAGCCGCAAGGCTGATAGGTTGAGAAACTTGGAATGCAGGTGTGTATGACTCTTTACTATGAGGCTCCATTGTCTCCACTACCATAGATATTAGTGGTCCTTCTTTAAGGGATTAAAGGCACAGAAATTAATGACCAAGTTTAATGAGATCAGACCCTAGATTGGAAGTCACCTTGACACTAAGTGAGTACTAGTTATTAAGTCTATTCCTGCTCCCTCTTCTAGAAGGAGGCAATTTTCTAAGCATGCCTTGAAGGTCAGGGTGGCACCATGCTTTTACAAATAGCAGTTATTCAATAGATATGTTAGTTTTATTAGTCCTTGGAGCTTGCCTTAAATTTTACTAAGTGTGAAAGTGTGAGTATGTGGGGAGGGGACAAAAAGAGGCAAGGGGCTGAGGAAGGGGAACACAGCTCATGATCCCTCCTGTGGTGGCCACAGACGTGTTGATAAGAAATATAGAGACATACTACTAGGAAAGAGGTTTGTGGGAATATAAAATAGCTACAGAAAAAGAAAGGCTTGAAATGAGTCAAAATGCTTTGTTTGGTTCTGGGAAATCCCTAGAAATAGAAAGCTACCTAATATGATAAGCTTTTAGGTTGACAAACATGATTTCAGAATCAAGGATTTAATCAAACTTGTTAGTTTGAATTTGCATGTTTACAGTGTAATGAATCTCACATTATGTAATAGACACAAATTTTATATCTTATTAGCACTTATGTATTTTGAAACAGTATTGATACTTTATAAACTTATAACAAAATTTCCTCTCATGAATTTAAGCTAAAATACGATGATTTATGCAAGAACTGAAGTTATTACTGCTAAATATCACATATGAGAGGAAATTAGATTGTAGAATAACAGATAAGGAGGCTCTAGATGCTGATAGAATTATAATTCCATTTCTAGGTGGGATAAATGAGAAATTTCATGTCATTAGTTTTATAGTTGTAAAAACAAAAAAACCATGCCAACTAAGTTGATGACTTTTCATTAGCTGTGATGAGGTGATTTTAGAAGTAATAGTGTTGTTTTGGGGGGAAAATCCAGAGAAAGAGCCATGTGAAAATTTTACCATGTGAAAAAGTTTCTTAGTTTATGTCGACGATTTGTCAGATTTTTTTCTCACCTGAGATTATTCTCTGGCATTCAGCGATGGTTTACAATCCAGGTTTTCAGCCCTGGTGGATATCCTAAAGCAAAACAATGAGGTATATTGATGGCAGTTCCTAGTTCTTTTACAGCTACTATTTAAGGTCTGAGATTGTTCATATAAAAAGGTAACAATTAAATGGCATTTACTACATTTAAGTTCTGAACTAAGGCATCATCTATGCTACCACTGTATAGCTGAAACGGAGGCTAAAACAGATAGTGACTTGCTTAAGGTAACCCAGCATGCAAATTGGCAGAAGTAGGTCCCAAACTCTGATCTCTTTCCACTGGAGACCCTTAGTCTCATGCTTTGACCTCCCTTTTTCTAGAGTTTAAGGCTAAGTAGTGTTTTACACCACTGATAACCTTGTATTTTGCTTGTTGTTCATCTGTTTGCTAATATTCTTTGAGTATTGTCAATGTGGACATATTTATTAGACTGCTCAACAGAGGATATGTTAAATAACAACATTGGTATTGCATCAACAAAATATTGACAGGGGTAAACTCTATAAAATTACGCGGCCAGTTTCCTCAATGAAGAGTTTCAAGGAAAAAAAAAAAGTGGAGGCGAGTACCTACAGATTAAAAGTGGCAAGAGATAGATCAACCAAATACATTGTGTTTTGGAACTTGTCTGGGTCCTGATTTGAGCAAACCAACTGAAAAAAAATTATGAGACAATCAGGGAAATTTGAACAGTGTATATTTAATTGTATTAAGGAATTATTGTTAACTTTTAAGGTGTAATAATGCAATTGTGGTTAAGTATCTAATATTTTAAGATATTTTAAAAAATCTTTCTTTTAGAGGTACATATTGAAAGAGATGAATTGATATGACCTTAGGGATTTCCTTCAAATCCCTGCTCCTCTGCAACAGATGAAGATGATTGGTCTTTAGTTGACAATTTCTGAAGCTGCGTTCTGAGTACCTGCTGGTTCATTATACTATTCTACCTACTTTTGAGTCTGTTTGACATTTTCTGCAAGGGAATGTATTGTTCAATGATGAACCCAAAGTAGATCACTACTTTGATATTATTTTGCATAATGCTTTCTATCAGGGAGGGCTCTGAAGGGGCCTGAAAGGGTCTTAGAAGTAGTGTGGTCTCCACATCCTCCTTTTCTTTGGGGCACAAAGCGGAGGTCGGGGTTGAGTTGGGGTGAAGGAGTGGAAATTATTCTCTCTTCCTCCTCCCTCCCACCTATCCCGCCCAAGATCGTTTCAAACTAGGTGCCCTCCGAAAGATTTCTAATGTTTTCTAAAATAAAGGCTGAAGTGTGTGGGGAAGAAGGGGTAGAAAGAGGAAAATGTCGGTTTACAGCTTTTAGATGCCTTCTTTATTCTGGTCTTGACTTTGCTCATTACTTTGTCGTCAGGGGGTAGAAGCACGTATACCTTTAATTCCCCGGCCCACGTGACAATGTTTTTGTTTTAGGGTAAATTTTACTGGACAGGAAATTCTCAGAGAGCTTACGTCATCGCCAACAGTTTACAGCAATTACCGTATTGACGCTACTTGTTTACAAAGCATGGAAACTTGAGCAGCCGCGCGAGGACAATTTTAGTTGATTTTAGAGTTCAGACTTAAATCATTATTTTTATGTGACTTAAATCTTAAGCAGTATTGACAATGAGGGCCTGAACAGAGCTAGTTTTTTTTTTTTTTTTTTGTAATCTCTATTGATATATTTCCCAGGCTGTGTCTAGGGCGTAAAGCAGAGAACAAATCCACTTTCGTTTCTGGGGAACTTCCGGAAGCGTTTACTGCAGTAGTGCGCCTGCGCAGTTGGTCTCCACCAAATTGCCCGCTTTCCTTCGTCCGGCTAGCAGGGGGCGCTGTGAGGTAATGGCTAGTCTTCTCCTCAGGCCTCTGGAACTTTGCGTAAAACGGTAGGAGGCGAAGCGGGCTGAGGGGCGTTCTATCCTCGACTGCCCTGGTCTCTATGACCCTTTGTCCTCCAGCCTCGCCCAGGCTGTGGGCCTGCGGGCGTGGTTGCTAGGTGGAAGCGGGGCGCGGCGGCGGCCGCGGCGGCTACCCGGGCGTTTAAAAAACTGCTACGCAGGCGGCAAAAGGTCCTCAGGCGGCGGACTAGCGTCTCCCTGGAAACAGGCCGGGCCGGGTGGCCGAGCGGCTTTTGAGTCGGGGCCGGGTTGCGGGTGGACTGGCGGCCCGGGGCCGGGGAGCCGGGCGCGCTGCAGGCGGACCGCAGAGCGGGGTCCGGGTGTCCCGGGCCGCAGGCGGGTGGCGGGAGCCTCGGCGGGAGTCCAGCCGGGGGTCGCGGGCTGCCAGCCACTCAGCCGGGCTCCTTTTCCTCGCAGCAGACCCCGCCTGCGGGCCGCCGACCGCGACCATGGTCTCCAAGTCCGACCAACTGCTCATCGTCGTGTCCATCCTAGAAGGTGAGTGGCCCGGGACTTGGCGTTTGCGACTGCTGCTTCCTGAATTTTAACAGAGTAGTATGGGACCGAGGCTTTATTAACCTGAAAAACTCTGTCATCTTTGCTTGTGCCGTCCCCAGAGACTTCTTCAAAGTTGTACACAGTGAGGTCTATTGGCCAGTTGATTTAAAAATCCCCCAAGGGAGTGTGAGAGCTCTTAGGGATAGGTGATATTTAGCGTGACTAGCCGTAGACCCAGAGAATGTTGGAAAAACGATTTCCATCAGAGGCAGCACGTCGATGACGTATATTATGAGCCGAAAGTGTGCCTGGAAAGCACGTTCTGTTCAGCAATCTCCTGGTAGTACCATTGGTGAGAACTTTACTTTGACTCGAGTACACGTTTCCTGCATTTTCAGAAGTGTTGCGGTGGCTGTTCCCTTTACAGCTCTTGACGGGGGACGTAGAGGACTACAGTTGTCGAGAGGGTCTATTACACATGCCTCGAAGTTTGGTTTGTTGAATGAGTGACAATTGTTTATTTGGAGACTCACTGAGTGTCAGGCACTGTGCTGGGAATGGAAGAGTAAAATAGTTCTGGTTCTAAAAGCTAAGGGAGTAGCATGGAGAACAATAATCCAAATAATTCATCATGATGTGGAAGAGAGAATGACCACCTCTGTCTGGGGAAGAGCTGGGAAAGGTTTCCCAGAGGAAGTGACATTTATTTGGGTCCTACAGGATGATTAGAAATTTGTCAGGCGCAAAGAAAGGAAGGAAGGGCATTCCAGGCAAAGGGAAGAGCCAGTGGCGTGTTTAAGGTATAGAAAAACAAGGCATGTTCTTTGATTGCTTGAGTTCAGTGTGGTTGGAGAGCAGGTTGCAGGAAAGTGGAGGGTATAGGAGTTGATAGGTAAATTGAGGATAGGTTTTGAATAACATGACGCGAAGACGTCATCTTGAGTGGTGAGAGGAATGGCTGGGGACCCCTGCCCTGCCGTGGGAGGTATCTTGTGGAGACCTGGCACCATTTGGGTGGTGAGAGGAAAGAAAACATTACAAACCCAAATTTTGAGTTTTGGAAGAGAAGACTGACCAGAAGCTTTAGTGTTGGGGCAGATTTAACTGTTAGGTTACTGACTGTTTAAAGACATACGACTGAAATCCCATTGTAATTTGGTGAACGTAAGCTTTTGGACTTGGAACTGTGCCCATGCTATGAGGTAACAGTAATGTCAAGTGCTCTCTCCCTTCAAGGTTGTAGGGTTCTGTCTCCTTGGGGAGATCAAATTAATGTGCAGGACATATGTTGGGATGTAATATAAATAAAATAAAAATAAATGATACAGGCTGTAAATGCAGGTTTTGGAGGTGGGAGAGGATGATGGCTGAAGTGCCTTGAGTGGTAGGTAAGCTTTAGATAAGCGAGGATAGAAGAAAGTCATTCCGGGAGATTGGACAACCCAGGCCACTGTGGGATTGAGCATGGTGGGTGGAACAGTGAAGAGGTCAGCAAGGTGACCAGACCCAAGGAAGGTGAATATTCAGGAATATTGTGGTAAGAAATAAGCTTGTACAGATAGAGTGAATAGGCCTTGGAGGACCTTGAAAGCCAAGGAATTTAGGTTTAATGTTCTAAAAAATAGGGAGCCAGTGTATATTCCTAAGTAGGAAAGAGTTTTTTTGCAAATGTACTTTAGTAGCAGCATGCAGGGAAGAGAACCTGGAGTCCGGAAGGTCAGTTAGGGGTTGCTACAAACATATCTAAAACTGGCCCACGGTCCTCCAAACTGTTCCTCCTCTTGTGTTTGTATTTTCATTCATTGTAACCACACTGTTGCATCAAGCCAAGACCCTGGGAGTCATCATCTTCCTGCGTTCCCTCTCCATCCCCAACTTATAAATGGTCACTGAGTGTTGATTTTATTTTTAAAATAATAGTACGTGCTTCACATAAACTTTTAAATGAATGAGTTTCCATTCTGGGTGTCTTGCTTTGGGCCGTCATTATCCACCTAATCTACTGTAGTAATCGTCTCAGTAATCTGTTTCATGAATGTTTTCTTTTCAGAAAACACTTAGTGTCCACCTTACTGTCTGGGGATAACCTTTCTGAAGTGCCAATCTAATTTTCTTAAAATCCTTCGGTGTGCTGAGGGGTAAGGTCTGTACTTAAGAGTGGCGTACATGGCCCTTTATGGTAGACCTGTTGCCTATCTTTTCAGCCTCATCTCCCCTCCTGCCATATGTTCATGTGTTCCCAGTCCTTCAACTATATTGAGCTGCTTGCAATTTCTTGACCACATTTCTAGAAATGCCCTTTATTCAAAATAAAATGATTGGCTTTCTACTATGAGCAAACTTTGGGCTATTTACTGGATTCCAAGGACGAAAATGACAGCGTTTCTGTTCTCAAGGTATTCATTGTCTTTGGGACGAGGCAGGGACCTGTTTGTTCTATTGCTTATCCTCTATTTTCAAGTTTATTGGAGGTTGTAGTTAGGATAGTCTGAAAATACAGGGTTTTTTGACATATATGAAATTCATTTGGGAAACTTAGTGATCTTTCAGAGCAGCTGAAAATGAGGTCCAGCGAGAGGCCTCCAATTAGTGCTAATTGGGAGAGCCATGCCATGTGTGGTAAGACTCTTAATAGGGAGTTTCAAATGAGAACATCAGGTTGAAACTCACAGGTTTGCAATCAAGCTCTTTCTGGCCAGCTTAATTTCTTACTAAGTGGCTTGTAGCAGGGTGAGTAGCAGCAGGGATGTATTTACTTAACAGTGGTTAAAACTCCCCTAACTGAAATCCCGCTCACCGAAATCCCCCTCACCAGACCTGGAAACATGTTGGCTGTAAGACTCTTAGTGCTTCTTTCTTAGTTTTTTAACTTTCTGTTTTCAGTGTTTTAAGTTTGTCTCTTTCCACTAGACCCTCAATTCCTCAAGAACAAATACTCTGTTTTACTCTTTGCATCCCATTTTCTGGCGTATACCCGACTTTGAATATGCCTTCAACAAACAGTAAAGGAATGAGGTCAGGCAGTACAAATGGACAGTAATGTGTAGATAGAATATTTTAAGATTTCTTGATAATATACAACATTGTCCTTGAAAATAACATGAATGAATAAATGTGTTTATTTTCCTTTGGCTAATTTGTAAAGTATTCTTAACTGTGTTAGCAGGAAAATTAAGATGCAGGTGAATTTGTTTTTGCTAATTTATTTCTCAACTCTCCAGATGATTTAACTGTTCTATATTAAGTACTGGTATCGTAATATCTAAAATTGGTGTAATCACATTTTTAACTCTTTAATTCAAATGTTATTAAGATCATTGCTGCTCACAGTGTGAACCAAGGACAACACCATGGACATCTCCTGGGATCTTGTTAGAAATGCAGACTCTCTGGCCCACCCCAGACCTACTGAACCAGAATCTACATTTTAACAGGGTTCCTGGGTAATTCATTGCACATTAGTGTTAGAGAAGCACTAATTTATTAATTATAGCTTTCAATTTGATAAATGTTTTTTATGAATCATGAATTTGAGTGTATCTGTGAGTATGTGCTAGTGAGGTAGTTTATGGACTATACAAGTCAACCACTGTTAACATATGTCAGTTTTTAAAACACATGCTAAATGATCATATTTGATTTTTGTACACTTGTGGTTAACCTGTACAGTCTTTTTTTCTAGGTCGCCATTTCCCCAAACGTCCAAAACATATGCTTGTAGTAGAAGCAAAGTTTGATGGAGAACAGTTGGCTACTGATCCTGTGGACCATACTGACCAGCCAGAATTTGCTACTGAGTTAGCCTGGGAAATTGACAGGAAAGCACTTCATCAGCACAGGTGACTGTTATTTTCAACTTGTTTGGCTCTTTTTCAGTCTGTTATAAATAAATACATATATATCTCTAAGTAGATAATAGTAATATTTGTTGAGTGGTTTTTTAATGTGTCAGGAAATTTGTAAGTACTTTGCAACAGTAATTCATTTAAACATCAGACTAACCCTATGAAGTAGGTATTATTTCCCCCGTATTACAGATGAGAAAACTGAGGACTAAGAGGTTAAGTAACTTGCCTTAAGTCAGTCAGCTGGACCGTGGTAGAGCCCAGCAGCCAGTTCAACTCCAGAGCTAAGCTTTTTTTTTTTTTTTTTTTTTTTTTTTTTTGCGGTGCGCGGGCCTCTCACTGTTGTGGCCTCTCCTGTTGCGGAGCACAGGCTCCGGACGCGCAGGCTCTGCGGCCATGGCTCACGGGCCCAGCTGCTCTGCGGCATGTGGGATCCTCCCGGACTGGGGCACGAACCGGCGGCGTCCCCTGCATCGGCAGGCGGACTCTCAACCAGTGCGCCACCGGGGAAGCCCCACTGTAATTTTTATTAATAAATTTATTGTATATTTTACCTGGCTTGCCAAGGAGATATATATATATATATATATATATATATATATATGTAGTAATTATATAAGGTATTCTTTCTAATTTTACACTTGATTTTAGACCTCTAAATACTTTATTGGTATATAAAACATATTTAAAGTTGTTATAGCTTCTTCTTATTTCATGAACTATTACGACCAGAGCAGGCAAGAACACTAATACTTTTATTTTAAAAAGAATTGAAAATATGGTTCCTCTGGGGAACATAGAATCTCTTTAATATTTGTTCTTTCTTAGTACTAAATGAAATAAAAGTACCAAGTTTAAAAAATGAAAGCAAGGAGAAATTTAATTTCTTCTATTGTTAGATTAGTCCATGGATTTATTTGAAAGGGTATCAAATTCCTAGAGGATATTAGAATTTTGTATTTCATCTCAGTGCCTTCTGTAATATCTGCTCAGACAGAGACTTGATATATTAGTGCCTGCCTTGGTGGTTGTGTATCTAATTGTGTTAGTGCAGAGTGGTAGCACTCTGTATTTTGTAGACTGAGAAAATAACACAGATAAATTAAATATAGAAATGATGATCTTGTGCCAAGTGCAGGTTTCATAGTCATTCCATTAGATGACAGTGGTGGCAAAATCCAATCAGCTTACTATATGAGTGGCCAGTATAGGGGTTCCAGACTCAAAAGAAGCCATGTTATACGAGTGAAGGTCATGCTTATATGACCTTATCATCTAGTAAATTGAATTGTTGTTAACTTAATTTTAATAATTTGTGATATGACATTTGATTCTTAAGTTTATTTCATTTTTTTAGCAACAAAAAGAGCTATAAGCATATACGCGTGTGTATTTGAAGCTTTATGTGTGTGTGACAGTCTAAGAAAGACAATTTAAAATCAATCTTGAAAATTCATGGTAATTTTTGACTTTAAGAGTTTTGTATGTTACAGAAGCTTGAGAAACATTGATCTAGATGTTAGCTTCTTCGATGAGAGACTAAAATTTTTGACATGTTTTGTATATTACTTTAGTTGGTGTATAGATAAGTAGACATAATTAATAATTACGCCAGTTGAAGAGTTTTTCAGAAAATATAGAACAGATATAGGTTATCCAACAAAATTATAATTGTCTTGATAGTAGTAGGCTGCTTTTTCAAAGCTAATAAAAAGTTCAGTATTAAGCAAAAGCGATTTTATTTATCACATAAATTGTTATGTTGCAGGCTACAGCGTACTCCTATCAAACTCCATTGTTTTGCCTTGGATCCTTTATCTTCCTCCAGGGAAACTATAGGTTACATTGTTCTAGACCTAAGAACTGCTCAAGAAACAAAGCAGGTACTGACCTTTTGATGTTTTGTTACTGATTATGTAAACAGTTGGTTATATTCAATAGATAACAGATTGATGGAAAGAACATGGAATATTGGACCTAATAGATGATGGGCTTGAGCCAATATGGTAGTTCTTAGTTCTTATGATGAATTTGATTTAGAAAATCCTGACCTTTTGGTCATTCTTTTGGCCTAGAACCATCTCTCTCAAAGAAACTTCTCTCTGAGTTCAAATCTGTGTTCAAGTTGCTATTACCTTTAACACGTTCAGCTCCTGCACTTCACCTTCAAAGGTGTACCTCTTTTAGAGTTCCTTGCTTCAGTGGATGGTCACCACCCTCCTACCAGTTAGGGGAGCTAGAAGTATAGAAGTCTTCCTTGACACGTCCCTTTCCTGGCCTCCTTGGCCACCCTTTGCAGTTGGTTTTCCCTCCTGATCCATCTGCTATTCTGCATTTTCACACTGCCATTTCAATTTAAGCCACTATCTGTGCTTCTTACCTTGGCTGTCTTAATAGTAGCCTTCTAACTGGTTTCCCTGCTTCCCGCTCCTTGCATTCCTTATGTAGTGGTTAGAGGAAGGGAATTTCTTGAAAGACACTTGTTATGTAAATAGTACTCCCACCACAGGAAGGAAGAACAACTCGGGGTCTTGATTCCTGTGCTTTTTGTTATTGAAAATGCTTCTTATGTCTTTTAAAATATCTTAGAACCTTTTTTGTGTGTTATTGACTTTAGAAATTCTAACTTTCAGTTTTTCCTAATGACTTTTTTCTGGTCCAACTTTCTTAAGAAAATAAAGTAAAAAAAAAATTTCTTTTATTTTTAAAGTCCTCAATTGACTTGAATCTTAAATTAGGATTCTGTGAAGAAAAATTTACCTGTTACTAACATTTTTGGTACTGATAGCAACGATAGAGGCATACCTTGTTTTATAGCAGTTCACTTTATTGTGCTTCACAGATACTTTTTTTTTTTTACACCAATTGAAGGTTTGTGGCAACCCTATGTCAAGCAAATCTGTTGGGGCTGTTTTCCAGCAACATTTGCTCACATTTTGGTAATTCTTGTAATGTTTCAAACATTTTCATTATTATATTTGTTACAGTGATCTGTGATCAGTGATCTCTGATGTTACTATTGTAAAAAGATTATGACTCACTGAAGGCTCAGATGATGGTTAGCATTTTTAGCAATAAAGTACTTTTTAAATAAGGTATGTACATTGTTTTTTTAGGCATAATGCTACTGCACACTTAATAGACTACAGGATAGTGTAAACATAACTTTTGTATGCACCAGGAAACCAAAAAATTTGTGTGACTCACTTTATTGCAATAGTCACTTTACTGTGGTGGTCTGGAACTGAACTTACAATATCTCCAAGGGGATGTTTGTATTTGCAAATGAGCCAGTCAACCTGGCCCAAATTTGGAATTATTCAAAAGAAACTGAACTGCTTTAAAAGAGGACTTGTTTCTCCTCCATCTTTAGGTACTCATCACCTCTCTGCCCCCAAGTTCTGAAAAAGGTTTTCCTTCTTTAAGCTTAGACCCTGATTACTTCTACAGTTGCTTTGGTTAAAGAGAAGGTAAATCCTTTCAGGAGGAGGATATCTGAGCTGAGATCATGCCTCTAAATGCTTTTGGTGTTCCTTTTCCCCTTGTCTAGTCCTTTAGGGCAGTTTGTCATCGTATTGGTGAACAAAGTTAAGGAGAAATTTTTTTTTTTTTTTGCGGCACACGGGCCTCTCACTGTTGTGGCCTCTCCCGTCGCGGAGCACAGGCTCCAGACGCGCAGGCTCAGCGGCCATGGCTCACGGGCCCAGCCGCTCCGCGGCCTGTGGGATCTTCCTGGACCGGGGCATGAACCTGTGTCCCCTGCATCGGCAGGCGGACTCTCAACCACTGTGCCACCAGGGAAGCCCCCGAGAAATTTTTTTAAATTATGTTAGTTTTGGGAAAACCAAATATTGTCTTGTTTAATGTCTTCTGTTTGCCAGCAGAAGAAATATTTGAAGTTGGATAGTAGAATATTTGAATTTCAAGATAAATTGATTCTCTATAAATAAACACAAACAGAAGAGCCTAGATTTATTTTTCTGAGTTAATAACAAAAATATATCATAGATCCTGTGAACAGCTAAAAATCTTTTTTTCCAGGCTTATATACTTAAGATTAGAAAATATCTGTCATAAGAAATACAGCAACAAACTGAGTTTTTGCCTTTAAAAAAACTTGGTTGTGGAATTTTTTTAAATACCTGTGCGCTAGTTCACTCTGTTTTACTTACAAACATAATTTGAATATAAAGCTGCAGTTTTTGGTTTTGATCACTATAAGCACCAGTTCCTATGCCTTTATATTACAGTGGTCAGAGTAAGAATGCTGTTTACACGTATTGAAATGGTGCCCCTTCACTAATGATACACGTGGTCTTGGGCCATGAGATTTTGATTTCGGTATTAGAATTCTTGAGGTGACCTTGCGGTTTGGGGGAGGAGGTGGCTATTCAGGTAATTTAGGATACCTCATTCTGTGAGAAACCCTTTCTATTTCAGTTTCAGTCAAATACATGGTTCATAACCCAGAACTCTACCATTAGACCTTACTTAAGTATTTTGTTAGTATTTTTATTAACACTAAGCTTTTCGTTTTCTGATTTGGTATAAACAGAACAAAGCAGAAATGTGGCAGGCAGAAAACGTATAACAGAAAAAGTGAAAAATTAGGGGTTAGGAATGGAAAGTTGATAGTCTTTGTTGTTGTTGTTATAAGGGATGAAGTGAGATTAGGGATATGAGTGAAGATAGAAAGAAATACACATACTGGGTTTCCTCCTCTTTAATATATTATCACCTGTTGAAGCATAGGAGTAGAAACAAAGAAGGCAATCTAAACTTATACTTAATTTTTTCACGAGGAAATTCAGTTAGTTTCCTAAGCAGGATTAATTTCTTTTGAGGAAAATGGGGAAAGAAAATACTTTAAAAGAGGAGAAAGTACTGAGAAACTACAGGAAATATATTTAGAACCTTATAAAACATTTCCCACCTACTGTATATTTCCTATTAACAATTAAGGAGTTTTGCTTTTATTTTGTTTTGTTGTTACTCTCTAGGCACCAAAATGGTACCAGTTGCTGAGTAATAAATACACCAAGTTCAAGTCTGAGATACAGATAAGCATTGCTTTGGAAACGGATACAAAGGCACCAGTGGATAGTTTTAAAGCAAAGGGAGCCCCTCCTCGAGATGGAAGAGGTTTGTACATCATCTGTAAGGTTATTCTCTGAGAAGTTACATCTGTGCACTGGAACTTGAGGAAGGGAGGGGAGGAGGTATTATAGGAAGATAAATGCAGGAGTGTAAACTGATCTTACTCTAGAGCAGCAGACAAACGTTGGGACATTGTTACACATGAACGCTTGTTGCTCTTATCTCTTGTTTACAAAAATTAGAAATAGGGAAAGATTGTCTTTTCTTTATTTGATATGTATAACAGAACAAAACAGAATTTTATATTGTTTATAAAAATAGCTATTTAGGAAAATTTTCTTCCTAGGATGAGTGCAGGATAGCCAAAAATGCTTATGCTGGTCTCTGTTAACTCAGCTTTAGTTTAAGAAAACCTTCATTTTTTTTCCCCTTTATTTTTAAATTAATAAACCTTTTTTTTTAGAGCATTTTTAGGTTCACAGCAAAATTGAGTGGGAAGTACTAAGTGTTCCCAGATATCCACATACACACACAGTCCTCCCCACCACTATCAGCATCTCCCACCAGAGCGGTACATTTGTTGAAATCGATGAACCCACATTGACACATCATGATCACCCAGTATCCATAATTAATATTAGGGTTTGTCCTTGGTATTGTATAGGTTTTGACAAATGTGTAAGGACACATATCCATGATTGGCGTCTCCTACAGAATAGTTTCACTGCCCTGAAGATCCTCTATGTTCTGCTTGTTCATCCCTCCCGCCCCTCTGACCCTTGGCAACTACTGATCTTTTTACTATCTCCGTAGTTCTGCTTTTTTCAGAATGTTGTATTGTTGGAATCATGTAGCATGGAGCCTTTTCAGATTGGATTTTTTCACTTAGTAATATGCATTTAAGTTTCTTCTGTGTCTTTTTGTGGCACGATAGGTCATTTCTTTTTAGAGCTGAATAATATTCCATTGTTTGGATGTACCACTGTTTATTTAAACACTCAGCTACTGAAGGATATCTTGGTTGCTTCCAAGTTGGGGCAGTTAGGAATAAAGCTGTTACAGACATCTCTGCAGGCTTTTGAGCAGACCTGAGTTTTCAATTCATTTGGGTAAATACCAAGGAGCGTGATTACTGTATCTGGTAAAAGCATGCCTAGTTTTATAAGAAACTGCCAAACTGTAAGAGTATATGGTAAGAATATATTTAATTTTGTAAAAAACCAACAAACTGTCTTCCAAAGTGACTACCATTTTGCATTCCCACCAGCAGTGAATAAGAGTTCTTGTTCCTCCATGTCCTTGTCAGCATTTGGTGTTGTCACTGTTTTTGATTTTGTTCATTCTAATAGATGTGTAGTGGTGTCTCATTGTTTTAATTTGCGATTCTCTAGTAATAAATGATGTTAACATCTTTTCATGTGCTTACTTGCCATCAGTATATCTTCTTAAGTGAGGTGTCTGTTCAGGTCTTTTGCCCATTTTTTAATTGGTTGTGTGTTTTGTTTTGTTGCATTTTAAGAGTTCTTTTTATATTTTGGATAACAGTCCTTTATCAAATGTTTCTTTTGCAAATACTTTTTCCAGTCTGTGACTTGTCTTCTCGTTCTTTTGACATTGTTTTTAGTAGACCAGAAGTTTTTAAATTTTAATGAAATCTACCTCATCAGTTCGTTCATGCATTGTACCTACAGTGTCACATCTAAAAGGTCATTATCATACCCAAGGTCATCCAGGTTTTTCCTGTATTGTCTTTTTAGGATTTAATAAAGTTTTGTGCTTTACACTTTGGTCTATGATCTGGTGGGGTTTTTTTTGTTTTTTTTTGTTTTTTTTTTGCGGTACGTGGGCCTCTCACTGTTGTGGCCTCTCCCGTTGCGGAGCACAGGCTCCGGACGCGCAGGCTCAGCGGCCGTGGCTCACGGGCCCAGCCGCTCCGCGGCATGTGGGATCTTCCCGGACTGGGGCACGAACCCGTGTCCCCTGCATCGGCAGGCAGACTCTCAACCACTGCGCCACTAGGGAAGCCCTGTGATCCATTTTGAGTTCATTTTTGTGAAGGTTTTAAGGTCTGTTTCTGTATTCATTTTTTTTTACATGTGGATGTCCAGTTGTTCCAGCACCACTTTTTGAAAGAGTATCTTTGCTCCATTGTATTTCCTTTGCTACTTTGTCAAAGATCAGTTGACTGTATTTATGTTGGTCTATTTCTAGTCTCTCTATTCTATTTCACTGATCTTTGTGTCTGTTTCACCAGTACCACACTGTCTTGATTACTGTAGCTTTATACTAAGTCTTGAGGTTGAGTATTATCAGTCTTCCGACTCTGTTGTTCTTCAATGTTGAGTTGCCTGTTCTGGGTCTTTTGCTTCTCCATATAAACTTCGGAATCGTTTTGTCCATGTCCACAAAATAATTTTCTGGGATTTTGATTGGGATTGCATTGATTGTATAGATCAAGTTGGGAAGGACTGACATCCTGACAGTATTGAATTGACCTATTAGCATAGAATATTTCTCCATTTATTTAGTTCTTCTTTGATTTTATTTATCACAGTTTTATAGTTTACCTCATATAGATCTTCTGCATGCTTTGTTAGATTTATTCCTAAGTATTTAATTGTTTTGGGTGCTAATATAAATGGTATTTTATTTTATTTTTTGATGGTACATTTTTAAGAAATTTTATTTTATATTGGAGTATATTTCATTTACAATGTTGTGTTACTTTCAGGTGTAGAGCAAAGTGATTCAGTTATACATATACGTATATCTGTTCTTTTTCGAATTCTTTTCCCATTTAGGTTATTACAGAATATTGAGTAGAGTTCCCTGCGCTATACAGTAGGTCCTTGTTGGTTATCTATTTTAAATATAGTAGTGTGTATATGTCGGTCCCAAACTCCCAATTTATCCCTCCTCCCCACCTTTCCCCTTTGGTAACCATGAGTCTCTAAGTTTGTAAGTCTCTGTTTTGTAAATAAGTTTATTTGTATCATATTTTTAAAATTTCTACATATAAGTGGTATCATATTAGTCTTTCTCTGTCTGACTTCACTTAGTATGATAGTCTCCATCCATATTGCTGCAAATGGCATTATTTCATTCTTTTTAATGAGTAATATTCCATTGTATACATGTACCACATCTTTTTTATCCATTCATCTGTGGATGGACATTTAGGTTGCTTCCATGTCTTGACTATTGTAAATAGTGCTGCAGTGAACATTGGGGTACATGTGTCTTTTCAAGTTACGGTTTTCTCCAGATATATGCCCAGGAGTGGGATTGCTGGATCATATGGTTGCTCTATTTTTACTCCATTGGTTTGTTTTTGTTTTTGTTTTTATTTCCATTACTCTAGGAGATGGATTGAAAAAGATATTCCTGCGATTTATGTCAAAGAGTGTTTTTCCTATGATTTCCTCTAACAGATTTATAGTATCTGGTTTAGGTCTTTACTCCATTTAGGTCTTTACTCCATTTTGAGTTTATTTTTGTGTATGGTGTTAGAGAATGTTCTGATTTCATTCTTTTACATGTAGCTGTCCAGTTTTCCCAGCACCACTTATTGAAGAGGCTGTCTTTTCTCCATTATATATTCTTGCCTCTTTTGTCGAAGATTAATTGACCATAGGTGCGTAGGTTTATTTCTGGGCTTTCTATCCTGTTCCATTGATCTATCTTTCTGTTTTTGCGCCAGTACCATACTGTTTTGATTACTGTATCTTTGTAGTATAGTCTGAAGTTGGGGAGCCTGATTCCTCCAGCTCTGTTTTTCTTTCTTAGGATTGCTTTGGCTCTTCGGGATCTTTTGTGTCTCCATACAAATTTAAAAAATTTTTGTTGTAGATCTGCAAAAAATGCCATTGGTAATTTGATAGGTATTGCATTAAATCTGTAGATTGCCTTGGGTAGTATAGTCATTTTGACAATATTGATTCTTCCAGTTCAAGAATATGGTATATCTTTCCATCTGTTTGTGACATCTTTGATTTGTTTCATCAGCATCTTATAGTTTTCAGAGTACAGATCTTTGTCTTCTTAGGTAGGTTTATTCCTAGGTATTTTATTCTTTTTGATGTGATGGTAAATGGGATTGTTTCCTTAATTTCTCTTTCCGATCTTTCATTGTTAGTGTATAGAAATGCAAGAGATTTCTCTCTATTAATCTTGTATCCTGCAACTTTACCTAATTCATCGTTGAGCTCTAGTAGTTTTCTGGTAGCATCTTTAGGATGTTCTATGTATAGTATCATGTCATCTGCAAACAGTGACAGTTTTACTTCTTCTCTTCCAATTTGGATTCCTTTTATTTCTTTTTCTTCTCTGATTGCCGTGGCTAGGACTTCCAAAACTATGTTCAATAAAAGTGGTGAGACGGAATGCTTTCAGCTGTTCCTGATTGTGAATGGTTAGCTGTGGGTTTGTCATATATGGCCCTTATTATGTTGAGGTAAGTTCCTTCTGTGCCCACTTTCTGGAGAGCTTTTAATCATAAATGGGTATTGAATTTTGTGAACAGCTTTTGCTGCATCTCTTGAGATGATCATATGGTTTTTATTCCTTAGTTTGTTAATGTGGTGTATCACACTGATTGATTTGCAGATATTGAAGAATCCTTGCATCCCTGGGGTAAATCCCACTTGATCGTGGTGTATGATCCTTTTAATATATTGTTGGATTTGGTTTGCCAGTTTTTTGTTGAGAATTTTTGCATCTATGTTCATCAGTGATATTGGCCCGTGTTCCTCCATGGGTTTATCCTGCCTGGGACTCTCTGCGCTTTGTGGATTTGAGTGTTTCCTTTCCCCTGTTAGGGAAGTTTTCACCTATGATCTCTTCAGATGTTTCCTTGGGCCCTTTCTCTCTCTCTTCTCCTTCTGAGACCCCATGTAATGAGAATGTTGTTGCCTTTAATGTTGTTCCATGGGTCTCTTAGAATGTCTTCATATCTTTCCATTTTTTTTCGTTTATTCTGTTCTGCAGCAATATATCCACCATCTGTCTTCTAACTCACTTATCCATTTTTCTGCCTCATTTAGTTTGCTATTGATTCCTGCTAGTGGGCTTTTTGTTTCAGTTCTTGTATCGTTCATCTCTGTTTGCTTGTTCTTTAGATCTTCTAGCTCTTTATTAAACATTTCTTGTATCTTTTCAGTCTCTGCCTTCATTCTTTTTTGGGATCTTGGATCATCTTTACTATCATTACTCTGAATTCTTCTTCATGTATATTGTGTATCTCCACTTCACTTAGTAGTTCTTCTGGGGTTTTATCTTGTTCCTTCGTCTGGGACATACTCCTCTGGCATCTCATTTTGTCTAACTTTCTGTGATTGAGGTTTCTGTTCCACAGACTGCAGGGTTGTAGTTCTTGCTTCTGTTTTCTGCCCACTGGTGGATGAGGCCCAACTAAGAGGCTTGTGCAGGCTTCCTGGTGGGAGTTTCCTGCCCACTTGTGGGTGGCCTGGGTCTTGACCCTCTGGTGGGTAGGGCTGTGTCAAGGGATTTGTTTAGCGGGAAGCTGTGGGCTCAGAAAGACTCAGCCTGTCTCCTGATGGGTGGGGCTGTGTTCCTGCCCTGTTGGTTGTTTGGCCTCAGGTGTCCCAGCACTGGAGCCTACAGGCTGTTGGGTGGGGCCAGATCTTGGGGAGAAAATTGCAGTCTCCAGGACAACTCACGCCAATGAGTACTCCCCAGAAGTACTGCCACCAATGTCTCTGTCCCTGCAGTGAGCCACAGCTGCCCCCCGCCTTTCCCGGAGATCCTCCAGTACCAGCAGGTAGGTCTGGCCCGGGCTCCTATGAGATCACTGCTTTTTCACCTGGGTCCTGGTGTGCCTGAGACCTTGTGTGCACCCTCCAAGAGTGGAGTTTCTGTTTCCTCCGGTCCTGTGGATTTCCTGCGATCAAACCCCACAGGCCTTCAAAGCCAGTTTGCTCTGGGGGCTCCTCCTTCCCATGCCAGACCTCCAGGCCGGGGAGCCTGACATGGGGCTCAGAACTTTCACTCCTGTGGGAGAACCTCTGTGACATAATTATTTTCCAGTTCGTGGGTCGCCCACCCAGGGGGAATGGGATTTGATTTTACTGAGTTTGCGCCCCTCCTACCCTGTCTTTGTGGCTTCTCTATCTTTGGATGTAGGATATCTTTTTTGGTAGGTTCCAGCATTTTTTTTGTTGATGGTTGTGCGTCAGTTAGCTGTGATTTTGGTGTTTTTTTGGGAAGAGGTGAGCTTACATCCCCTACTCTGCCATCTTGTCTCCGTGGTGGTTAATTTTCTGCAAATGGTATTTTAAATTTCAAATGCCACTTGTTTATTATTGGTCTGTAGTGAAGCAGTTGACTTTTGCATATTAACCTTGTCTCCTGCAGCCTTGTTATAATTGCTTATTATTAGTTCCAGTAGTAGGTTTTTTTTGTTTTGTTTTTGGTCTTTCCATAGATGGTCATTCTACAGTTACTTGCAAACAAAGACAGTTTTGTGTCTTTCTTTCCAATATGCATGACTTTGTTTCTTTTCTTGTGTTCCTGCATTAGCGAGGACTTACAGTGTGCTATTGAAAAGCAGTAGTGAAAGGGGACATCCTTGCCGTACTCCTGATCTTAGTGGGAAAGCTTCTCACCATTAAGTATGATGTTAGCTGTAGATTTTTTGTAGATGTTCTTTATCAGGTGAGGAGGTTACTCTCTATTTCTAGTTTGCAGAGTGTTTTATCATGAATGAGTGTTGGATTTTGTCAAATGCTTTTTCTGCATGTATTCACACAATCATGTGGTTTTTCTTCTTTAGCCTGTTGACATGATGGATTACATTAATGGCTTTTTGAATGTTGAACCAGTCTTGTGTACCTTGAATAAATCCATTTGGTTGTGGTGTATAGTTCTTTTTACACATTGTGTTGATTTTATTGGCTAATACTTTGTTGAGGATTTTTACATCTATGTTTATGAGATATTGGTCTGTTGTTTCCTTCTCTTGTAATGTCTTTGCTTGGATTTCATATTAGGATAATGCTAGTCTCATATAATGAATTAGGAAGTATTCCCTCTGCTTCTGTCTTGTGGAAAAAAAAAATTGTAGAGCCTTGGTATAATTTTTTCCTTGAATGTTAGGTAGAATTCACCAGTGAATCCATCTGGATCTGGTGTTTTCTGTTCTCTAAAGTTATTGATGCAATTTCATTAAGTGATATAGGCCTATTCAGATTGTTTCTTCTTGTGTGTGTTTTAGCAGATTGTGTTTTTGAAAGGAATTGTCCATTTCATCTAGGTTATCAAACTTGTGGGCATAGAGTTGTTCATAGCATTCCTTTATTAAACTTTTAATTTCCATGGGAATCTGTAGTGATGTCCCCTTTTTCATTTCTGTTAATAGTAATTTGTGTCTTCTTTATTTTCTTAGGCTGGCTAGATGCTTATTGATTTTATTGATCTTTTCAAAGAACCAGGTTTTGATTTTGTTAAATTTTTTCTCCATTGATTTCCTGTTTTCAATTTCATTGATTTTTGCTCTAGTTTTTATTGTTTCTCTTCTTCTGCTTACTTTGGATTTAATTTGCTCCTCTTTTTCTGTTTTCCTAAGATTGAAGTGTAGATTATGGATTTTTTTTTTTTGCCTTTTAGTGTGCCTTGTAATTTTTTATTGAAAGATGGACATGATATACTGGGTAAAGGAAAATAGACTTTTAGTAATATAGCGGTAAGGGGGAGGGGAAGCATTCTATAGTCTTGTGATTAGGTTTCAGTCTTGGTGAGGCTGTGTCCCCTGTACTGTTTGGGCTTGTCTGGTACTAGATTTTGGTTATGCATCTTTGGCAGGCCTATTAAGATGCTCTGTTCTCATTGCATCTTATCAGGTGGCGCACTATTTTGATGTAGTCTCATTACTGATTATGTTCACTTGATTACTTGATTATGGTGGTGTGTGTCTGTGTTCTCAACTATAAACTCTTGTTTTCTTTTGTACTTAATAAATATTTTGTGGGGAAGATTTAGAAAATTAGAAAAATATTTATTCTTCATTATACCTTCAATTTGTTCACTTATTTGTATTGCCTAAGTATGGACTTGACAGTTTTCTCTTTATTTAGCGGGTTATAATCTTTAGCCATCATTATTTGTCCCAGATTTGGGCATTGAGAACCCCTTCAAGCTGCTTCTGTTTCCTTTTTATGATCTCAATAATCCTTTGAGCTTTTTTAAAAAACTGTTTATTTATTTATTTATTTATTTGGCTGTGTTGTGTCTTAGTTGCAGCACATGGGATCTTCGTTGTGGCATGCAGGATTTTTTGTTGTGGCTCGCGGGCTTCTCTCCAGTCGTGGTGCGGGCTCTAGAGTGCGCCGGCTCAGTAGTTGCGGCACATGGGCTCTCTAGTTGTGGTGCACGAGCTCTAGAGTGCGTGGACTCAGTAGCTGTGGTGTGCAGGTTTAGTTGCCCCGCAGCATGTCGTATCTTAGTTCCCTGATCAGAGATCCAACCTGCATCCCCTGCATTGGAAGGCGGATTCTTTACCACTGGACCACCAGGGAAGTCTCTTTGAGCTTTTTTTTTTCCTGGTATAAGAAGATGGTCCAGGTTCATCAAATAATTTTCCTATCTCAGCCCTGGATTCAGCCATTACTTTAAGGAGCCCTGCTTCTTTTTAGAAGAGAATGATGTTTACAAGTCAAGATCCAGCTGCTAGGTGTGCTGTTGGGGTGTTGTTCCCATGTATGTATACATACACACGCAGACACATGGATACATTTACACAGACACACGTATATATACATATATACTTTATATATCGATTTGCCCATATATATACTGAACAACATACATTCACATTGACACGTTCAATCCTTTTAATCCTACACCACAAGATTTATCCTAGTGTTCTCCCTTTCTGATAATGCGAGACCTGTCATAGTTAGTATTTTGACCTCTTAAGCTCTGCTGACCTTACTATTTAATGGCTACCTTTATTAAAGTACTTAATTGTCAGGTACTGTGCTAAGTGCTTTTGTTATCTAATTTGATCCTCTCAACAACACTGTAAAATCTTTGCAGAAGGAAAAATGGAGACTAAAGGAGATCATATAATTTTCCCATACAACTACTGAATGACAGAACTAGGGTTGGAACTTTGGTCTATGTGAATGTAGTGTCTATACTCTTAACCATTAAACTATTTTTAGCTAGTGCTACTGTAAGCACATTTCTTTTGGCTTAACTCCTGAAGGAGTCGAGGATTGCTGGTTTACAGGGTATGCATATATAAAATTTTGATAAGCCCTGATATATTACCCTCCAAAAGGTTGTACTAGTCTGTACCTACCAACGTGGAGAGTGCCAACCTGCTGGCAATCTCCCTGACACTGAATATTGTCTATTATTTTAGTTTTGTGTAGTTTTGTTTTTTTCATTAATCAGTTTTGAAAAATCCTTGTCCCTCTCCAGTCTCTTCATAACGAAGCCTATTTGATTATAGCTCTTCTCTCCTCAAAATTGTTTTATTGTTTTCTCTTATTCTTAGAAAACTATCCAAATGTTTCAGCATGGTGTTCAAGGAAGCTCTTTATGATACGGCCTCTCCCCACTTTCTCTCAGTCTATGATCCAGCATGCCATATCTATTTCAGTTCTCTAACCACATGCTTTCTCTTGCTTCAGTGTCTTTGTATATATTGTTTCTTCTGCCTAGAACACCATTTTCCACTCCCTCATTCTCTATCTAGTCACCTTGCTCTTTTTAGCCAAGTTTTACTTATTTTTCAGTTCGCAGTTTAGATTTACTTCCTTGGGGCAACCTGTGATACCTTTTCTACATGGTTTATTAAATTGAAATCAAAGGAAACCTTACTGAGATGTTAACTGTATCTGTGAAAACTGCCAAGTAAATTAAAAAGTATAACCAGCTTTCAAAATCTTATAATGGTTTATGGCAAACTACAATGTAGTTTAATTGTGTTTTTTTCCATAAAGTACCTGCCGGCCTGTCTGGACTTGACGCAAAGGACATTGTGGCGGTGCTGAATGAGGAGGGAGGCTATCATCAGATTGGACCAGCAGAGTATTGTACTGACTTCTTCATGATGTCCGTGACCATAGCATTCGCCACCCAGTTGGAGCAGGTGAGATGAGTGATTCATGAAGAACTTGAAAACATTTTATTTTTAAAATCTGTCTTTTAGGTATTAAAAAGACTTGCAAGTAGACTTACAAAAATAATTTAGAAAAATGTTTTCTTTCATATCAGAAAGCATTTTTGTTTTAGGAAAAGAATAAATTGGGATGATCTTGGTAGTAAGAGAATAAATTAAATCTCTTAGAATTTAGAAGAAAGACCATAAATAAGCATTGTTTCACATTGTATTGTGTGACATTGTAAAGACTGTTATGAAATGATTTTTTTCTAAGTGTTAAATACTTTACTTTTTGGAGAAATATACAATGTTGGGAACATTGTCTCAGTCAGACCTTAATAGCTGTCAGGTCTGGGATTAGATTTTACCTTATTTACACACTAACAAATTAGCCTACATACTGCCAGAAGACAGAAGATTCTTGGGTCAGAGAGAAAGGAGTGTACTACTCTTAGCACAGCAAGCAACATGAATATCAGCATATTGCTTGCAGTTCCCCCTATCCCAAGTCCCATGGAGGTGACATAGAGGGGCTCAGGTGGTTGCTCCACACTCATTGGGAGCGTATCACAGCTGAGGAACACAGAACTTAGGGAATGTACGACTTTTACTGTAAGTAGTCTAGGTCTTTGTCTGGGAAGACACGTTGCTTTATGAAAGTTATGAGCTGCATAAACAACGCTGGGAGATGGCCTGGGTAAGAGTGGTCAGGGCCTTGCATTCTTGTTACACTCAGCAAGAATGTGCAGGGATGCTCAGGGCCTGTTGCCGATTGCTTCCTCCCAGCATTGGTACAACACAAAAGTAGCTGTTATTTCATTGTCCTTTTCAGGATCGAGTCCAGATTTTTTGACATTATGTTGATCTATAGCACCTGAAATAAATTAATACTTTAAAAAATAGAGAATATGGCTTATGACTTTAAATTTTTTATCAGACTATTCACTTCCTTAGTGTTATACATTTCCCAGATAATCCGCATTCATAAGTGAAATATGAGTTAGTGACCACACTAAATCTTAATAAGATCTATCAGGTAAAGATTTTTCTCAGGAAATGTGTTTAGCTCTGTCACACTGAATTCATGCCCACTACAAAAAGTACTTTTTATATATACGTATTCTTTGAGCTTTTTCTCTCCCAATTTGGTACTGTCATTTTCTCATTGACACTATATGTATGTGATTTTGTCTCTCTCCATCAATTTCCTTTTTTTCCTCTCTTCAAAAAGCTCTGCTTGTGGATTGCCCCGGCTTAATATGCCACCCTGGTTGGGGGGGAAGCTAGATGTCCACTGTTTGTTCATTAACCACATCAGAACACACATTAGATAGTGAGTTTACTGTGTTTTTACTGTGTTATTATTAAATACCTGCAAAGTATTTTAAATTGCTACTTTATTTTTAAAAATATTTTTTCAACTCCCTAGGAAGGCATAATTTTACTTGTGTTATGTTTTGTGAAATAGGTATGTATTCACTACTTTGCTAATGTTGTATTTAATCCTAGCACAACTTTAGGGGATTATTTTCATTTTTGAGATGAGGAAACCAAGTTTTGAGAAAGTTTTTTAGCTAGTAAATATTCTAGGAATTTCTGGCCATATGGTCACTCTCCACATTCTCTTGTTCCCATATTTTGCTCTCTTGTCTCTGAAGGGGTTTTGGAGTAAGATCAATTTGAGTTGGAATCTAATTCTCACTACTTACTGGCTTCTTTAACTTAGGCAATTTACTTAACCTTTCTCAGACTTGAATTTTCTCAGTTGTATGGTGGCAGTAGTACCAGCCTTGTGGGTGTGCATGAGGAATGAGATAAAACTAATGTGCTTAACATGTAGTTTGTATGTGTGAACCTATATTTATATAGTGAAAGCTTGTGGGTAATTGACCTACTGAATCCACGACTAAAACTAATACAGTTCTTGGTAATACAAAGTAACTTTTTAGGACAAGTCACTCAGTTTAGTTAAAAATAAAAAAACAGATTGATGTCTGGCAAGCTATTTGCTATCTCTGATAAAAATTAAGCCAAGTAGGTTCCTCAAAAGATTAAACAGAATTACCATAGAACCCAGCAATTTCACTACTGGGTATATATCAAAAGAATTGAAAACAAGGTATTCAAATAAAAACTTGTACATAAATGTTCATAGCAGCACTATTTACAGTATCCCAGAATATCACAGAAATAACCCAGATGTCCATTTATGGATGAATAGATTAACAAAATAAATAAATACACATGCACACACACACACACACACACACACACACACACACACACACTCTGGAGTATTATTTAACTATAAAAGAAATGAAGTACTGATACATGCTACAACAAGGATGAATGTTGTAAACATGTTGCGTGAAATAAGCCAGACACAAAAGGTCACATACTGTATGAGTCCATTTATATAAAATATCCAGATGGGCAGACCCATAAAGACAAAACGCAGATTTGTGGTCACCAGGGGAGGGAGAAGTTATGGGGGAGTGGAATAGGAGTGGCTGCTCAGTGGTTCTGGTGTTTCTGTTTGGGGTGATGGAAAAGTTCTGGAACTAGGTAGCGGTGATGGTTGCACAACATTGTGAATGTACTTAATGTTCCTGAACTGTACAGTTTTTAATGGTTAAAATGATAAATTTTCTGTTATGTGTATTTTACAATAATTTTTTAAAACACAAAAAATTAAGCCCAATAATTTATTCATCCCTTGATACTGCTTAGTATTACTTGTTTGCTTTTTTCACTCTTTATGGACAAGCCAAGGATTTTAAAAAATAGTTTAGTTTTTTTCTTCTCAAGCTAGTCAAAGGTAGTGTGAGAAAGCATCTAGCAATAAACAAACATACCTTTCAGATGCAAACAAGTGACTGAGAACATTGATACTATAAAGTAGTAGAACGCAGGAATGAAATTAGAGTAAGAATACTGGATTGTGATAATCTTGCTTCCTTTTTAAATATTGAAATTAGGGCAAAAAACCTGTTTCTAAATCCAAGGATGATAAAGGATTTTTAAAAGCATCTCTTCTCTTAGTGGGAATTACTTAGAATTAAATGTGCTATGAAATATAAAAGGGCTATCTTCATTTCTTAAAATTTTTATTGCTTTCTAACTATGGAAGAAAGTAAAAGAAAATGAAAGTCTCTTTTAATTAAACTCCTCAGAAATAATCACCCATAAGAGCAGTATATTCTTTTCCTCAGATATTTTCCCATTCACATAATAGCTGACTGTGTGCTAGGCCGACTTGTAGACGTGAACATGTATTATCTCTTTTAATCCTTCCAAGAACCCTAAGAGAAATGGAGGTACAGAGTGATTAAGTACTTGTCTAAAGTCTCATAGCAAGCCATTGGTGGAACCAAAGTTGAGGGTCGGGGCTTACTCCAGAATTTGCACTCTCAACAACTAAAAGTGTATAGGTGTTGGCTCTCAATAAATATAAATCTACATGATTAAAATCTAATCAAACAAATACATTTTAAAGTATAGGATTAAAGTAATAACTTGCTTTGTATATAAAATATGTTTAATATAAAATAAATAACTTTATTGACTATTTACTATGTGCTCAGTACTGGGTTGTTTTAATCTAAGTGGTTAGTACTTTTATTTTCACAAACTTACAGACTTACAAACTGTCCTGTAAGTTTTTTTGACCTAAAAATATTTTAGGTAACTTTCATGTCACTATATCATTATTTAGGAGCCATATTGTTTGATAACTATAATATTTTTAAGCCATCTCCTGTTGCAGAACATGTCAGTTACTTATAGTCTGTTACTTTTAACAATGTGCTAGCAAACATTAAAGGTCTGTTAAAAGGTATTTTGCATTTTATGGGACAAGCATCCCATGTCTTCATGTCACATAGCCAGGAAACTACCAGCTTTGAGAAATAACACTCCTAGTATGGAAGATATCCTTTCTTTTTTTTTTTTAATTTTGTATTAGACTGTAGTTGCTTTACAATGTTGTGTTAGTATCAGGTGTACAGCAAAATGATTCAGTTATACATACATACATATATATATATTCTACTTAAGTTACTACAGAATACTGAGCAGAGTCCCCTGTGCTATACAGCAGGTCCTTGTTGGTTATCTGTTTTAAATATAGTGCTGCGTATATGTCAATCCCAAACTCCCAATTTATCCCTTCCCCCCCACCTTTCCCCTTTGCTAACCGTAAGTTTATTTTCCATGTCTGCAGATCTGTTTCTGTTTTGTAAATAAGTTCATTTGTATCATTTTTTTCCCACATATAAGTGGTATCATATGATATTTGTATTTCTCTGTCTGACTTACTTCACTTAGTACAATAATCTTTAGGTCCATCCATGTTGCTGCAAATGGCATTGTTTCATTTTTTTTAATGGCTGAGTAGTATTACATTGTATATGTGTACCACATCTTCTTTATCCATTCATCTGTCAATGGACATTTAGGTTGTTTCCGTGCCTTGGCTATTGTAAACAGCACTGCAGTGAACATTGGGGTGCATGTATCCTTTCAAACCATGGTTTTCTCTGGATATATGCCCAGGAGTGGGATTGCTGGATCGTATGGTTGCTC
The DNA here is from genome assembly GCF_003676395.1 of Aethalodelphis obliquidens. Classification (NCBI taxonomy): domain Eukaryota; kingdom Metazoa; phylum Chordata; class Mammalia; order Artiodactyla; family Delphinidae; genus Aethalodelphis; species Aethalodelphis obliquidens. Next base: position 15,879,205 of record NW_020837948.1, read on the forward strand.
TATTTTTAGTTTTTTAAGGAAACTGCCTACTGTTCCCCTCTGAGCATATTTGTGTGTGGATGATTTACTACCTTTACTTTATGTTTGCCTTTACTGGTGAGCCTTCCCATTTGTAATTTTCTTTTTTGTAGTTGTGTCCTTTTCTTTTCTACCTAGAGAAGTTCCTTTAGGATTTGTTGTAAAGCTGGTTTGGTGGTGCTGAATTCTCTTAGCTTCTGCATGTCTGTAAAGCTTTTGATTTCTCTATCAAATCTGAACAAGAGCCTTGCTGGGTAGAGTATTATTGGTTGTAGGTTTTGCCCTTTCATCACTTGAAATATATTGTGCCACTCCCTTCTGGCCTGCAGAGTTTCTGCTGAAAAATCAGCTGATAACCTTATGGGGATTCCCGTGTATGTTATTTGTTGCTTTTCCCTTGTTCCTTTTAATATTATCTCTTTGTCTTTAATTATTGTCAGTTTGATTAACATGTTCTCTGCATGTTCCTCCTTGGGTTTGTCTTGCCTGGGACTCTGCACATCCTGGACTTGGGTGACTATTTCTTTTCCCATGTTAGGGAAGTTTTCAGTTATCTCTTCAGATATTTTCTCAGGTCCTTTCTCTCTTTTTCTGGGACCCCTATACCTACATACGAATGAGTTCTGTTCTGAGAGTGCATTTGTAAGTACTATTTGTTCGTAAGTCCAATGAAGTTAGCCTAGGTAACCAACTAACACAATCAGCTGTATAGTACTGTACTGTAATAGGTTTATAATACTTTTCACACAAATAATACATAAGAAGAAAACATTTTTACTCTTACAGTATAGTACCTTGAAATGTATGGTAGTACAGTACAACAGCTGGCATACAGGGGCTGGCATCAGGTGAACAGGCAAGAAGAGTTACTGACTAGAGGAGGGAGAGGAGGTGGGAGATGGTAAATCTGAAGGATTATCAGCAATAGATGGAGGGTAAGCCGCAGTTTCACTCATGCCTGACATTGATGGCACAGGTTCTGGTTCCTTGCTGGAACCAGATGCATGTTTGCATCTTTGAAATTTCGCAACTTGAAAGTTCGTATGTAAGGGACTTACTGCATTGCGAATGTTGGTGCTCTTAATGTTGTCCTAGAGGCCTCTGAGAGTGTCCTTGCTTCTTTTCATTCTTTTTTCTTTATTCTGCTCTGTGGTTGTGATTTTCACCATTCTTTCTTCCAGGTCACTTATCTGTTCTTCTTCCTTGTTTATTCTGCTATTGATTTCTACTAGTGTATTTTTCTTTTCAGTTATTTTATTGTTCATCTCTGTTAGTTTGTTCTTCAGACTTCTAGCTCTTTGTTAAACATTTTTTGTGTTTCTGTGGCTCCATTCTTTTTCCAAGACCTTGGATCATCTTTCCTATCATTACTCTGAATTCTTTTTCGTGTAGATTGCCTGTCTCCACTTCACTTACTTGTTCTTTTGGGGTTTTATCTTGTTCCTTTGTCTGGGACATATTCCTCTGTCATGTCATTTTGTCTGTCTTTCTGTGATTGTGGTTTCCATTCTGCAGACTGCAGGGCTGTAATTCTTACGACTTCTGCTCTCTGCCCCCTGGTGGATGAGGCTGGTCTTAGTGGCTTGTGCGGACTTCCTGATGGGAAGGACTTGTTCCTACCCACCGGTGGGTGGACTTGGGTCTTGTCCCTCTGGTGGGCAGGGCCATGTCAGGGGGTGTGTTTATTGGGAAGTTGTGGGCTCAGGAAGTCTTTAAGCAGCCTGTCTGCTGATGGGTGGGGCTGTGTTGGTTGCTTGGCCTGAAGCATCCCAGTACTGGAGCCTAGAGGCTGTTGGATGGGGCCAGGTCTTGGTGAGAAAATGGTGGCTTCTAGGAGGGCTCATGCCAATGGGTACTCCCCAGAAATACAACCACCAGTGTCTTTATCTCAGTAGTGAGCTACAGCCAACCCCTGCCTCTACAGGAGACCCTCCAATACCAGCAATTAGGTCTGGCCCAGGTTCTTATGAGGTCACTGCTCTTTCCCCTGGTTCCTGGTGCACACAAGACCTTGCGTGCACTCTCCAAGAGAGGAGTTTCTGTTTCCCCTGGTCCTGTGGATTTCCTGCGATCAAATCCCTCTGGCCTTCAATGCCAGATGCCTTGCAGGCTCTGCCTCCCGATTCCAGACCCCCAGGCTGGGGATTGTGATATGGGGCTCAAAACTTTCATTCCAGTGGGAGAACCTCTGAGATATAATTATTTTGCAGTTTGTGGGTTGCCCACCCAGCAGGTATGGGATTTGATTTTATCGTGATTGTGCCCCTCCTACCATCTCCTTGTGGCTTCTTGTTTGTCTTTGGATGTAGGATATCTTTTTTGGTAGGTTCCACCTTTTTTTTTGTCGATGGTTGTTCAGCAGTTAGTTGTGATTTTGGGTGTTATTCTTGAGAAGAGGTGAGCTCATGTCCTCCTCCGCCATCTTGTTCCACCCCCAGTAAACATTTCATTTGTGAAGGGCTCCATTTTCCCCCTGCAGCAGCTCCTTACAGTGGGCGGAAGACAGCCTTTTGTAACTTAATTTATAGGTCTCCAAGTTTTGTAAGAGTAGCTACAAAGCTTTTTTTTTCCCCATCAAAAGAAGTTATAGTAAATAGCTTGGATTAAGATTTTTAAAAAACCTTCTCTCATTTACAGAGAGGATGGTGGAGTAAGGATATGTGGAAATAAGGAAAGCTCAGTGTAAAATATTTGACCACTTTCTTCTAAAAGAACTTTTATGGAGTTTTCATCGACTAGTTGAATGAAACATAAGCTTTAAAACAACATTAATGTATAAAAATATTTTAGTCTCTGTGCTTGTGTAAGATAAACCTTTAAAAATTAAACTAGTGATTTGGTAGTAATTTGGCAGAGATTTAGAAATTTTGAGTTATTAATTTAAGGCTTGAAATAAAAAATCATTTTAGCAAATATTTTTGGAGGTTGTCAGACATCTTTAAGGATGTTTAGTGGTTTATAATATAATAATCCTTTTTTTTCTTAAATATTTAGTTAATTCCATGTACCATGAAACTTCCAGAAAGACGGCCTGAGTTTTTCTTTTACTATTCTTTACTGGGGAATGATGTTACAAATGAACCCTTCAATGATTTGATCAACCCAGACTTTGAGCCAGAGAGAGCATCTGTTCGAATACGTAGCAGTATAGAAATTCTTCGTGTTTACCTGGCTCTTCAGTCTAAACTACAGGTAGGTATGGCAGAGAATTGTTTCCTATGAGATGATTTTTTAAGCATTAAAGAGGTACCCAAACTCTGTCTTATTTCTGAAGTGGATATCATCTTTCTGCCACATCTTTTAATTTTTAAGGAATTATCCTGACTTGTACAGTCACAGCATGACAGTTACTTCAGAATTTTAGGAGATATACCGCCTTACTTTGTTACTGTGGAAAGAGGTAGATCAGTTATCGGTCATTTATAATAAAAAGTTGTACCTGGAGCTTAAAGCTGCGGGCACCAGGCAGGTTTTATTATTGTTAGTGGAGATTAGCTGTCACCACACAGATCACACTCTAGATTTCAGAATTTATACACCTTATTGCTATTAAAATCAAAGAGATAAAACAACTTTCTAAAACCTGTTCTTGAACTTGGTAGTTTTGTAAACCAGTTTTATATTGGACTTTATTTAAAAGTGAACCTTATCTAGTCCAAAATTACTTTTCTGTTTGTTATGATTAATTTTAATCAGACTGAAATGGGTGGTGAAGTAGGGTGGGGTAGTCATTTTTTTTTATAGTAAAGTGATCATTCATTAGACTTTGCGTTTTGAGTGGATAGTGAAAAGAGGCATTAAGAAATTTTAGTGGAACTAAATTTTAGAGGTGGTTCTGCTAAATCCAAGGTATTTATTTAGAAAGTTGAAGATGATATAAAATGAAATGCAGGAAAAAAGCACTTTGAATTTTATCTTATAAAATTCCTTACCAAAACTATTTATTAGTTTGATTCTCATGGACATTTAAGTCATAAAAATCCTTTCTCTCCAGCCCATTAAAAATATCACACCTAATAACATTAGGACTGTTATAGGTCATTGCTGATAGTAGAATTAAAAGTTTTGTTTTGTTTTGTTTTGTGGTAAGCGGGCCTCAGTGAATACCTAGTATCCATTGTTCATATGAATACTAGGTTTGCTGTGGCTTCAATGTAGTAAGGGAAAAGAATAGTTATGTGACACATATCTGGAGCAGCCTTTCTTTTTTTTTTGGTCGTTGCAAAAGGTGGTAATGTTTAAGTTTTGATTAGCTAGCAGTGATTAACAGTACATTCCACCACCCCAGAGGTATTCTCTTTTACCTTTCACTGTTAAGCACTCTGTTTTATATATAAAGTTTGAAAAGCAAAAAAAAGAGAGAAAGAAACATTCATGGTGTTTTATGGGTGAATAAAACAGAATTATTTGAGGTTCTTTATTTTCCAAATAGGGCTGGACCCATTCACTTATTTTTTAAGAACTGTGTTTAGTGTTATAATGGAAATAGAAAAGATGCTTGATGTATTTGTTTTCCGTTTAAATTCATATATTCATGATATAATTTGCATATGTAAGATAGCATAGTAAAATATTAAAGTAACCATAGCTCACCAAAGAGACAGAAAAGAGAACGTGATAACATAGGAGGGTACAGTACTGAAAGGAAAAATGAAAAGAATTAATAACTTTATTATTGAGTTCTGGGTAAATTTTGTGCTTTAGCAACAGTTTTAACAATCATGTGTGAGTACCTTAGTCACTGCAGGTCAATAAGATAATCTGCATTCTGTTTTCCTTCTATGGATCACTTTATAACTTTTTGTTAAGTTTGTGTGTTTAGAATAAAGGAGAAAATATAAAGCCTGATTTTGATTTTCCCTGTCATGTTAGATCCACCTCTGCTGTGGAGACCAGTCACTGGGAAGTACAGAAATACCCTTAACTGGACTACTGAAAAAGGGTAGTACAGAAATCAACCATCGCCCAGTCACAGTTGAAGGTGCTTTTATTCTGGACCCTCCAAACCGAGCCAAACAAAAGCTTGCACCTGTTCCTGTGGATCTAGCCCCCACTGTGGGAGTGTCTGTGGCTCTGCAGAGAGAAGGCTTAGATGCCCAGGCAAGTAGTGACCCTCCTTCCCCTCCTCCAGCTTCTTCGATGTAGTTCATGATTAGTCACAAAAGTTGAGCTTCAGAAGCATTACCCCGCATAAGAAAGTATTTATTATTCTTAGGTAGTGGCCTTCATTATATGATAACCTCCTCTCCAAAAAGACCCTTCTGAAAAGTGCTGTGGCTTCTGCCGCATTTCATAGGTGACACTGTCCAGAGCCCTTCAGTCCAGTCTTTTCATGTAGTGAAAACCATTCCCCACACCCGCAGCTCGTAGTCAGTGACTGTGGCAGAAGAGGGACTACGGTAGAAGAGAATATTTTTAGACCCAGTTTCTGGTAATCTGCGTTAATGGATCCTTTTTGGTTGACTCAGCCTTAGCTAAGATAAGGTTTTTGGCTCAGTATTTTATAGTCCTCATATTGTCTCTAGGCAATAGAGACATTTATTTGAACATATATGTTTTTTGATTATATATAGCCCCAGAATCAACTTTAGTGTCATGGTTCTTTTAAAGAACTGATTTTTATGTAGGCTGAACTGAAGTGAGAGTTTAAAAAGACATATATGCATGTATTTTTAGAGGATAGTGGAGCAAAGGAAGAAAATCATACTAGACTTCTGGGTTTTTGGTTTTTTGTTTGTTTTCTAGTAATATAGACCTCCTTTGTATTGCTTTGGTAGGAATAACCATTACCAAGGACACCTATGCCTGACTTCTTTTACTGAATATCCCTTCTTATGCATTAGGATGCATTTTGATACGGAGCTCTGGATATCATATTTCCTTCCTGTTCATCTTCCTTTTTATGGTCCTAGATGCTATAAGAAAATTTGCAAATTATGAAGAGAAATAGACTAGGAATGTCCAAACTGGGAAAGGAAGCTAATATTTTTTAAAAACAACATCACGATTTTTGCTTAATTATGAAGGAGAGTTCTTTGCAAATTATACTTTATTTAAAAATTGTTTTTAGTCTTTAATTGAATTAAAGACCCAGAATGAACATGAGCCACACCATTCAAAGAAGACAGTTTTCACCCCCACAAAGGAGAAGACACACACTGGGGCCAAGTCTCCACGCATGTCCCCTGTTCCACCTCACAGTCAGTCACCTCCAACAAGAGACGACGCAACAGAAAGTGAAGTGGAAAGCTTACAGTATGATAAGGACACAAAACCGAATCCAAAGGGTAAGGTATTCTTTTCACAGATCTTTTAGGTATAGATTTTTCAGCCATCTAATAAATGACTGTGCGAGTTTTCATGGGTGCTAAGTAAAAATTGAGTTTTTTAAAAAGCCAATGTAAAAAAAAGAATCAGATTAAAGTAATTGCAATTTACTTAACTTCATAATAGAATTTGCTAAAAAGTAAGAGAATTTTTCATTTATTTTCATACTAGAAATAGTAGCTTATTCAAAAGAAATTAAAGAATATAGTTCTTTCTAATAGATCGTTAGCAAACTCTTCAGTATCTCAATTTCACTGGAATTTTAGAGAAAAGAGATACTAACTGCCTCTTATAGTAAACTTAAAATAATCATTTTTGATCCTAAAGTTGAGACAGTCTGAGAATGCATATTTATCTGGTCTTATAAAATTTTTCTATCTGTTACGTAAGAATCTACAGTTAAATTTAGTAGTATAAATTGTAAGAGCAGTGGTGGATTAGGAGTTAGAAGTTCGGGTGCAAGTTATAGGTCTGTCACTGAGTAGCTATAGGACTTGGGCCATTCATTAAACATCTCTGGTGTATAATAGGATTGGACTAGATACCTCTGTCTTTTCAAGTGTTTTTGTTTGTTTTTAATTTTTGTTGGAGTATAGTTGATTTACAAACGTGTGTTAGTTTCAGGTGTACAGCAAAGTGAATCAGTTATTCATATACATATATCCACTCTTTTTTAGATTCTTTTCCCATACAGGCCATTACAGAGTATTGAGTAGAGTTCCCTGTGCTATACAGTAGGTCCTTATTAGTTATCTATTTTATATATAGTAGTGTGTCTATGTCAATCCCAATCTCCCAGTTTATCCCTTCCCCTCCCCTTTCCCCCTTGGTGACCATAAGTTTGTTTTCTACATCTGTGACTCTATTTCTGTTTTGTAAATAAGTTCATTTGTACCATTTTTTGATTCCACATACAAGCAATATCATGATATTTGTCTCTCTGTTAAGTTTTAGTTTTTTGTTAGACATAGTCTAACAAACTACTTTTTAAACCCTAACCAAACTACTTTTTAAAAAGTGATGTAATTATATCTGCAATAAGTCTCAAATACAACCCTTCAAATACTAAGCTATATTCACCTGTCTCTTAGAAATATTAGTGCCTGCCAGGCTGCTATCATACATTACCGCATTGGTACTGTATGCTTTTATATTTTGCAATATATGTTGAGAGTGAGAGTAAGCTCTTTTTTTTACACAGTTCTATAATGGGAATTAAAGCCTACATAATATTGGACAAGTCACTTTAAGAAGTTTATGCCTCAATTCATATGTTTATAAAATCAGATAGTCAAGTCTTTGCTTGAAGGTAAATGAGATGATATCTTTAAATTATCTGAATAAACTTAAGAGAAATTGTTAGCAAACAGAATTTTTTTTTTAATTTTTATGTTCATTTTAGCTGTCAGTTCTTCTGAACCTGCTTTACTGGCCCAGCCAGTGACTACATCCATTGCTTCAGGAACAGCTTCAGGACAGAAAATTGCTGTTCCTGCAACATCACATCATTTTTGCTTTTCAATAGACTTAAGGAGTATCCGTGATTTGGAAGTTGGTTTTCCAGTCAACTGTATATTAAGGTATGATTTGATTTTGTTTCAGAATATTTTCTGAGGAGAAATGCCTTTCCTCTGTTTGGGGTTTGCAGAGGAGAAATGTCACCAAAGAAGTTATGACATTTGTTAAATCAGTGGACTAAAAGGGTGTAAGGCTATTATGTCCTAATGACTTTGAACTTAATCAAAGGTGGCATTGGTAGTATGAGAGGTAACAGTCTTGCCAGTAATTGTAGGTATTGATAATAATTTGTTAATGTTCCTTTTTAAAATATAGTGACTCTTGAACTTAAAGTGTATTGTTTCCAGAAAAGGTGCCATAGGTCAAAATAATGGGAGTATAGTGTCTGATTTTTCTATAAAACTGTGTTATAATGGGAGGTTATAGTCTTAATATCTACCTTTTATACCTATGAATCTAAAAACCATACCTAATGAACTGGAAGTGTCCACACTGTTCAGTTTAGAGAATTGAAATATATATATTTCAGTCAGTTAAATGGCTTTTACATAATGGCTTGTTTTTTTTGTTTTTTTAAATTTATTTATTTTGGGCTGCGTTGGGTCTTCGTTGCTGAGCTTGGGCTTTGTCTAGTTGTGGTGAGCAGGGGCTACTCTTTGCGGTGCATGGGCTTCTCATTGTGGTGGCTTCTCTTGTGGAGCACAGGCTGTAGGTGTGCGGGCTTCAGTAGTTGTGGCATGTGGGGTCCAGTAGTTGTGGCTCGTGGGCTCTAGCACAGGCTCAGGAGTTGTGGCACACGGGCTTAGTTGCTCCGCGGCATGTGGCATCTTCCCGGACCATGGATCAAACCCATGTCCCATGCAGGGAAGTCCTAGGACCAGGGAAGTCCCCATAATGGCTTGTTTTTAATAATATTACATTTCCATAGACTTTGTGGCTAATATATATATTAAATGTAATATAATTATGTGTTTTAGTTTGGAGTCTTTAGGTCCTCATAAATTACTTTGGAATAAGCATTAGCATTTGTAATAAAATTTTTGGTCTTTATTTGATTAAAATGAGAAAATCAGAAAATCTTTCCATCATCTTGGATTGCCATTCCCAGGAATGTCAGCAACTTCTCATTGCTTCCTGCTGTTATTTGAGGCATGTCTGTCTTTCAAATGCATAAATCAACTCCTACTTGTATCTAATTTTTCAGTTGTTTGATTCCTTATCAAGTTGTTTCCAAAGTCCTCTGAGCTTTGGTGTGAATAATGGACAGAATCAAAGGGACCCAGCACTGAGTTCACACGGTGAAGTCATAGAATGGAAGTCTGTCCTCACAGCCTAAGTTCTGCATTTTACCTCATGTTAGAGGCTGAGAATCATGACTAAAATGTTTTTTTAAAAATTGAAAGCCAGGAAAAAGTTTTCTGCCATAGACATAGCTTTTCTCACAGGGTTTATATAACATAGAACTGTTCCTTTTTCTCTCCTGCTACTACTGGAGAAACTGATCTTAGGACACTTAGAGATGATGTTGGCCAGAAGCACAGGGATGATCTGAGATTGGATGCTGTGAGGGAGGAGCCTTGAACAAGCCCAGTTAGAAAGCACATATTAGTTTTGTGTTTCCTGCTTGCCATAGGGCCATTTGTTTAATCATTAAGTGCCTACATTATGCCAGCAGTTTGTCCGGTATTAGGGCATGGGGCATATAAACAAAGAGCTCAATCTAGTGAAGACGACAGAGTCAGAAATATGTCAGTACATGAGGGAGGCTACTAGTTCACTTGACAAAGAAAAGGGAAAGAATATACTACCCCGAGGAAATAGGTATGATCCACTTAATACTCTATAGAAATCACTTGAGGACTACTGCTTGTCTTTGATTCATTTTAAGGCTTTTTTTTTAAATGTTGGGCATTTTATGTTTGATAGATTTTATGTTATCATGCTCTGTGTTGATATGAAATTGTAGTGTACAATTGTCTAATGGAATTTGTGAAATAACTGATATTAGAAAAAATTTAATGTGTTTGCTTTTTTTTTTCCTTTTAAATCACTACATCTGTAGTAGGGGGTTAAATTTCTAGGGGATGAGCTCTCTGAGATGACCTAAATTCAGTTTATGTAATTGTGTAGGAATTGAGTTTATGAGCAGGATTCTTCTTGTAGGAAAAGCAATTTCTACTAGTAGAGTTTAAAGTCTAGTTTTATTAATGAATAACAAATTATAAAATGAAATTTAAGTGAGCATTACAATATCTCTATTTGGCTTTACGTACAAAATAAGTTCAGCAGTAGTCAGACATTCTTCTATTTAATCTGATGTGACTTTTATGATGAAAGAAAGTAATAGTGTTATGCCACTCTTTGATTCATCTGTAGTATATTTGAGTTGCTTTCATGCTTGCTTCTCAATTCAGAGACAAAATACCATGAATGCATCCTTTTGGAGTTGACTAAGGGTTTTTTTAGCTCATACAAAATCAGGACATTATTATATAAAGAAAAATCGGTTTAGAAATTAAATTTAGCAAGCATTTCTTGACAGTTTACTATATGACAGAAACTGTTCTGGGAGCACAAAGATGAAAAAGGTAAGACCCATGCCCTCAGGAACTCTTTTTTTTCCCCCCCCCACATTTTAGTATTTATTTTTTTATAAAAATATTTTTGACATATTACATTGTATGAATGTAATGTGTACAATATGTTAATTTGCTACATTTGTGTACCTCAGGGAGCTCTTAACAGATGGCAGCTCTGTCTTTGTTTAGTGGAGTCATTTTCACTTCTGAATCTTTGTCTTATTTGAAGTGTATCAAAGTGACTGTCTCTTTCTTATTTGGTGTATTGCCTTCAAAATACCAGTGTATACTCCTCCTTCCCCAGAGGATCTTGTAAAGGAACTTTGGAAACCAGTGCTGTGCAAATAATGCATTTTCTCTATAATTTTCTCTATAATTCTCTATAATTTCTGTGATTTTTATATCAACACTGAAAATATTTGTATAATTTTAAAGTTGGTGATAGGATTAAAACCATAATGTATTTGTACCATTTATCTATGAAAAAATTTTTATTTAATATTCATATTATACTTTTTAACAGACTAAATTTGTAAACTATAGGATTTTGTTTTTCTTAAATTCTAGGTACTCATATCCTTTCTTCGGAAGTGCAGCTCCTATTATGACTAATCCTCCTATAGAAGTTCGGAAAAACATGGAAGTTTTTCTTCCCCAATCTTACTGTGCATTTGATTTTGCAACTATGCCTCATCAGCTGCAGGATACCTTCCTAAGGTAATGTATACATGGTGTGTATGATATTATATTATGATATTATTTTCTCAAATCAACTCTTGAAAATTTGTATCATATTAACAAGAGGAATTCCTATATTTTTACATCCATAGCTGCTTATGCATTTGCGAATCTAGAAACAAATTTAAAATCTGTGACACTTGTGGTTCCACTATAAAGTTTTATGTGGTTACGAGGGCTCTTTTTAGATCTTCATATCTTGTTTGCCTGAGTTGGGATATTACAACTTTCTTAAAACAATATATGAATAATGAAGGAACCTTGAAAAGTAATCTTGCTTTTTCCTAATATAATATGTGATGATAAATAAACTGTTTAGTTTTTATTATTGATTTACTTAATGACTAATGCATTATTTGCTTTTTCTGTTTCTTCATCTATATAAAATGGAAATGTTGATCCAGCCATCTGAAATGGATTTGTGACGAAAAATGAGATCTGTGAAGTGTCTTTTTACTTTCTCAGAGTATCACAATTTGAAAAGAATTTTAAAAGAAAGAATGAAGAGTAACTAAACGTTATGTAACCATTTGTGGGAATAGTAGTGTTCGGAAGGGTTTTCTTTATTGCACAGGAAGCGGTGTAAAAAAATCTAATAGTATTTTCTGTTTGTTACCTGTGGAATTGAGCCTTTACATTCCAGGTAGCAAAAACATCTTTGGCTACATTAAAGGAATTCAAAAATTTTAGTCCAGAAAAGCCTTAGTTCAGAGTTGATAGAAAAGCCTTAGTTCAGAGTTGATAGGTATGAACATATGTTTCTCTTTTCCTTTTAGGATTCCATTGCTGGTTGAATTATGGCACAAGGATAAAATGAGTAAAGATTTACTTCTGGGAATTGCCAGAATCCAACTTTCTAACATCTTGTCTTCAGAAAAAACTCGCTTTTTAGGTTCTAATGGTGAACAGTGTTGGCGACAAACTTTCAGTGAAAGCGTGCCTATTATAGCAGCACAAGGGTAATGCATTTCCTAGAGCTGGTCTTAGCTTTGCTTTTTATTCTGTTTAGCCAGCTACAACCTTATCCTTTCATGTCATTTTTTTTTTTTTCTGATCTTTTTTCTTTGACCTATGGGGGTTATATCCCAGTTTGCTCTTTAGCTTTCTGATACCTACTATATCCTCACAGAGTGAATCTGTGCTACCATAATACTGTTATACTTAGAGTGTTGAGTAAGTATTTCTCTCTCCTCTCTTTAGACTGATAATTTTAAGTTCAGGATCAGTTTGTTTGGTTTTTTTTAGCTTAGTAACTCAGGGTCAAATTTATAATGTATTTTTACATTATTTTGAATTTTTCTACTTGAAAAATATTTAAACTTTTGCCTCAAATATACTTGGAGAACGTTCCAAACGTTCGACACTTTTAAAAAATGAATATTCTTTTTTTGCCCTGAAATTCACTGCCACAGTGAAAAACTTGAGTTCACATATTTTACACAAAATCATTCAACAAATATGTTATCTTTTTATATTTAACAATAGAAATTTAAATTGACTTTAACCTTACATATCACATGCCTTTATTTTTAAAGCATAGTAAGACTGTAGAAGAAAATCAGGCCCAGTAAAAAGCTGAGATGTAGAAGTATTATTGGAATTCTTCCGTTACTTTTCCTCATCCATGCCACTTCCAGAGAGTGAAGGGTTTAGTAGACCTTTATTCACTTGGAGATCTGGGAACAGGTTTTTAGAGAATCACTTATTCTGGTTAACTGAAAATTCTTTTAAAAATCAGCATTCTTTTCTCTTATTGTAAGTAGAATGTAATGAAGATAATCATTACTTGTTGGAAGTTATTTTAATGCTGATTGCTTTGAATAACTTTTATCGCCCTGCTCTGTAGACAGACATTTTAAGAGATTTACCTAAGTGAAAACTTCAGAGATGATAGCGCTTCATTTTATTTTATTCATTTCTTCTGAAATCTGACATTAGAAGAAGAAAACGTAAAAGTTATTAAGAGTTCTAATCATGTGGGATCCATTCATTAAAGCTTTGTTTGATTTAAACAAAGCCACATTTTTTTGTTGGTAGAATTTTATTTTCCTCTAACATTGTCCTTTTATTTAATGGTAAATGCTGCATTCAGGTTCTGTGATACAGAAAGGTATTCGTTATAATACAAGTAACATAATTATCCCACTTCTAGGATTTAATCCTGAAGCAGTGCTCATATCCAGTAAAAGATTTATGAACAAGGCTGTTCATTCCAGGCAAAGTAGAAAAAGAGTCTAGAATAATCTATATATAATTGAGTAGGGGAATTGTTAAGTTTTTAAAATTTTACTACATAAATTCATTAGTGTGTTTTACAGGCATTAAAAATTATATTTTTAATTAATGTTTGTCATTACACAGGAGGAAAATGCAGGAGGATAAATGGGGAAAAAAGGACAAAACTGTATGATTTTATGTGCATGAGTACATGTGTATCTACAGATCTAAAAAAGAGGAAGGAAATGAAATTTTAGCAGTGATTATCTGTGGGCAGTGAGATTTAAGATTTCTCTTTTATACTGTTCAGTTTTTTCAAATCTGTAACTGTTGTAGGTCATTTTGTAGTGAATGTAAGTATGTACTTCATACTGTGTTTGTGATCATATAATATCACATATATAGAAGGTCTTGAAGTCTGCAGAAGCTGTTGCACTTTGAGCAGCAAGTGTCAGGTGCAAGACATGCTGTCTACTCAGTGCTCTAGCATTGGGGAAGTAAAAGGAAATAATATAAAAGTGTTTCCATGAGTTTTAAAATATTTCTGATTTCATTTGTAGGTCAAATAACAGGATAGTAGATCTTTCTTACACAGTGACTTTAGAAGATTACGGACTAGTGAAAATGCGTGAGATTTTTGTTTCTGATTCATCTCAGGTATATGTCATTGAATCTTATGAAATTATTCTTTAAAACAGACCTAACGTGTATATATGCGTGAGTGTGTTTGTTTTAGTATGCTTCTTTCATTCATATCTTAGGGTGTATCTGCTGTACAACAAAAGCCATCTTCTGTTCCTCCAGCACCTTGTCCTTCAGAAACCCAGACAGAGCCTCGTGAAACCTTAGAGTACAAAGCAGCACTTGAGCTAGAAATGTGGAAAGAGATGCAGGAAGACATTTTTGAAAATCAGGTTACTTTTTAAATGTTAACGTAAAAGATTTTTTGTCTATTTAGTATATTTTCCCTTCTCCATAGTAGGCTTTTCTCTCTTTTCCATGGGTACTCTGTCTAGTCTCTTTGAATTCAAGAATGCCTTACTCTTTAAAAAAATGAAGAATTAAAAATTACTCAAAATGTGACAGCTTCACAGAAGCCACTCAGAAAGGATTCTCCTAAACTTTCTCCATGATTTGTGGGCAAAATTAGCACTGAAGGTTAGAATTCAGAGGTTAAGGACTTGAAGGTTTCTTTTAATTTCAAGATCTCATTTATCATACCCTCCTGGAAGCTGGAATCATTAGTTGTTAAACAAGAGAGGTAGAAAACAGCTGTTAACTTTATACTGTCCTGAATTATACTCATATGGGTATTACTCACCTCAGGCATCCTCTGTTTTGTTTTAAATAAAATGGAATGTCTGAAAGAAATATATCATGATCAATATTAATTATTTAACTGAAAACAGCTGGTTTATTTATTTGAAATATTTAGGGTTTCTCTTTTTTACTTTATTTTTCTTCCTTTGACAGCTAAAGCAGAAAGAACTGGCTCATATGCAAGCTCTTGCAGAGGAATGGAAGAAAAGGGACCGAGAGAGGGAATCACTAGTAAAGAAAAAGGTAATGACTTTTATAAAAATCGAAGGAGGAAAGAAAGAATATTAATGATAGTATCTTCTATATACATTAAAGAAAATCTCTGGAAGGAATAACTAATTATAGTGGTTATATATTGGCTTGGATAAAGTGAATGAATGGGTCAGGGATAGGAAGAAGGGTTTTCACTGTAAGTTGTTTTGTACTCCTTAGATTTTGAACCCTGCAAATGTGTTACCTGTTCAAAAAGTGAATAAATATAGAAAGTGAATACTTTAGAGAAGAAGCCTATCTCTGTATTTAAAAAGAAAATAGAACATTTAAGTATATATAAATATTACATTATAATCTATTAGTTAATAAAAAGGACCAAAAACTCTTAAGCTGTTTTAAAAGATTGAATCATGAAATGTTATAAGTCACATCTTTTAGAATGATAACGTGAGACCATCTGATCTTATCCAGAAAGCCAAAATTTAATATTTATCTATTTATACTCAAGGTATTGAGTAAAACAACCCTGAAAATTAGACTTGTCTAAAATATTCCAAATTCAAGTCTGTAAAAATACTCTCAAATTAGTGGTTAATGAAATGTCTATAAATCAGGGTAGTTTGCTACACTAGATCAAGAGACAGGACAGGGTATGGACTAGAAAATTCTTTAAAGTTTTTTTCAGCCATTTATATTTAATTATTGACGTGCTTGGGTTTAAATCTGTCTTGCTCTTGGTTTTCAATTTGTCCCGTACATTCTTTGTTTTCTCTCTTTTCCTGCTTTCTTTTGCATTCATTGAATTTTTCTTTTTTTTTTATGATTCCGTTTTATTTCTACAGTTGCCTTATTAGCAATCTCTTTTTTTAGTGATTGCTGTAGGGCTTACGGTATGCATCTTATCACAGTAAGCCTTCAGATGATACAGCACATTTAGCTTTTAAGACAAGTTGATCTTTGAGCCATTTTTTAATGTGACTGATGTGTTTTTCAGTGTTGATGCTTACATGTAAAAGCAAAATATATGATGAAACTAACACAAAGTATGGAAGTGAGGAAATGGACAAACACTGTTGTAACGTTCTCATATTATTTTACTAGTTTAAGCAATCACAATCTCTTTCCTAGATAACTACGTTTACTTCTTTATTTATTTTTATTTTTTTTATTATTATTATTTTCAGCCGCACCGTGCGGCATGTGGGATCTTCCCCGCTCGGGATCAAACCTGTGCCCCCTGCATTGGCACTGCGGAGTCTCTGCATTTACTTCTTAACTTGGTATCCTGTCCTCCGTTACTGACCCCTGTAGCTTGAGATATCAGCCCAGAGTAGAGGAAGTCAGATTATGTACTCCTCCTCCTTAAAACACATCATACTCCTCATCACATTTAGAATAAAACTCAAAGTTCTTACCAGGACCTACAAGGCCTTTTGTAATCTGTCCCCTCGCTTTCTCTGTGACCTCATCTTCTGTCAGCCTTCTGTTCACACAGTCTATTCTAACCATCTTGGCCTCTGTGTATTTCCTCAAACATGCTAAGCCACCTCTCTCCTCAGGATCTGTAGACTGCTTTTCTTTCAGAGATACTTTCTGGTTTCTGCTCAGAAATGTGAGCAAGGCCTTCTCTGACCACTGTATCCAAAATACTGTTCTCTTCCCCTGCCCCCAGGCACTAACTGTCCCCTCATTCTGCTGTATTTTCTTCGTAGCATTTACCTACTATTACATTAAATATTCACTTCTTTGTTTATAGTTTGTCTTCTCTCAGAGTATGGATTCCACATGACTTTGTTTTGCCCAGCATCTGCTACGTATACAATAAATATTTGTTTAAATTAAAAGGATAGGGCTTCCCTGGTGGCGCAGTGGTTGAGAGTCTGCCTGCTGATGCAGGGGACACGGATTTGTGCCCCAGTCTGGGAAGATCCCACATGCCACGGAGCGGCTGGGCCCGTGAGCCATGGCCGCTCATCCTGCGTGTCCGGAGCCTGTGCTTCGCAACGGGAGAGGCCACAACAGTGAGAGGCCCGCCCGTGTACGGCAAAAAAAAATAAATAAATAAAAGGATAATGAATGTTTTCAGGTTTTATAGTTTTGAGTTTGATATTTATGGGGACTCTTGGCATGTTCAGCAGGTATTTGGATTTACAGGTCTGCAACTCTGGAGGGGGGGTTGAGTTTGCAATATAAATTTGGGAGTACTTCGTATCTGTGATGGTACATGGATAAGATGTTTGGGTTGCCAGAGGACGAACATGTGGTTTGAATACTTCCTCCCCATCCTGTTTACCTGTCTTTCTATAAGGCTTTTTTACATGTGGCACTCAGAATTTGACACACTTATATTAGTGATTTGGTTAAGAATTTAAAGATGAACCAAAAATCAGTGGTAGAGTTAACAGAATTAATAAATGATCTTGCTTGGTTGGTATGTTGAGCTAAATCATCAAAATAAAGTTTAATAAAGAAAAATGTCATTCTGTAGTCAGAGTAAAACATTCACTTGGACAATGGGTGTAGTTATTCCAAGTGTAGTTATTCCAAGTTTAAAAACAAAGACCTTGGGGATTTTCTTTGACATAATGAACAGTGTGACTAGGATCCTCAGATAGCAAATGCAATTTTAGATGGAGTTAAAATTAGGAGACATTTGTTGACCTGTCTTTAGCAGTGCACATTCTTTAGTCTCTGAACTAGTGAGATCACATCTGGGTACCATTTTTTTTTTTTTTTTTTTTTGCAGTAGGCAGACCTCTCACTGTTGTGGCCTCTCCCCTTGCGGAGCACAGGCTCCGGACGCGCGGGCTTGTAAAGAGAAAATCAGGTTGGGGCCTGGGACCTGGAGACTTGTTGGTGAGGAGGACAGAAAATTTGGTTCAGAAAGTCCTAGTAAATATGATCAGTCTGAACTAAAAGATAGAAAACCATGAGAGAGGATCCTATACAGGCCAAGCAGGTAGACCTCTATCCTTAATGGGACTCACATCCTTAAAGACAGAGCAGAGCAGGGCTTTAGGCTTGTACAAATTGGGGTACTAGGCTAAGGTCCCAAGCAGGAACTGTAGCTTCAGAAGCAATTAAGAACTCAGTTGTTTAAACTGTAATAAAGGACTAGATCTCAATAATAGGAGAACTGACTTGAAACTGATTGGTGATAGCTGGCCTATCACCAGTCTTAGTTCCAGAGAAAGAGCATAAGTGACTAAGAGGGCTTCAGAAAAATACTGGAATATTGAGCAAGGCAGATTTTTAAGGAGCTAAGTTTTTACTAAAACACAAGATTTTACTGGCAGTCTAACTTACCACCCAGTGGGAGAAGGGCTTCCTCAGGAGACTGAATATTACTAGAGATACCCAAGCAGAAGCTAGATTGGCTTCCTTCCTTAGAGTATAGTGGAAAGAATTTCTGCTTTGAATTGGTATATGTAATTCATGATTTTCCTAGTCTCAGATCCTGTTTCAGTAAAATCATAATATATGCATTTTTGAATTTGTGTTTTGAATTTGGGGAAAAGATAACTTTTATTATATTTTAGGTTGCTGAATATACTGTTCTCGAAGGAAAACTTCAAAAAACCCTAGTTGACTTGGAGAAGCGAGAGCAGCAGCTGACCCTTGCAGAATCAGAGGTACTCTATTCATCTATCATGTCTTTATTTCACAGAATCCATATATTAAATTCATACCATTCATTTGTTTTTCCTTTGTACTGTATAAAGTATATTTCATGGAAATAGTCTTTCAGACATTATGGAGAAAACTGCTATTCAACTAGATGAAGCATGTTTTATATGTTAGAAGGTGAGGAATTAGGTAGAAAACTGTTATTTGAAATTCTTAACTATTATTCAGTCAGCTTTGGCTGACTTTTGCAATAGTGGAGATTTTTGGTTACCTTTGCAATTATGTGGAAGGAATGGATAGTTGCACTACCTAGAGAAAAGAGAAAATTAGTATAGGCTCAGGGATCTAGAATCATGACTTCGTATTTCACTAAGAAGGGAATATACCTCCTTCTTGCCTATTGAAGATTAGATCCCAAGAAAGGATAAACTTACGTTAGTACCATGCCTAGTTAGCATTTTTGTTAGGTCTTATTAAATTGTACCCTAACTACTTTTTAAAATTACTATAAAGTTCACCTCAAATTATTAGAATTTCTTCCTTGTGAAATATTATGTGCCCCTTCCTTACCCAAATGTTTCTTAAAATTTTCTCAGCATATCACCCTAGCCTTATCTCTACACATTCTCGGCAATTTCTAAATTGATTTAGATTGTTAAACCTAAACATAATGTGTATTTGTTCTTAATACTAAGGCTTTGTTATCTTCTATGTGATTAGGTAAAAAATAAGAAGTTTCTAAAGACGTAAAGAAACTTGGGCATATTTGCTTACATAATAAAATGGGTTTATTCAAATAGGGGTTTTAAGCATTTAGGGCCTTTTCAATTGAATTTATGCATCATATATGGATTTTGGGATATACTTTGTATTTTAGGAGTAAATGATTGAAAATTTATAATTTAGTACACTTAAACATTAACTCTCTAATACCTGAAAATGATATAAAAATCACTTCATAAAATATTCTGAACATTTGACCATATATAAGGGTAATAGAATATTGACTAGTATAATGCAGGTAGTAATAGGTCAGCCTCTTAAAGATGTACCTGTTTTAAGCTTCAGAGAGAAAGAAGGGAACTGAAATCAGAACGTGAACGGAACCTGCAAGAACTCCAGGACTCTATCCGTAGGGCCAAAGAAGATTGTGTTCACCAAGTAGAACTAGAAAGGTTGAAGATGAAGCAACTAGAAGAGGATAAACACCGACTTCAGCAACAGGTTGGATGAAAATACCTGTCATCTCTTTAAACTTAGAGTTTATTTGCATTCTAGAAATAATAGAAATCATTCACTAAGGAGTTATAAAAATTCCCAGTAATTTGGATTATTAATCACATTTACTACACTGAGAGTCAAATGTAAGTTGGATCTTCTTTTCCTGAAAGCTGAGGACTATATTGGAATAATCTTACTTCCCTTATAATTATTTGTATGAGATTGTGCTATATTTTAGTTAACTCTCATCTTAAAATTTTTTGCTCCTTTGAGCAAATGTAGATATTCTTCATATATCACTGGACCAAGTTCAGTTAAGAACCAAATTTCATGAGAGAATTATCTGTGCTCCTTTCCATTTTCTCACCTCTCAACCCATCCACCTCAGCTTTCCATCCCCATTGTCCCAGCCAGCCAGTTGTCAGAGAAGCCACCAGTGGCTCAGTCATTAAATTCAGTGGGTGTTTTTCATTTCTCATCTTACTCAAACTTACTGACAAACTTATTGACAACATCAACACTGTTGTTCTTGTTTTTATATATTCTCTTCTCTCAATTCTATAACATCACTCTTCTTGTTTTTCTCTACTTTTCTGGCCATGCCTCAGGTCCGTTGCAGGTTTATTTTCCTTTATGTAGCCATTAAATATTGGACTTCCTCCAAGCTCCAGACTTACACTGTGCTAAACAATCTTATTCGTGCCTGTGGTTTCAGAGACAGTCTGTATCTCTGAGACTTGTGCATTTATATCCCAAACCTTTCCTTTGCACTCTCAACCCATTTATCTCATTGCCTTTTAGACATCTCTACTTGGGTGTCTTAAAGGCATTTAAAACCCACCATGATCCTCCTATCCATACTTGACCTTGCTGTAAGTATTCTTTGTGTCAGTAATGGACCCCTGTAACCTGTTCTTCCTGTCGCAGCCTGAGTGATATTTTTGAAATTTGGAATCATGACACCCTCCTCTAAATTCAGGGTTGTCTTAGTGCTCATAAAGATCAGAATTACTACCTTGCCCTACCAGTCTTTGCATAGTTTGGACCCAGCCTACCTCTCTCACCTCATCTCCCACTCTTTCACCTTTTCTGTGTGCTCTCCAGCCACACTCGTCCTCTTCAGGTCCTCAGGCATACCATGCATGCTTCACCCTTAGGATCTTTGTGTGTGCTGCTTTTTCTTGGCCTAGTGAACTGTACTAACCCCTCAGTTTCCAGCTGAGGTATCACTTTCCCAGAGAAATCTTCCCTGACCCCTGCTGTCCAAGTCTAGGTCAAGTTTTTGTTATATGTTTTCTTGGGGTATTATTCTCTTATTCTATTTCTTTATGATATGTTATAGCAGTTTGTTTTTATTTTCATTAGTGTGATAATTTGATCAGTGTCAGATTATTAGTTCCATAAAACTGTTTTGGTTTCTGTCTGTATGCCTGGAGCCCAGCCAGTCTTCAGCACATAATAGGGGCTTAATAAATATCTGCTGGAAAAAGGAAGGCTCAGGCTTTTAAAAATGAAGCTTATCTGTCTTGAAACATTTCAGTGTAGATTAGATATGTATGATGAATGCCTCTGAAGTCTTTAGTAAATCCTGGCATGAAGAATAGTTTCCATAGCAGTTCAGGGTCAGTTAAGATCATATTATTTAGGTGGTTATAAATATAAATTTGATTGTTATTGTGGTGGTCACATGTAAATTTATGAAAGATAAAGTTGTAAAAGTGGGCAATTGTGATGGGATTCGCCGGTAATGCTGCTCTTCTACCACTTATCAGGGAGATTCAGCCATCTAGAACAAAGGCTTCTAACATGTATTAGAATTACCGGGGGAGCTCATGAAAAAATCCACGTGTCCACCCTGTCCCAGACTGGTATAATTAGCTTACAACGTTGTGGGAAGAACCCTGGCAACGTTGTGGGAAGAACCTTGGCGGGAAGAACTGGTATTGTGGAAAAATTCCCCGGGGCACTTCTAAAACATAAGCTAAGACCTGGGGAAGAAACTGTGGTGGGCAGCAGAAGTTTCTGGGATGCCCAAATTGCAAAGTCCATGACTATAAACATTTCCCCTTTTATATATAAGAAAACTTTTTAGGCCCTTACTCTGAACCAGGTTACATGTACTATACACACAATTCTAACTGGACAGGTAGAAGGGACAGATAGATACACTGTCAGTGCAAGGTGATGAAGATAAAGTATACATATTCAAATATGTAAAGGCAGTTATCAGAACTGAAAAAAATCAATGTAGTTTATAGGCCACTTAGCAAAGGAAAAAGAACCCAGTATGCCTAGTAGCTTGATTAGTAATTCTTAATAGTAGATTGATAATGTCCTGAATGGTCAAAAAAATGCCAAATATTAAGTTTATTAGTTTTTGTTTAAAACAAAAATGTGACAGATTCTTTAGAGAGGTTTCTATTCAACTTTAAACAAAATTTACATGTTCAAAGAGGTAAACTTCAGTTATATGGAAAATTTCCATGTGTGGGATATTCATTACCTAAAGATGCTAGATAAATCCTAATTAGAATTATTGATAATTATTAGCATAAAACAAGAATTTATTATTGGTAATTTAAGTTCCATTTTTGCCACCAGTTTTCTCAGTATTTCGCATTTAGTTAAGTCTTAGTCTTAAAGAGGTAATTGGGTTATCTAAAGATGGCTAGTCATATTGGTGTATGTTTTCAGAAAGCATCTTTAAACAGTGCTTCTTTGCATTTGGTTAGAAAAATCCCACATTTAAAAAAAATACCTTTATATCTTTTTTTCTTTTTCTTGGTAGTTTTGAAACCATTCTAAGGGAAATTACAGTGTTTAGTCAAGGCAGTCTCTCTCTTTTTTTTTTTTTTTTAATTTAAGGAACTATTCATTAGAGCATCATTCCAGGGGATGACAAGATCTGAATTCTCTTCATTCGTCTCCTAGTGACTAGCTCACTAGCTCTTTGGCACTGCCTCAGTAATTTAGCTCTTTGATCCTCAATTTTCCTACCTATAAATATGAAGGGACTGGGCCAAATAATCTGTAAGTTGTAATAGCATTAGAATTATGAAATTCATACAGTATCAAATTACAGGAACAATAAATAATACTGCATTAAAATTACTTTCATCGATAATCAGGTATAATGCTTTCATTGATAATCAGGTATAATGCTTTCATCGATAATCAGGTATAATGCTCAGTCTTACATGTTGCATTTTTAAAAATTATTTTCAGTATTTTTATAAACCGACTTTTCCATTTGCCATCCAAAATTTAACAAAAATGTTCTCAAGATACTGGTTTTATAAGAAATTTCGTACTCCTAAAAAGGTTTTGTATATTGTTAATCGATTGTATTGTATTGTTAATTGTATTGTTAATCAATACAATTGTACAATTGTATTGTAATCAATTGTATTGTATATTGTTGATTTACTGAATTTTTAAGATTACTGGAGATCTTAATTTTCGTTATACTTTATTTTCTAAATTTTCTAATATAAACATGCCTTAAAGTAAGAAAAAAATGACACTATTGAATTGAATTCTGTAATACTAAACTTTGCGTACTGCTGTTTTACAGTGGCTATAATTTGTTTTGATACAGCTCAATGATGCTGAAAATAAGTATAAGATTTTGGAAAAAGAGTTCCATCAGTTCAAGGATCAGCAAAGCAGCAAACCAGAAATTCGGCTACAGTCTGAAATAAATCTTCTCACTTTGGAAAAGGTACCCATGTCAATTTATGGCAATTTAACTATCCTTACTGGTAAATTTATAAAATAAAAAATGATACTTGAATATACAATGTAATAACATTTAACTGTAGTATTCTGATACCAAATAACATATCAGAGAATTTGAGGCACATGACATTGTCAGTACTTGAATTTCATAGCTTTTATCAGTTATAGCCTATACTACAGTCCTTGGTTACAGACAACAGAACTGAGTAACTCTTGGACTAGAGGAATTCACAAACCTGTCAAGAAAGCTAAAAAACCTGGGGGAAGCAAGTCATGGGCCCATCCTGTCATAAAACAGTCTACTCAGGATGCTACTGTTGGTGCCATGACTGCCATGTCCCTGGATTCTGTCTCCCCTGATTCTAGTGTTAGGCTGTTGAACTCTCAGTTTTGCAGTAGCCATTGTGAATACCCTCTCTCCGTATTAGTGCCCTTTAGATTCACTGTCTCAGGTAGGAGCACGCATTTAAATCACAGGTCTGTACTCTACTCTTAGTTTGGAAGAAGCGATAGCCATCCTATTTTGCTTTCTGCAGTTGGAAGCCAGGTCCTGACTCTCATTTATATTGGGATTCCCCACAGACAGAATGTTCAAGTTCTAGGCATTAAAAAATGTGTAATATCCAACAGACAATCTAAGTTTGACAATATGAGCTCTTGCATTTTAGAGTTTGATAAATTTTAGGCATTATTAAAAAGATATAGCATACTTAAGAAAATAACGGAGTTAATAATAAACAGGAAAATAAGCTTTAGAAGCTTAAGGATTTAATTGTCGTGGCAGCCATTGCCTGCCTGTTCCCACTCAGCATTGTAGTGAAGGCTTCCTTGCCCTTTCTCTTCTGTAGATTCAGCCACTAGGGGACACTAACAGAAGATTGGTAGATAGGAGTTGGGAAGATGCCATAGTAGTTCTTTCTTCTCTCTCTTTCTGCCTCTCTACCTCCCTTATTTTCTCTGGCAGTAGTTACATCTTTTTATGGTTCCATCTCCCACCAGGCATCCCTTCTCCAGCTTCCTTTAGTCAGTCTCCACTGTGGTTCTAGCCCACTGGACATCCCCAGTTTGTGGGTTGCTTGCATTAAGAACTACTATTTCCTGGTACCTTTTTGTAGTCCCTCCTACCTAGGAGAGGTGGGGGCTTCTTGCTGCTGCTGATTACTGGGTTGCCTCACCATATCCTCTTTGGCCTTTCTGCTCTTCCTTTATCTGTTGAACCGGTTTCCTGTATTAAATTGCTTCTGATTTCTAGATTCCTGGCAGGATGCTGATTGATAGAGTTGGTTTTTCATTATCCAGCAAAGTTGTATGCTATTTATGATACCATGCTAAATGCCATTATGAATGATTCAGAAATGTTCAGGATACCGTCAAGTAAATAACAAGTTACAGAAGGAGACGAGGAACATACCCAAGTAACTAAAGCAAAAGGCAAACGAGCAGATATCGTCTAACTTTCTCTTGCTAAATGCCATGAGTCCAAAGGGAAAACAAAGTCAACTTCTGAAATCAACACACTAAGTATAAAGAAGGAATGACATTGTATATGGAGCCTAAGAATAGGTGAAACTTTAAATAGGTAAATATGTGGGTGAGGTTATTCCAAAAAGAAGTACTGAACAAAAGTATAAGAAAGATTAAAATATCTATTGCATATTTGGATAGCTGCTTGACTAGAACCTAATCATTATAGTAGTATGGTTTACCCTTGAACAACATGAGTTTGAACTGTGAGGGTCCACTTATACACAGATTTTTTTCAGAAAATACATTCTACAGTACCACATGACCCATGGTTGCTTGATTCCTCAGATGCGGTACCACATATTCAGAGGGCCAACTGTAAAGTTATAGGCATTTTTTTGACAGCATGGAGGATTAGCATTCATACCCCTGCATTGTGCAAATGTCAGCTGTAATTTTAAAATAAATGTAGGCCTGATAAGAGAATGCTGGAAATAAAGGTAATTTTCAGCCATATGAGGGAAGAGCTTAGATGTTTGCTTAAAGAATTCATATTTCATCTGGTAAGAAAAGTCAAAGATTACTCTTTGTAAGCCAATTTATAAGATTGGCTTAATGGATGTTAATATTAAGAGAAATGAAGATTTTCGATGAACTTTTTTGGAGGGATGGAAGTTGTTGAGAATTCAGATTTTAGACATACTACATTTGAGATGCTAATGCAGTAATCTAAGTGAAGGAGTTAACTAAATGGTTAAAAAATGAGAAAATACAGTAGGGAGAGAATAGGGCTAGACAAACAGATTTGAGAGTCATTTGAATAAAGTAACAGCTTACAGGTATATGCAATTGCTTAAGGAGTGTTTAGGAAGGCTAATTGATGATAAAACTTAGGGGGACGTTCAGCTTTGAGAACAATCAAGAGTTGAGGAAGGAGGCTAATGAGATTTAGAGAAGTAATAAAAACAGTCTAGTGCTGTGCCCAAAAGGAAAGGGGGAGTTTAAAGAGTGAGGAAGTGAAAGTAATCTCTCATGATGGGCAAGTCAAGAGTGGTTGAGGAAAGACCCCCCCATGTGTTTGGCAGTTAAGAGGTCACTGATTTTTAAGAAGCCAAATTGCAGAAGGTTATAGAAAGTTTGGCTTTGAAAAGAAAACAAGAAAAGGGCTTCCCTGGTGGTGCAGTGGTTAAGAATCCACCTGCCAATGCCGGGGACATGGGTTCGAGCCCTGGTCCGGGAAGATCCCACATGCCGAGGAGCAGCTAAGCCCGTGAGCCACAACTACTGAGCCTGTGTGCTGCAACTACTGAAGCCTGTGCACCTCAAGCCCGTGCTCCGCAAGAGAAGCCACCGCAGTGAGAAGACCACGCACCGCAACGAAGAGTAACCCCCGCTCACCACAGCTAGAGAAAGCCCACGCGCAGTAACGACGACCCAACACAGCCAAAAATTTAAAAAATAATAAAAAAATAAATTTCAAAAAACCTCAGAAGACAAGAAAAAATGTAGCCCAAGGGCCTAAAGCTCTTGAGAAAAGCTTATTTAGAGGTAGGAAAATCAGAGAATATTTTTAGATTAAGGAGAAGAAATTAACAGCAAGGAGAAATTGAAGCTTTAAGAGAGATGGGGATGGTTGGAGCATAGATATAAAATTTAGCCCTTGATATGACTATTCAAGAGGCAGAAGGGTGCATATAGAAAATTTGGAGACAAGAATAAGAGTGGTTAAAAAAAACTGAGTTGAAAAGGGTATTAACTGCTTTCCTCCAGCGTTTCTGAATTCATTAAATGTTTCTGCAGCTTGTCAGATGCCATGCTATTTTTGGTTCCTCTTCTTACCCCAATATCTATTTAATTGCAAAGTCTTGTTGATTCTGCTTCGTTCTTTTCTGGACAATCTCTTCATTCTCCATTTTTGGCCTTCTCATTTCTCTACCAGTAACCTTGAATTTGAATCAGACTGGACATTTCCCACCCCTTTTGATTAAACCAAATGTTAAAGTATTTCTGTTTATATATTATGAATTATGTGGCCTGCCAGAGATATTTGAAGCATTCAGACAATATCTCATCAATTCTCACAAGTTCTCTTAAGTAGGTGTCAAGAGTATTTCCATTTTATCTTGGGGAAATTCAGGGCCAAATATCTCAAAATTGGAACAGAGGGCTTATGATATTCATCTTTTCTGAATATATACTAGATAATATCACCATAGAAATAATTGTAAATGATTTTTTAAAATTTCTTCTTCCAATTACACTTCTACCAAAAGGATAAAAATCACCAAACATATTACAAATATAAACAGCACCATGAACTTGTTGAGGGAAAAAAAAAAGTGTAATGGAAGCACCTTTATATCAGACCTAATGAATTCATCCACTGTTTTTAAATGCCTAGCAAAACAAGGCTTCTCAGCTGTTTTGAACATTCTTTGTAAGTTTTTTTGGAGCCAGAAGAGGGCAGAATCTTATTTCTTAAGTAACAAAGAGATAAAAGCATAAAAAGGAAAGCTTAAGTGAAAAAGTACCTGATTTAGTCTACAACTTCTGGTTATGTCTGATTGAGAGCTTTTTTCTTTTCTGTTTACTGGTCTCTTCAGTATAACACAAATATTTCCATTTTCACTGAAATAGTCTAAAAATAAGTTAACATTAAGATACAGTTTTACCAAATGTAATTCTTGATTCCCTTAAGAAGTGAATAGTTTGATGTGCTTTTAGTTAGGAAATGACTTTTAGATAGCTTAAAAACAATTGGAACTTTTAACAAATAAAATAGGGAAAGCATTATAATTTAGTAATGCATACAGAAGATTAAGACAGAAACTAAATTTGTGTATTTAAGAACATTCGGTGAGTATCTAATGTGTCTTAGGACAAAGGGAAAAATGAGAGAAAAGAAAAGAGTAAAAGTATGTTATCCTTTTTGGGACCTCACTTTTTTTTTTTTTTGATGACCATTTTTAAAGTCTTTATTGAATTTGTTACAGTATTGCTTTTGTTTTATGTTTTGGTTTTTGGGCTGCGAGGCATGTGGGATCTTAGCTCCCCGACCAGGGATCGAACCCACACCCCCTGCATTGGAAGGCAAAGTCTTAACCACTAGACCGCCAGGGAAGTCCCTGGGACCTCACTTGTAGAAGTTTGTAATATAATTGGGGAGATGACTCAGAGAACCTTAAATGACCATATATAATCGAATACCAGGGAATGTGATAGGAACTCTTTGCAATTCAGAAGTCATTTGGTGTTCAGAATGTAGTAGTTTTAAGACAGCTCCATGGAGAGGTAGAATTTGAGCTGAATCTGAAGTTTTAAATAAGCGATGAAGAAAAAGAATCGACAGGCTCAGGAAGTAACTTGGACAAGGTGAATGTAGGGGAGACAAACCCGGTGGTTGGAGTAGAGGGTTTCCTGTTGAGGAATACCAAGAAAGTAGTAGAACAAGTAGGATGGAAATTATATCTCGGAGTGCTTTAACACCTAGGCAGAGGAGTTTAGGCTCAGTCCTGTAGGCAAGTAGTAGCTGTTGTAGATCTTTTAGTAGAGAGTAAATTGATATAATAGTTATTTCCAGGATTTGTAGATAGAATACGTTTGAGGCTGAGCAGACAAGAGATGAGATAAGCCTGAGCTTAGGAAATGGTAGAAAGAACATAAAAGAATAAAACTGGAAAATATTTCAAGGGAGAAATCTATAGTTTTTTGTGACACATTGGAACTGGGGAATAGGAAATTAGAGGCAAAGACAATGCCATGCCTCCAGTAGAGAATTAGAGTTGTGGGTATATCAGGGATAGAAACAGGGACATTGAGAATCAGTGAAAGTCTGTGCTTGGTCTTCACTAGCCTCTGAATTGACTCTAGGTCCTGAGCCAAGTTTTAATTTGAGTCTGTAACTTGGCTTATGATTTAAGTCAAGAAAGCCTTCCCAAAGTCTCATGTCTACCCACAAAAAAGGGCTCTTAACTCGAGGTCTTTGAATGCCCTGAAATTGTGTCAAAATTTTGGTTGTGTACCTTTTTTTGGGAGTTGGGTCCATATATTTCTTTAGAATCACAGAGGCATCTGTACCCTTAAAAAAAGTTAGGCATCACTGATTTGGTAGTTTGGGATGAATTAGAAAAATGATGTGTAACGTCTCAGATTTGTTAGCTGCAGTTTTTTTTGGTTTGTTAAGAATAAAGACATTATATGTTTTGATTATATATGCATTTTAAATTAGTGTGAACTACTGTGTGAATATCAATGCAAATGTGAGTTATTTTGATAATCATGGCAAAACTGACAAAACCTCCCCAGCTTTTTCTGATGGAGTCAGTTAAGTGGGTATAAGTGATCTCTCTAGGTTGTCCTAACCCTCATTCTGAGGCTCGTCTAGGATACTGTACCTTCTCCAAGACCCAGGGACATGGTCACTTTTATAATTGAATACTATTCTTTTATCACACAGTCATAAAACAGATTTTTGCTTTTCCTCTGACATATGTCCTCTTGTTAAAATTACCAGCTAATAAGTATAAGTCTTTAGGGCATAAGTGGAAGAGATCATCTTTGATAATCTCAGAGTATTAGTCAACTTAAGATGTATGAGTATAGTTGTGAAATGTCAACACATTTAAATCCAAGCACTAGGGATTTGTAAAGCAGAAAAGACCTTGACTCCATGAAGTCATATATTACTGCAGAGAACATTCTGGTCTTTTGTGAAGGGATTTTGGCAATCTGCTTTTCCTTTCATTTTATTTTCCTTCTGAGCTTTCTGAAGCTTGAAGTTTTGGATAGTGTCTTCGATTTTATTTTTCTGCAAAACATTAGGAGTTGTGTGTATGGGAAAAACTAGACTTGATATAAAAAAATTAGACCAGTTTAGATTAACAGTATTTTACTGTAATTCATCCATATAATTACCTTATCACTTAAATAGTAAAACTGTCTGTTGGCTACATGAATTTGTTTGGTACTTGGTTTGAAACTTTGAGAGAGTACATTCCAAAACGTAGCCAAGTTGGCTTCAGTTCATACACAACAGATTGCCTGCTGCAAGTATAAATAACCGTATTTTAAAAATCAAATCTATTTCGTGTTTTTCTTTATATATTTGAGGAAAAATAGAAAATAAAAGTTAGATGAGTGTTTTTAGGAGCATTATTTTTCTTACTCTTGGGTTTAACATTCTTAAAATATTTTTGACTTTGTACTCTCAGTAAACTGCCTTCTGATAAAACAGTTCACTGTTCTCAGCATTCTATGATTTTTGCCAAAATAGAGTTATAAAAGTATCTCTACAAGCTCTCTTCAATGTAAGACAAAATTCCACATAATGATAGGTCTCCAAAAGGAATAATTTGGTTTCAAGGTTGAGAGTGTCAGTGAAATGGAATGCTAACAACTGCTTTTTGTTATATTAAAAAAAAAATGTATTTTTCACTCTGTGATCTTTATGTAATATATATGTTTTAAATACATTTATAGTAACTGCCTGGAGGTTAAGACTGATTCAGTTCCTTTTAGTATAGGCTGTTAGGCAGTAAAAATACAACTATATTTTAAACAAGAAAATGTTCATGTGCCATAATATTTACAGTAAATTATATAACAGTTTTAGATGATGTCGTATGTTACACTATATAAACTCTTTTCTTAAGCCAGAGTCTTTGTATATATTATCTTTCAGTGATTGTACACAGTGGTATAGTGTTTCACTTGATATGATTTTAATCACTGTTAGGTTGAACTTGAAAGAAAGTTGGAATCCACAACTAAGTCTAAGCTGCATTATAAGCAGCAGTGGGGACGAGCTTTGAAAGAACTTGCCAGACTTAAACAGGTATGTAGTTTATAGCTAATGATGGATTATTCTTTTTATGTCTTTCTCCCTTGATTTTTTTTTTTTTACAAGTTTGCACATTTGGCAATATCTGTTAGGTTCATATGTCTGTATTTAAATGTCCAGTTCTGTATTTGAGATTAGGCCCCACCCCCCCTTTTTTTAATGTGTTACATATAAGATCCTCCTTTATAAAAACTAAAACTTCTAGTTCCTTTTTTTTTTTTTTTTTTTTTTTTTAAAAGCCAACTGTCCTCTTCCCCACAGCAAGTTGGGAATAATTTCTACTTTCACTTTAAAAACAATCATTCTTTTTCTCCTTTTACTTTCACTTATAAAACTACCATCCTTTTTTCCTTAGTATTAATTTCCTTCTATTGGGAGTGCCTTTGGGGGGAGAATTTTAAGAACATATTTTAAAAGTCATTCCTAGGAAGACACAGTAATTTATTCATTAAAGAAAGGAATCACGGGATTTTTGCATAATTTTACAAGGATTTAAAAGTGAGAGTAGTTTCCTAAATTCTTTACATTACTTTTTTTTTTCCTTCCTGGTACCAGGTAACAAATGCCATTAGCTTCCTGAGGAATTAACCTTAATTTTGGCTATAATTTCTTCAAATTATTAAGATCAAATAAAATATGAGCAAGATTTTTATTTTGAATCTCATCTATGTGACCTAAACTTTTAAGGATGATTAGTGGTTAGTTTATTGTAAGTTTTGCTTTTCTGAAATGTGTCCATTATATGCCGAATGCAATTTTGGTACGTAGGGTCTCTCAGATTTGTATTTTTTTTAATGTGTCTCCCAAACCATCAAATGTCATTAAACATCTTTGAGGTATTGTACTAAATGCTTACCACCTTCATAGAAGAGTATGTACTAGACTGCCTGAGAATAAATAGTGCAGTTTGCCTTAACATAGCTTTTAGATGAATTGAGATTATAAGCATAAGTATAAAATAATATTACACACACTGAATATGTTTTATAGATGCTCACAAGACTAAGCATAGATGAATGAATGAATAGTCATATATAGTACTGAGGGCCTCCTGTGTTCAAGGCACTGTCCTAGATTTATAGTTATAAGTAAAACATAGGTCTTTGCCTCAGGGAGCTTGCAGTTTAGTAATAGGGAAGAAAACTGTAAATACAACATTTACTGCCAAATAGTAAGAGCCCTGAAAAGACCTGTACAGAGTACTCAGGAGGGGAAGTACATCTATTTAATAGAACTTAGGAAAGGTGTCATAGAAGATGAGATATTTGAGATGGATCTCTGGAGAATTGGTTGTGATTTAGGAAAGCTGTGGGGAAAAGGTATATACAATGAATAGAATGATTATAGCAAGGAGGCACAAAGTCAGAAAGCATAGACTCTCCATGGAGAACAGAGGAGGTCCCATTTTAGAGGTCATTTCAGGAAATAAGGACTAGGTAGCAGTGGGAACATGACAAGGAGATTATTTTAAAAGACATGGTTTTGGTAGATTCTATACAATACACTACACCTAATCAGAATGCAGAGTGGAAAGTCAAAGATGATGTCAAGGGTTCAAGCCTTAGTGTTTGGAAAGAGAGTTTTCCAGGATTGTAATGATGGTTATTAAGACAAGAAGCTGATTGAGGCATGGGGAGGAGACAGGACTTGCAGATTTGAACATTTTAATTTTTACAGAAAGAAATTCAGCAAGCATTTAGAAATATGGACTGATGTTGGGAGGATGATTGAGCTTAATAACATGAAGGAATCCTTTTGCAGAGGTGATAATTGAAGATGTGGCAGATAGAACTTAGAATTCTTATGTTTAAGGAGGAAGGAAAGCTGATAAGTGCTTGGTATTATGCTAAGCCCTTCATACGTTTTCATTTGATCCTAACCAAGATCCCTATATAGCAGGTAATATTTCCATTTTATCGATGAAAGAAACAGACTTAGAGACATTAAGTAAGTTGCGCACGATCACACAGGTACTAAGTGATAGAGCAAGGATTAGACTCATTTGACTAGAGTGCGGTCTCAGGCTCTTCCTGCTTTATAATGTTATGGTTTAATTCCATAGAAGCCACATAGTGAAAGAATTTCAAATAGAACAAAGTGAGCTGTGGAAGACATTAGGGATTTCTGACAGAGTGAGTATTGAAGCAGAAGAAGTCATGATTTGGCATATCATAAGCAAGGAAAATGACATCACTGACAGATAGACTAGCTCAGGTAATGAGAATTAAAGTGACTTTGAAAGAGAATAAGCTAATATAAAGTCATGATGGCAAGATAGTTAAGTTACATTTAGTACCACAGGGAGGAGTCCCTGTGGAATTGGGAGCAAGGAAATAATGTGGTGAGAGTGGCTATTAAAAATAACAGGATACAAATTCTACCACAGGCAGCATACATAGCAGTTTAGAACATGGCCTTGGAGTCAAGAGAGCTGTATTGAATCTTGGCTGTACTTCTTAACTACCTCTGGGACTTGGGGAATATAATTTCTCTGATTAGTCTCCTCATTTGGAAAATGAAAAATCTTTCCTCACAGGTTGTTCTGAGAATTAAATGAGTGGTCTGTAAAGCATTTAACACAGTGTTTCGTACATAGTGTATGCTCAATAAATGGTAACTGTTGTTAAAAGGATATGAGCCATAAAGCTATTGTGTAGTATTCTTGGTTTCAGTCATTGGGGACCTAATCAGATGGTAGCTTTGGAATATTGATGAATAGAACAAATATTAGAAGGATTTACGACTGAGTAGCTGAAAAATGACAGACACCAACCAAAAATAGAAAATTTTTAAGTCTACAAGATAGGAGAATGTTGTTATATAATAGTAGCAGTGAGGAAGTGAGGTTCAGTATAGTTTGACTAGTAACAGTAGTTTGTATTTGGATGGTAGATTTAATATAGATGTTCTGTAGAAACTGACAAAAGGGGGAAAACCTATGTTAGGGCTAATTGTGCACATATGCAATACTGTCAGTAGGTGAACTTCCTAAAGTTAGGTGTAAAGAGATGAGAGTGCATTGAGTCTGAAGAAACATCTATAGTTGTTTTATTTGTTCATTTTTCATTCATCAAGTACTTATTGAGAGCCTATTATGCACCTTGCACACTGGTAGATGCTCTAGATACAGCAATTCTCTCCCCACAGTAAACTTAAAGTTCAGCTGGGAGGGCTGATATTTAACAAGAACATGGCAGAGTGGTAAGAAATGCAAGGAAGTTAGCATAAATAATAGAAAATAAGTATTAGAAAAACACGAGGACAGTGGGTTATCATTGTATTTTGTCATTCAAAGCTGAGGGAGAAATGGTTCAAAAACAGTGTTTCAAATATCAGTATTAGAAAAAGGAATCCAAACTGGAAAAGAAGTAAAACTGTCACTGTTTGCAGATGACATGATACTATACATAGAAAATCCTAAAGATGCTACCAGAAAACTGCTAGGGCTCACCAATGAATTCGGTAACACTGCAGGATACAAAATTAGTGCACAGAAATCTCTTGCATTTCTATACACCAACACCAAAAGATCAGAAAGAGAAATTAAGGAAACAATCCTGTTTACCATCACATTAAGTAACTAGGAATAAACCTACCTAAAGACCTGTACTCTGAAAAGTATAAGACATTGATGAAAGAAATTGAAGATGACACAAACAGTTGGAAAGATATACCATGTTCATGAATTGAAAGAATCAATACTGTGAAAATGACTTTACTTCCCGAGGCAATCTACGGATTCAGTGCAATCCCTATCAAATTAGTAATGGCATTTTTCACAGAACTAGAACAAAACTTTAAAATTTCTGTGGAAACACAAAAGACCCCAAATAGCCAAAGCAATCTTGAGAAGAAAAAAACGGAGCTGGAGAAATCATGCTCCCTGACTTCAGACTATATTACAAAGTTACAATCATCAAAACAGTATGGTATGGGCTTCCCTGGTGGCGCAGTGGTTAAGAGTCCACCTGCCAATGCAGGGGACACAGGTTTGAGCCCTGGTCCGGGAAGATCCCACATGCCATGGAGCAACTGAGCCCGTGCACCAAAACTACTGAGCCTGTGCTCTAGAGCCCGTGAGCCTAGAGCCCATGCTCTACAACAAGAGGAGCCACTGCAATAAAAAGCCCACACACTGAAACAAAGACCCAGTGCAGCCAAAAATAAATTAATTTAAAAAAAAAAAACACAGTATGGTATTGGCACAATGACAGAAATATAGATCAAAGGAACAGGATAGAAAGCCCAGAGATAAACCCACGCACCCATGGTCACCTAATCTATGACAAAGGAGGCAAGAATATACAGTGGAGAAAAGACAGTCTCTTCAATAAATGGTGCTGGGAAAACTGGACCAGCTACATGGAAAAGAATGAAATTAGAACACTCCCTAACATCATACACAAAAATAAACTCAAAATGGATTAGAGACCTAAATGTAAGATCGGACACTATAAGACTCTTAGAGGAAAACATAGGCAGAACACTCTTTGACATAAATCACAGCACTATCTTTTTGGATCCACCTCCTAGAGTAATAAAAATGAAAACAAAAATAAACAAATGGGACCTAATCAAACTTAAAAGCTTTTACACAGCAAAGGAAGCCATAAACAAAATGAAAAGACAACCCACAGAATGAGAGAAAATATTTGCAAACAAAGCAACCGACAAGGGATTAATCTCCAGAATTTACAAACAGCTCATGCAGCTCAATATGAAAAAAACAAACAACCCAATCAAAAAATGGGCAGAAGATCTAAATAGTTCTCCAGTGAAGACATACAGATAGCCAAAAAGTGCATGAAAAGAGGCTCAGCATCACTAGTTATTAGAGAAATGCAAATCAAATCTACAGTGAGATATCACCTCATACTGGTCAGAATGGCCATCATCAAAAAGTCTACAAATAGTAAATGCTGGAGAGGGTGTGGAGAAAAGGGAACCCTACACTGTTGGGAACGTAAATTGGCACAGCCATTATGGAAAACAGTATGGAGATTCCTTAAAAAATTAAAAATGGAGCTACCATATGATTCAGCAATCCCACTCCTGGGCATATATCTGGAGAAAACCATAATTCGAAAAGATACATGCACCGAGTGTTCAATGCAGCACTATTTACAATAGCCAGGACATGGAAGCAACCTAAATGTCCATTGACAGAGGAAAGGATAAAGAAGATGTGGTACATATATACAATGGAATATTACTCAGCTATAAGAAAGAATGAAATAATGCCATTTGTAGCAACATGGATGGACCTAAAGGTTATCATACTATGTGAAGTAAGTCAGAGAAAGACAAATACCATGATATCACTTATATGTGGAATCTTAAAAAAAAAATGATACAAATGAACTTATTTACAAAACAGAAACAGATGCACAGACATAGAAAACAAACTTACGATTACCAAAAGGGAAATGTTGGGGGGAGGGATAAATTAGGAGTTTGTGATTGACTTATACACACTACTATATATAGAATAGATGATCAACAAGAATATAAGCACAGGATTGTATAGCACAGGGAACTCTACTGAATATTATGTAACAACCTAAATGGGAAAAGAATTTGAAAAAGAATGGACATATGTATATGTATAACTGAATCACTCAGTTGTACACCTGAAACTAACACAACATTGTAAATCAACTATACTCCAATATAAAATAAACATTAAAAAATAATAAATATCAGTATTAGATATGAAATCATTTCAAGTGTTTTGTTTTTTGCGGTATGCGGGCCTCTCACTGTTGTGGCCTCTCCCGTTGCGGAGCACAGGCTCCGGACACGCAGGCTCAGCGGCAATGGCTCACGGGCCCAGCCGCTCCATGGCATGTGGGATCTTCCCGGACCGGGGCACGAACCCGTGTCCCCTGCATCGGCAGGTGGACTCTCAACCACTGCGCCACCAGGGAAGCCCCTCATTTCAAGTTTTAAAATGGAGAGTAGATTGGGAGGAAGTGGCAGACAGTGCCTACCACTGAAGAAATTTATGCAACTTATGAAGGATAAGAGCTAATGCAATCGTAATTAATTACAAGGCATTGCCAAAGTTAGTAATGAAAAGATGGAAGCCTGTGAGCTGTTGATAGGGCATTTCTTCTGGAGAAATGAGTGATTAATTATCAGAGCATAATTTCATTATAATTGTTACATTTCTTAAGAAATATCCATGCAAAAATTCATTACTTTGAGTAAATTGATTTTTAAGTTATGTTAATATGTGTATGTTGACAGACGACATTGTTTTCACTGTTTGAGGTGGTTTTTCAAATGTAAGAAAATAATCTGAACAAAAACCCCCCAGTTCATGGACTGAGACTCTTAAAAAAACGTTCAGTTTAAAAGGCTCCCACCCAAGCACCCCTCCTTCCTAACATATGCATTCTCATACACTTTTGCTATCTTCTGGATTTTTCCTTTAATTCATTGTTTTCTGTTTACCCTTTTTTCCTAAGTGTTTTCTGTCTTCTTGCCTAAAAAGCATTGGCAAAGTAATTTTAACTATTTGTGCCTAATAACAGAGGATATCACAAAAGTTCAGATGCCTCTTTTCTCTTAAGTTACTGTAAGTGAATTAAGAAGAAAAGAAAACATGGTGTTAAATTCCTGGTTCAACTCCAGACTTCTACTTCATGAAAGAAAAT
Source organism: Aethalodelphis obliquidens (assembly GCF_003676395.1). Taxonomy (NCBI): domain Eukaryota; kingdom Metazoa; phylum Chordata; class Mammalia; order Artiodactyla; family Delphinidae; genus Aethalodelphis; species Aethalodelphis obliquidens. The sequence continues at coordinate 15,916,683 of NW_020837948.1, forward strand.
AGTCTCATTCTTTCAGTACAGTAACCTTCATTGCAGACCACTTCTATTCCTTATCCCACAGACTTTCTGCTTTAGAAACAACATTGTAAACATATTTCAAGGTCACTAGGAATCACTGATGTTCTACAGACCACATTTGAGATGCAACACTTTAAGAAGAAATTTAATAGACCTTGCGATTACCATAGTGAATTGTGTTCTGCCACTGTTTTTGGAAGATTAAAATTAATACCTTCATCAAATAGGCACAATTTATATGTGTGAAAGTTACTTCAATTTTTTTTCTAAAGCTTTTTATTAAAAACACATTGTATTTGAATATAAAATTGGAATCCTCTATCTGCTTTTGTTCAGAGGATTGTTTGTGCAACTTCTTGTTTAAATTGGATTAGTACCATGTTAATTTTACATTGCCTCTGGTGAATAGCCACGGGGCTATAATCTCTGCCAGTAATTTGTCACAGCAAAATCCTCTGGAGGGCCATACAAAACATTTGTGTAGTACGGATTAGACGGCGAAAGCCATATCTTAGATTGTTAATAAATGTTAATGACAAAACCCAGCTGGTAAAGCTTGGAAATAAGACCTAATGCTCCGTGCCTGTTGCCAAAAGAATGTTTAAACAGAGATTTCCATTACTCAAAGGTGACCCAGTATAGTCAATTTGTGAATTTAAAAAATCATAATCTTCCAATTATTTGGAAAAAAATCTTTTGTTCTGATTCAAAAGCATAAAACCCTGTTTCCATGTTGTAAAACTTTTTTGTTCTTGGGTAACTGGGTAGGCGACAGCTGTAAAATATAAATAAGTGTAACGTAAAATGGGTCCTAACTTAGAAGACAAGGAAACGATATCCATACAGTCTGGATATGCTATCTTTGGTATGATGTATAACACTGACTTTAAAGAGTTCTGGTTGTTAGACATTTAAGGGGTAATTTAGATTCTTTTTTTCCCATCTCCAAGTTAAGATTGTTACTTTACTGTGTTCTAAGTAGCATATTTATTTTAAAACATTTCTTGACACATTAGAATATAGTTATGGAGGAAGAATAACAGCCACTACTTTTTAAAAATAAATGAATCATTATTAAAAGGTATGAATTTGTTGTTCTGAGAAATTTAACATTTTTATCATGTCTGATACATTAAAACTAGGTATGTTTGTTCACAGGACAGGAAACAGAACTAAGATTTTGGGTAGGATGTGAGTCCCTTACCATATTTGTGCACAGTAGATCTGTTTAAAACTAAGCTGATATATTTAGTTAAAACAACACAGACTTCATTGGCTGACATCAGCACTATCTTGTCCAGCCTCCTGCTTATCCACTCAGAGTAATTAATTTGATTAATTTACAAGTAATTTAGCCAAGGATGGGATGTAAATCTTTGTTTAAGAAAACAGTTGGAGGTCCAAGTCTTGGTTAAAAACTGTGTCTTGAAACCATCCAGGCCCTCCTACTGACTTGTCAGCTCTGGGTTATTTTCAGAAAACTTGACTTGAGCTCCTTAGTTTAGCTGTAAGTTTTTTCCCACAGACTTACATGGTATGTGTGAGTGGGAGAGTAAGTAGTGGCCACGTTTTAGCCGCTGTTTAGTCTAGTGTATGCATGTTTACATCTCCTCTCTGGATTTATAGGCAGCCAAGGCAAAATAAAGATTATACTCACTTGATTGAGGAGCCTTTAACCCAGAGCACCTGGCAGCAGAGAGGATTTCTTCCTCTAACCTCTAATTTTTGTGTGTGCATGTGTGATTATTATTAATGATATATACTTGACTAAAAATTCAAGGCATTTAAAGGCTTTTCTTATGTTTAAGGATTAAAATGTTTCAAGTTTCATACAGTTTTACAAAATAACCTAAAATTAAATAATTGACCATTTTTTTCCTGTTTGCAATTATATTTGCTTCGTGTAAAAGAAATCCAAATTTTGCAGCATCATGACATAGAAAAATAATAGTCACTGGTAACCTTATCACCTCCTCAGCCAGAGATAACAACTTGGTGTATCCTTGTCTGGATTTCTTTTCCTTTCTTTATTTTTTAATAATTACTCTTTAAATGAAATATATCATACATTCCAAAGAGGGGGAAGAAAGAAGATTCTTCTGCACTTCAACCCCCACCTTCTAGTGTAAGAAACAGCATTATCAGTGCTCCTTGTGCCTTTTCTAACCTGCATCCTCTCCACAGGTAACTACTTAGCTGAATTTGGTATTTATTATTCCTTTGCTTTTCTTTATAAGCTTATAAGGTATTAAAAATATCAGTAAACAACAGTTTACTTTTGTATGTTTTTAAACTTTATATACATGGAAATATTCTGTTTGAATCATTCTTCTGTGACTACCTTGTGTGATTCAAAATTTAGCTATTTTGATGCAGTAGCTAAAGTTTATTTTATTGCTTTATAAAACTTAAACATATGAATATTCTAAGTTTTCTCATAATAAGACAACAGTGAAATATTTTATACATTAAAATTTTTCTCTAGTGTTTAAAAGTAGAACTTCTGGTCATAGGGTTCACTCATTTCTTCTGCTTCACTAAATGTTGTGAAATTACTTTCCAAAGTGGTTGTACAAATCTGCAGTTCCCAAGAATGGTGTATAATTGTTATTCTTCACACCATGTCTAACACTTGGCTGTTATCAGATGTATTAATTTTTTCCAGTTTGGTGGGTCTGAAATCATATCATCCTGTGGCTTAAATTTTCATTTCCCTTTGAGCATCTTTTCATTTGTTTATTAGACTTGCATGTGGAATGTCTTATTGTCTTTTGCTCAACAGAAATAAATCAACAGATTTTGGAATCACCAGACACAAAGTTAGAGATAACTACTAGAAAATAGGTGATATGATGGAGAAATGTATTAGAGAAGTAGAACCTTTTCAATCATATAGACATTCTGGAACTGAAAAGTATCACAAATGAATTGTAAGATTCAATAGATGAATTAACAGCAGAACCAAGGATATGTGAACTGAAGATAAACCAATAAAAAGTGTCCAAACTGGAACAGAAGAAAGGATGGAAAATACAACAAAGAACATAAGTGACATACAGGATAGGGTATGTGAGACTGACTACTTTTTGTGTAGCCACAGACCCCTGTGTTAGTCTGTTTGGGCTGCTGTAACCAAATAGCACAGACTAGATGGCTTATAAACAACAGAAATTTGTTTCTCACATTTCTGAAGGCTGGAAGTCTGAGATCAAAGTGTACACATGGTCAAGTCCTGTGTCGAGAGGGCCCACTTCCCCATTCATAAATGGCCATCTTTCCACTGTCTTCACATAATAGAAGAGCTAGAGAACTCTGCTGGGTCTCTTTTGTAAATAATTTAAAATAGTCAAACTACTAGAGTTCGTTAATGAATTTGGTAAAGTTGCAGGATACAAAATTAATACACAGAAATCTCTTGCATTCCTATACACTAACAATGAAAGATCAGAAGGGAAATTAAGGAAACAATCCCATTTACCATCACATCAAAAAGAATAAAATAGCCAGGAATAAACCTACCTAAGGAGGCAAAAGACCTGTACTCAGAAAACTATAAGATACGGATGAAAGAAATCAAAGATGACACAAAGAGATGGAAAGATATACCACGTTCTTGGATTGGAAGAATCAGTATTGTCCAAATGACTACGCAAGGCAATCTACAGATTCAGTGCAACCCCTCTCAAATTACCAATAGCATTTTTCACCGAATTAGAACAAAAAAATTTACAATTTCTGTGGAAACACAAAAGACCCCAAATAGCCCAAGCAATCTTGAGAAAGAAAAACAGAGCTGGGGGAATCAGATTCCCTGACTTCAGGCTATACTACAAAGCTACAGTCATCAAAACGGTATGGTACTGGCACAAAGACAGAAATATAGATCAATGGAACAGGATAGAAAGTCCAGCGATAAACCCATGCACCCATGGTCACCTAATCTATGACAAAGGAGGCAAGAATATGCAGTGGAGAAAAGACAGCCACTTCAATAAGTGGTGCTGGGAAAACTGGGCAGCTGCATGTAAAAGAATGAAATTAGAACATTCTCTAACACCATACACAAAAATAAACTCAAAATGGATTAAACACCTAAATGTAAGACCAGACACTATAAAACTCTTAGAGGAAAACATAGGCAGAAACTCTGACATAACTCACAGCAATATCTTTTCAGATCCACCACCTAGAGTAATGAAAATGAAAACAAAAATAAATGGGACCTAATCAAGCTTAAAAGCTTTTGTACAGCAAAGGAAACCATAAAGGAAAAGACAACCCACAGAATGGGAGAAAATATTTGCAAATGAAGCTACTGACAAGGGATTAATCTCCAAGATATACAAACAGCTCATGCAGCGCAATATGAAAAAAACAAACAACCCAATCAAAAAATGGGCAGAAGATCTGAATAGACAGTTCTCCAAGGAAGACATACACATGGCCAAAAAGTACATGAAAAGAGGCTCAACATCACTAGTTATTAGAGAAATGCAAGTCAAAACTACAATGAGGTATCACCTCACACTGGTCAGAATGGCCATCATAAAAAGGTCTACAAATAATAAATGCTGGAGAGGGTGTAGAGAAAAGGGAACCCTCCTACACTGTTGGTTGCAATGTAAATTGGTACAACCACTATGAAAAACAGTATGGAGATTACTTAAAAAACAGCTACCATGTGATCCAGCAATTCCACTCTTGGGCATATATCTGGAGAAAACCATAATTCGAAAAGATACGTGCACTGAGTGTTCATTGCAGCACTATTTACAATAGCCAAGGCATGGAAGCAACCTAAATGTCCATTGACAGAGGAAAGGATAAAGAAGATGTGGTACGTATGTACAATGGAGTATTACTCAGCCATAAAGAAAGAATGAAATAATGCCATTTGCAGCAACATGAATGGACCTAGAGATTGTCATACTGAGTGAAGTAAGTCAGAGAAAGAAAAAGATCATATGATATCACTTATATGTGGAATCTAAAAAAATGGTACAAATGAACTTATTTACAAAACAGAAATAGAGTCACAGTTATAGAAAACAAACATATGGTTACCAGGGGGTAAGGGGGAAGGAGGGGTAAGTTAGAAGTTTGGGATTGACATATACACACTACTATATATAAAATAGTTAACAAATAAGAACCTACTGTATAGAACAGGAAAGTCTACTCAATACTCTGTAATGACCTATATGGAAAAAGAATCTAAAAAAGAGTGGATATATTTATATGTATAACTGATTCACTTTGCTGTAGAGCAGAAACTAACACAACATTGTAAATCAACTGTAGTCCAATAAAAATTAATTTAAAAAAATAGCCCCAAAGCAAAGAAAATATTTAAAGCCATGGATGAAGAGGGAAATGTTTCCTTCACAGGAGCAACAATGAGATTGACAGATGAACTTTCAACAGTAGTAAAGGAATTCATAGTGGAGTAACATCCTTAAAGTACTGAAAAGAAGTAATGGCCCACCTAAATTGAGTAGCCAGTGAAAATGTACTTCATTATTGAAAGCGACGTAAGACTTTCAGACTAACAAAAATTAGGAGAAGACAATAATCACAGTATTTGTTGGGTTTAAAATACAGAGAATTAAAATTCATGGCAAATAATAATACAAAAGATATGAAGGGATAAATAGAGTTAAAATGTTTAAAGTATGTTGCATTTTCTGTGAAGTTGTAAAGGTCCTAATTTCTATGTAAAAGAAGAGTAAAAATAAGCTGATAGAAGGGAAAAATAGAATGACATAAAATATTAGGTAAATCTAAAAAAAGACAAAAGGAGAGAAGCAGAACATAAAATAGATGGAAGTAGAAAATAGTAATATGTAAAGATTTAAACCCATATATATCACCCATTTCTTTAAATATAAATGGACTGAATACCATTATTAAAGACATATTCAACTAAAACCTGAATTAAAAAAACAACAGTATGTGACTTAAATATAAGGACGCTTTAACTATAAGTACAAAATGGTTGACTTTAAAAAGAGGGGAAATTGTATGTTACATTAATATTAACCCACATCTTAGACTCTAGGGCAAGAGGCATTACTGTAGATTAAGAGAGTTTTCATAATCATAAAAGGGTCAGTCACCTAGAAGTTGACAACAGTTCTGCATTGAGTGTTCCTGGTAACAGCCACAAATTTATATAAAGCAAAAATTAATAGAACTAAAAGGAGAAATGGACAAACGCATAATAATGTAGATTTTACCGTAACTCTCCTGGGAACTGATAGAGCAAACCAACAATGGATAATAAGATTTAGAAGATTTAGATGACCTAACCATTGTTGTATGGAGAATACTTCATCAAAAAAGTCCCAGGGGGCTTCCCTGGTGGTGCATTGGTTGAGAATCTGCCTGCTAATGCAGGGGACACGCGTTCGAGCCCTGGTCTGGGAGAATCCCACATGCTTCAGAGCAACTAGGCCCGTGAACCACAACTACTGAGCCTGCGCTCTGCAACAACAGAGGCCACGATAGTGAGAGGCCCGTGCACCGCGATGAAGAGTGGCCCCCACTTGCCACAACTAGAGAAAGCCCTCACACAGAAATGAAGACCCAACACAGCCATAAATAAATAGATAGCCAAGCATTTGAAGCCCTTTAAAAAATAAATAAATAAGTAAACAAGTCCCAGGATACACATCATTTTCTAGTGCACTGGACACTTAGCTAAATTGCTCATATGCTGAATCGAACAGCAATTCTAAACAAATTTCAGAAGATTGTAATTCAGAATATGTTCTCTGAGCACAGTGAGATTAAGCTAGAAATTAGTAATAAAAAGATAGTAAGTATCCCCCATGATTGAAATAGTACACTTCTTATAACCCATGGCTAAATTGGAGACCACAAATGAAATTAGAAAATGTCTTGAACTAAATATTTAAAACATGTTTAAATATTTAAAACATATTTAAAGACATGAGCTTTAATGACAATTGTGCTTAAGGAGATTTATAGCCTCAGGTTCACTTGAAAAATATCAATAAGAAAAGCATGAAATCTATTCTCTAAATATCTCTTTCAAACAGTCAGTAAGCAAATAGGAAATTAGGAGGAAGGAAATAATCAAAATGAGTAAAAATTGATGAAATATGGGAAAAATGTACAGCAAAATCAACAAAGTTGGCAAAGAATGTTCAAGAACCAAAACAATAGGCAGTAACTCCCAATATCAACGTTTAAAAAAAATGGGACAGGGCTACAGATCCACAGACATTTAAGGAGATAAGAGAATGGTATGAAACTTTTATGTGAATATGAGAGACAGAACTCATAAAACCAATACAAAAAGAAACATAATAGAAGTAGTCATATAGCTATTAGAGAAATTTAATATGTAATGAAAAACCTTCACCAAAAGAAGGCTCCAGACCTAAGTGGCTTCACATATTTTAGTAAACATTTTAGAAAGAACTAACACTGATCTTACACAAACTGTTTCAGAAACTATGAAGAGAGAATACTTCTCACTTTTTAAAAAAACGAGACCAGCATCATCTTGATCCTAAAATCTGACAAGGACATTATAAGAAAATTAATTGGCCAATCTCATGAACATAGATATAAAACTTGTAAGCATCACAACTAAGTTTATTTATTAAACAAAGGGGAAGTTTACTATTTACCCCTTTAAAAAATAAAGGAGGACTTCCCTGGTGGCGCAGTGGTTAAGAATCCGCCTGCCAACGCAGGGAACACGGGTTCGAGCCCTGGTCCGGGAAGATCCCACATGCCACAGAGCAACTAAGCCCCTGTGCCACAACTACTGAGCCTGCACTCTAGAGCCCGTGAGCCACAACTACTGAGCCCACGTTCCGCAACTACCAAAGCCCGTGCGCCTAGAGCCCGAGCTATGAAACTCGGAGAAGCTACTGCAATGAGAAGCCCACTCACCACAACTAGAGGAAGCCCGCACGCAGCAACGAAGACCCAACAACAAAGACCCAATGCAGCCAAAAATAAATAAATTTATAAAAGAAAAAAAATAAAGGAGAAGAAATCAAATGCTCCTATCAAAAATGCAGAAGAAGTTAGTACCCATTCATAGTAACAATTCTTAGCAAACTAAGAATGTAGGGGAAATTTCTTAATCTAATAAAACCTACCAAAAAATATTTCTTAAAGGTTTTCCTCTGAGATCAGGAATGAGAGAAAAATGCCCTCTATTATCATTTCTTAATATTGTACTAGAGGTTCTATCCAGTGTAACAGGCCGAAAGGGTCTATCATCTGGAAAGGAAAAAGTAAAGCTGTTGTCATTTGCAGATGACAGTTGTTATGTACATAGTAAACCAGAAAGTATCTACAGATGAACTATTAGAATTAATAAGTGAGTTTAGCAAGCTTGCTGGAAACAAAATGAGTATTTAAATATCAATTTTAATTCTCTATACCAGAGACAGAGAACAGAAATTTTTAAACTCTGCCATTTGCAGTAGCATTTAAAAACTTGAAACTCCTAGGCGCACATTCCAAGAAAGATGCTACTCAGTATATAGAGAAGTATAAAATATTGTTAGACAAAATTAAAGAAGACCTGAATAATTGGAGAGGTAAACTATGTTCACTGTTTGAAGAATTAATATTGTAAAGATAATGGTTTTGGCCAAATTGATTTGTAGATTCAACATAATCATAAGCAGTTCCAGCAGGTCTTTTTTTTCAACCCTAGAAATTGATATTTATATGAAAATACACAAGTCAAGAATAACTAAGAATTTTGAAGACAGAAGACATACTATCAAATGTTATTGTTATTGTTATTGTTATTGTTATGTTATTGTTATTGTTATGAGTTATTGTTACAAAAGTTACAGTAATTAAGACAGTGAACTTTACTGGAAGGATAGAGAGTCCAGAAACAACTCATATATAAAAGGACAGAGGTGATGTATAACAGGTGACACTGCCAAGCAGTGGGGGAAAAAGTTGTTTTCCAGTAAATGTTGCTAAGTCAATTGGAGCTCTATATGCGGAGAAGAAGAAACTTGATCTCACCATACACAAAACCAATTGCATATGAGTTTTTGATAAATGAAGCTTCAAGAGGGTAATGTAAAGTAATGTCTTCAAAACAGGCACATAGGGACTTCCCTGGTGGCACAGTGGATAAGACCCCACACTACCAATGCAGGGAGCCTGGGTTTGATCCCTGGTCAGGAAACTAGATCCCACATGCATGCCGCAACTAAGATCCCATACAACCAAGTAAATAAATAAAAATTTAAAAACTGAGGCAGACAAAAAGATAAATTTGGACCATATTAGAATTAAATAACACCATTAAAGTAAAAGGCAAGACAAAGACTAGTGGAAAATATTTACAATTTAAATAATTGACAAAGGATTTATCCAGTATATGTAAAGAACCACACACATATCAATAAGGAAGGATGGACTGCCAAGTAGAGCAAAAGGCCAAATGGTTGAACAGGAATTTTACAGAATAAGAATGCCATTAAAAATATTAAAACACGTTTAACCTCATTAGTATTTGAAAAAATGCAAAATAAAATCATGAGATACCACTGCATAAGTTATCAGAATGGTTTAAATGAAAAAAAAGAAAAAAGAAAAAACTGACATTACCCAGTTTTGGCAAGAGTGTAGAGCACTGGAATGCTTACATGGGAGTGTAAATTAGTACTACGACTTTAAAAACAGACCATATTTACTAATATTGAAATTCTTAAACCCAATGACCCAGCACTTTGAATCGCACGTATATACACAGTAGAAATGCATACAAAAGCCCATGAATGTACGATAATGTTCACATCAGCTTTAAAATACAAAACTGGAAACTTAACGCAAATATCCCTCGGCAGTGGAATGAAAAGACTGTATATTCATCCAATAGAATGCTAAGTAGTACTGTGAATCATCAACTACACATAATACGAACGGATCTGAAAAAATGTTTAGCGAAAGAAGCCAGACATAAACTTACATTGTACAGTTCCACGTACACAAAGTTCAAAGCAGTGAAAACTTACTCATGGTGTTAGAAATTAGTCCTATCTTTGGTGAAGGATGAGTGGTCAGTGACTTGGGCGGGAGCACAGAGGGGCTTCTGGGGTTATGATAATCTCCTGTTTCTTGTCCTGGATGGTGGTTATGTGAGTAGTTCACTTTGTAAAATTTGACCAAAGTGCACCTTTATGATTTGGTAGTTTTGTTATTATTCAGTAAATGCTGCTTTTTTAAAAAAGATGATATTACCTATTGATCTAAGCTTTCCCATTTAGGGGTTCTGTCCTAAAGAAAGAAAAGCACTTCTGGTCCCTAAGGAAATATATAGAAAGATTCATGAGCTAACTATGTTAGATGACAGGATGTCTTACTGCAGCATTCCAAAATGTCTGTTATTGAGAGAGTGGTTGACTAAATCATGGAATATCCATTGTGTGGAATGTCACACATTTATATAAAAGAAATTTTATCATGTGCATAGATTTCTATGTAAGCCTGGAGAAAAGAGTGGAAAGGCATATTATTTCTTGAGGTAGGAGTGGAGTTACTAGTACAGGGACAGTTACTGAATCTTAGTACCTCTTTGTATAATTTGTATTTTGTATAATCAGTTTGTATAATTTACCATTCCTTTATATAATTGTAATTTCTTAGATAATTTTGTATCATTAACCATTTCTTAAATACTACTCTTACCATTGGTCCTGTGGCAACTCATTGTGTTGATAGCAGACTCTTTCTTGCCTCTAACTACTATTAGATCTTACGATATTTAGCTAACCTCAATCACTGATTGGGCCATGAGTGGTTATGGCTTATAACAAGAAGGCAGATCACAGAAAAGTTTGTAAAGAGAACCTGGGCTTTCTAGATAATAGAATCTGCAGTGTGTGGCTCTATCATGGGTGCTGTCAAGGAGGATTATAATCATAAGTCAAAGTCATATAAATATATTTATTCCTAACATTAGAGATCTGGCTTGTTTCTTTCAAGCGGGAGCAAGAAGGTCAAATGGCTCGTCTTAAAAAACAGCAAGAAGAGTTGGAACAGATGAGACTACGTTACTTGGCTGCTGAGGAAAAGGATACAGTAAACACCGAGAGACAAGAATTGTTGGATATAAGAAATGAACTGAACAGGTATAATAACTAAGAAATTACTTTTTTTTCATACAAAAACTAAAGTTCAAATAGGACAACTTTTTATTTAGTCATTGGTCTAGGGAAAGTACAACATCAGGTCTTTCAAGAATAAGGTACATCATATATAAAATGTAGCTGAGTTATACAATAGAAAATCTTTGCCAAAGACCATTACTCTTAACATTTTTTTGCCATGAACGTAGCCGTATTTAGCTTTTTTGTTTCCACTCATAGCATTAGTACTTTAAATTTTATTCCTGTGTGACTATTTTAGGATTATTGCTACTATTTCAAGGTAATTGATTATACTGAATTTTTAATTACATAAAGTAAAATAAATTTCGAATATTGTTATATTCTTGATGTAAGTAATACAGAATATAGCTCTTAATTATTGCCGTGTGTGTCAGCAGCTATTTTAAATGCCTTATATGCCTATCTCCACTTTTTTTAATCCTCGAAGCAACTTTTTGAGGAAGATATTATCCCCATTTCGAGATGAAGAAACCAAGGATTAAAGAGATTTAAGTACCCTTTCCAAGGTCACACAGCTAGTAGATCGGGGAGCCAGAGTTCATATCTGATTCCAGAGGTTGTATTTTTAACTACTCTGCAACAGTGGGCTTCTCTATAGTGTCATGTTCATCTTAGTTACAATTTCAAGTATTTGATATTAGAAAAGTAATCATTAGGAAGCAGTATTAGAACAAATTACTGTCTTTTTAAGGGGAGTATACAGGAAGACTTTCTAACTTAGTTTAGCAAGAGACTAGTATTTTTGTTGCAGCGAAGCATACTGTCTTAGCTCAGGCTGGCATAACAAAATACCATAGATTGGGTGACTTAAACAACAGAAATTTATTTTCTCACAGTCCTGGAGGCTAAAAGTTCAAGATCAAAGTGCCAGCATGGTTAGTTTCTGGTGAGGACTCTCTTCCTGACTTGTTAGACAGCTGCCTTACCTCTGTGTCCTCACAAGCTCTACTGTGTCTCTTCTAATAAGTGCATAAATCTCATCATGACACCCCTGCTCATGATCTCATCTAAACCTAATCATCTCCCAAAGGTTCCATCTCCAAATACCATCACATTTCGGGCTGGGGCTTTAAACATATGAATTTTGGGAGGACACAATGTGTACATAGGACATACATTTGACAGAATATCCCATGATATATCCCTATATAAATGGGGAAAATTCAGTCACTATATTAGGTGGGTTTGGAGCTGAATTACACCACTGCATTTAGAATATTAATGTATAAATATCAGTTGGAAAAGGTCAAGGTCTATAATGCATGCTACAGGGCTCAATTCACACTATTATTCTCTTTTTGTTCAGCAAATATTTATTTGGTATCTACTATGTCATAGGTTTGGAAGATGTTACAAATTAATTTTAACATGTCCTTTGCCTTGCAAAATTTTGCTATTATATATAGCAATTCGTTTTAGTTTAGCAAATACATATTAAGCACCTACTGTTTGCTGAGCACTGTTTTGGTGGTTTAAACAAAGATAGCTATTTGCCGATAAGTCATATAAAATTAAAACTTATTATTAATGTCTTAATCAATTAAGATTTAGGGAGAACTGAAACCAACAAGATTAAATACATTTAGAAACAAAAGCAGAGTTCTCTGTATAAATTATAAGAAAAATCTCTCAAGTGATGGGCAAGACATAATAAAACAGTTGATGTGAGGAAGCCTAGGAGGGTTTAAGTGACTACTACTAACAATGTGACTTGGCTGCCAAAGAGCCAGTGCAGTTAGGGACATTCATAGAAGGAGTGTTCAATACACACTGTGGTAAAACCACCTCTGGGTTGTTCTTACCAGTGTGCAACAGACTTTAAGGGAAATCAGCTACCTAGAGAGCTGCCAAAGGAATGTGACCAAAAAGTGGTTAGGAGAGTGAGGGATATTAATTTGTAGAGAAGTCTTGGGCAAAGTATTAGAAAGTTCTCTTCAGATATCTGGAGGGCTACCATGTTAAAAATAATTCAGTAGGATTTCCTCTTGAACAGAATCATAGCCAGTTATTGGAGAGTATAAAGGCGCATAGTGAATTCAATATAAGAAGGAACTTTCTAACAGCAATTCTAAAAGCAGTAGGTTCCTAGTGACACGAAGCTGGGTGAGTGGAGTCCATACATAGTGTTTGTCAGGGAAGTAAAGTTTCCTTTGATAACTTTATGGACTTCTTCAGCCACAGGGTTCTAAAATCCTGTTGTGATCATGAATGTTGATTGCATTTTAGTAAAGACTTGATAGGGATAATCTCTCAGTTGTGTAAAAATTTCATTTGTCCTTCATGCATAAACAGATGAACAGGGAAATGGTTGAACTTCCTGGTACATAGTCTGGCACTGTGTGTCATTAATCTCCCAAGAGGACCTCTTCCTCCAAGAGAGATGTTGTAAGAGTTAGAGTAGGGGAAACAGCTATTCAGAAATCTTCTCTTATTCATCCCCATGTGTTGCTCAGTTTTACTAGTGTCCCATTAATCACTTGATTTCCACCCCAGTCTCAAAGCACAGGGCCCTCACTATTTAGGGTTTTTTTCTTAGAACAGAGAGAGGTATTTGGTGTCCTTTTCGGACTGTATACCTCAGTTTCTTGTTCTTTTGTGAGGGATCTTAGGAGTCAGTTCAGGTTTCAGAGAGGTATATGAACAAACAAGACTGTACACTCCCAGTGCTCCTTGTCTGTCGGGGCAGGACACTCTCCTCCCAGGCTCTTCCTCCCTCTCCCCCTAAACGCCACGTGTAATTTGAGAAGTGGATTTGGTTCTCATTGGCTTACTTACCATGAAGACCATCTAGAAGCAGGGCCTTAGACTCAATTGCTTTTTTATCTTATTTATAAAGACAAAGGTTAGGAGTAGTTGCAAATTAAATATTTTCGTAGCCAGTTACGTAGAGTATAAAGTTATGTCTTAGTTGTAGATTCCAAATTAAATTAAAACCTACTCTGTGTCCAAACTTAGTATACTTACTAAGTGATAGTAATGCCAAGTATACTTCCCATTTTCAAGGTAAAGTGATTGATGATATTCCATTGTAAAGACCCAAATCCCAGGCTGGCACCTGCTCCCCTTTCTTCATCTCTTAGATAAGATCATCATGCATATAACTTGAAGCTATCCATACAGTCTCTTAAAATGTACATGCCCTTTGAACCAGGCATTCACATCTATAGAATATCACTTTCTATGAATACTTAGTAATATAAGCTCCATAATAACGGGAACTTTTCTTCTTGATTCAACTGCAGTATCCCCCAAACCTAGCACTGTTTAGTAAGAGTAAATATTTGTGGGATGAATTTAGAAGAAAATTTTATGTTCAAAAAACATAACAAAAGTTTAATAACAACCTAAAGATCAATAATAATGATATAGGAAGATATTCATTATAGTAATAAGTGATACATATAATGTACAGAATTGCCTATATAGTTTTCTAAAAAGTTAGCAATACTGTGTTTAAAACACATGCATTTTTAAATTGAGAATACAGAAAATTATTACTCAGATTGGTTATCTCTGGTTAATAAGATTGTGATGATTTTCTTTTCTACACATTCCCCAAATTTCTACAGTTTTCATGTATTTTATAATTAGAAAAACAAGTATTGTTTTTAAAACTGTCTTTTATAAGTGCCCTAACTCTGCCCAACCAAGTGGTTTTTGTTTTCTTCCTGAAAATATTACTAAAAAATGTATTTTACCACTAAATCGTTTTGTTTTTAAGTGGTGTTGTTAACCGAAAACCAAAAGAGTGTTTGTTGCTTGCTAGAGTGGCATGCGTTCTTGACTTCTCAGGTTAAGGCAACAAGAACAAAAACAGTACCAGGATTCCAGAGAGATTGCGAGTGGAAAAATGGATGGCCCACATGGCAGTGCATTGGAAGAAGGTTTGGATGATTATTTGACTCGCCTCATAGAAGAAAGGGATACTTTGATGAGGACGGGTGTGTATAATCATGAGGATCGAATAATAAGTGAACTTGACCGACAGATCGGAGAGATTTTGGCAAAAAACAATGCCAGTAATTAATAACATTTGGAAAATCTTCACAGAGACTCCAGGTCTAAATTTTAATTTAATAGTAAAGCCCTCAAAAGAAGGGAAAATGGATGTTTTACAATGCAATTTTCAGTTTTTTATAAGCAAAATTTTGTATGTTATTGTATAGTATTTATTCGATTTTATTTACTTTATGCTACCTCTCCCACTCTGGTTTATTTGTAATTGCGTTTTATATTCTCATTTTTAATGACTTTTCAGTGTTTCTCATAATTTATAATTTCATGGCTAACTTTCAAAACAGCTTTTCACTAAATTTGTTCTCAGAGAAATGACTGTAGTAATTTCCAGTTACATAATTTTTTATGTTGAGCCAAAAGAGTACATGTTGCACTTTAAAAACGCTGTCCTGTTCATTTGAATAGAGGTATCTTAAAAGTTGAGACCACTTGTAAATGCAACTAGTTTTATTTAATTCATTTTAGATGAGCTGTCTTTTTTAACTTGTAACATTTGCAGGTGACACGTTCGAAAACAGAAAGCAGGATCAGTGCAGAGAAGCCATTTGTGATCTATTGAGTGACAAATTAGTCATTTATTTAAATAAAGTTAATACAGATTAAACTTGTTTCAACAGCTATTGAATTTTCAATTTTTTAGTATACTCTTAACTTTTAAGAATATGAAGTAATAGCTTAGTAAGTTTTCTCTGTCAGTCTCCTGCTCAAGATTGCATTGCTTTCTTTTGTTAAAAATAGAGAATTCATTTTGCAGTAATAGTAATACTAGTTGTTAATGTAAACCCTCTGTAATAAAACATGGAAACAGATGCATAAGCGCTTTAGCTAAGAAAGTAGAGTGAAGACCTACTATTTTTGACTCCCCCTGAATTTAATCAGTCTTTTACAAAAGAACATGAGATTAAGCCATTGGATTTATGTAGTGCCATGTCAGTATAAATTTTTAAGAATTCCTTTACATTGTATTCTTCAGAGCCAACATTTGCCCTCAAAGCAACACTTCCCACTTCCTTTTACAGGGTACTAAAAAGGTTTGATTAGCAAATTCACAGATTAGGTGAGCTTTGAAATATATGTAGTTTAAAATTTCTTACTTCCAAATATAATAAATTTTAAGTATATATTTAAGAAATATTTACTGATAACTTCCACAAAAACAGAATAGGCTATTTGGTGACACTAAATTTTCTGTTGTTTTCAAGGTGGTGTATTTCTTGTTTGGGAAATTAAAGTCCCTACGTGCTTTATATGTTTTTTTCCTCCCCCCTTGTTAACAAGTATTAATCTGAAAACAACCCAAGAGTAAATAGAGAAATTACTGAGAGAATAATGAATATGTGAATTATAGCAAGAATGTGAAGTATTAATTATGGCTATATATTTTCTCTCATTGATTTTTGTGCCACATGAATGGAACAGAAGTATTCTTTTTATTTGGGAAGGTCTTGGGGAAATATTGTGACTGTGCCTTCAATTGCACTGTGTGCTGCATGTGACTGTTTTCAAACACTAGAGGGGGCCTTAGATTTAAAGAAACAAAAAAGGACGTTTCTAAAATGGATGTGCGGTTTGCCTTCTCTAATCTTTTGGCTATGTATTTCATCAAATAAAAATGACACTTGTATGCATCTTTGAGTTTCTGAGCAGTCTGTTACTTTTTTGTTAAATGGATTGGGCAAGTGCTTGGCACTTCCTGTATCAAGTTACTTTGTATTTTTGGTTTTTAAGTGCTTACATTGCAGATAGATACTTTTATATGTTCTAAAATTGATTGGGAGAGTCTGAAATTTTAACACCTTTTTGTGGTCCTGTAGCAACAGACATTTCATTTGTAAGTGGCATTTACCGTATTTATACTGATTGCTCTTACTAAATTATCATCGGTGCCTGGGAGTTGAGTTATGACCATGGTAGAGAGATGAGTGAATGACCAAGTGAGTAGGTGAGTGAATAAGAAGTTTCCTCAGTACTATATGTAACAGCAGACCTTTCATCAGGTATTTTCATGTGAAACAAAGTTTACCTTTAAAATGTTTGTGATTCCTTTTCACGGAGAAAGCCTAGTTCCACGTGTAAGGCTAGCACACGCTGCGCGGAAGGTGTATTACTACGTCTTCCCGGTATGTGTGGTGCCGTGTCTGTATAAATTGCAAGAGTTCCTTTACAGGTATATCCCAGTGATTTCTATATAGACTTGGGATCCTGTTGCTTCCAGCAGGTGTGGAAGTTTTGAGTATGATTTAAGGATGTGTTAAGGCACTGCATGAACAATTTAAGATTACAACAGGCAAGTCTGATCAGATGACTTTCTCATCCACTTACTGCTCTGTCCAGATACGTCCCAGCCCGAATCTGAGTCCTCAGATTGCCCCAGTACATATTGCTTGTCCTCAGCCACCTCAGAATGGACTGACTGACCTGGTTCTTACAGTCTATAAAAAGGGTCCCCTGGTAGCTATGGGTGGACTTTGAAAATTTGGCCTCTCACTACCATTGTGTCTGGCTTGACTGAATACCTGACTTGACTTTTTTATTGATATAATTCACATACCATAGGATTCACCATTTTAAAGTATGCACTTCCGTGAATTTTAGTATATTCACACGGTTGTGCAGCCATCATTGCTATCTAATACTGAAACGTTTTCACCATCCCCTAAAGAAGCACCACGCTCATTAGCAATCATTCCCCCTTTACACTCATTAGCAATCATTCCCCCTTTACCCCTCTCCCCAGCCCTTGACAGCCACTTAGCTACTTTCTGTCTCTGTGGATTTGCCTATTCTGGACATTTCATATAAATGAAATTCCAAATTTGATCCTAAAACTGGAAACCTTAAGTATTTTTGTATGCCCAGCTTCTATGGTATATAGCATTTTATCAGATGTTAAATTAAATGAAACAGATGCAGAAGGCCCAAATAAGGGTATAACATTTATCAATCAGTTAGTATAGCTCAGCTGCTCTTATCCATTACCTAGTAAAGCAGTGACCTAAAATAGAGAACGGTAGATAATGTTCTGCCATAACACCTCTGAGCAGTCCTCTTATGCTGGAAATGGATTATTGATACCGGGCATGTGTCGTGCCACTGGTATCCTATCAAAATTGCACACTTTCCCAGGTGATTTCTAGAGTGGGGATAAGGAGAAGCATGGTTAACTAGAATAGAAGGTCCATGAGGACAGAGATTAGGTCTGTCTTACTTTCTGCCATTTGCCAGGACTAAAATAGTGGCTTCCCCAGGTAGGTACTCAATAGTTGCTGCATTCATGAAGAAAAAATAGTGTATGGTCTGCCAGTCAAAATAGACATAAAAATTAATGACTGAGGTACTGGGAGAATGCGCTTTCCTGGCCTCACTGACCCAGCTCTGTTGAAACTGAGGGATTTGTTTGTTGGATTGTTTGGCTTTTATTTATTTATTTTTGTTTTTGCGGTATACGGGCCTCTCACTGTTGCGGCCTCTCCTGTTGCGGAGCACAGGCTCCGGACGCACAGGCTCAGTGGCCATGGCTCACGGGCCCAGCCGCTCCGCGGCATGTGGGATCTTCCCGGACCGGGGCACGAACCCACGTCCCCTGCATCGGCAGGTGGACTCTCAACCACTGCGCCACCAGGGAAGCCCTGTTTGGCTTTTTAAAAGTATGCTTCAATTGCATTGCGACAGAAGGTACAATAGAGGTTACCTGGGAGAGGGGGTGCAGGAATTGGGGAGTTACTGCTGAATAGATACAGAGTTTCTGTTGAGGATGATGATAGTGGAAATGGTTGCATTGTGAATATATGTAATGCCACTGAATTGTATGCTTAAAATTGTTAAAATTTTGTGTTATATACATTTTACTACAATTTAAAAAAAAAGTTTGCTTCAGATCTGCCTACCCAGTGTTTAAATACTAAAAGGGTTTTTGCCCATGAGCCTCCTGGCAAGCCATTTTTAAAGATACTATCTTTTCATTCCTTGATTGTAGGAGTGGATCAGATACTTCATTATACGTTTGTAGTGCCTTTGTTGGCAAATTCTGAAATTAGTGAAAATTAATGGCTACTTTTTCATCCCAACCTCTAAAGGTAAAATTGGAGCATCCTTGAAACTTGGAATTGTAATGCCTTCATGTATTATAAAATTAAGGTCTTATTATCCTTTTAAAAAAGAATAATGACAAAATCAACACAAAACAGTACTGGTTATTTAATTTAGCAGGTAGTCCAGAACACGGACATAAATTTGAGTGAGAATTTTTCACAGTGGATTACTAGTTCCCTAAATTAGGCTTAATATCTTTTCGATTGAGGTAGTCTGTTAGTTTGGTAGTCTGGTAGTTTGTTGCTACTGTGAGGTAG
The DNA here is from genome assembly GCF_003676395.1 of Aethalodelphis obliquidens. Lineage (NCBI taxonomy): Eukaryota > Metazoa > Chordata > Mammalia > Artiodactyla > Delphinidae > Aethalodelphis > Aethalodelphis obliquidens. Next base: position 15,936,250 of record NW_020837948.1, read on the forward strand.
TCTTATTGTTGGTTGGTGGTCTTATTAATTGATGAAATGGTTTGTGTGGGAGTGCTGAATAAAGTCTGGGTGGATAATTTTTAACATGATATGACTTGAAAATTCAAATCCGTCTTTGATATTTCTGTTTTGGCAACTGGGACAAAGGCCTCAGAACCCAGACTTTCCAGCATGCACTTCTTCTGCCACCTGCCTTAGAACACAATCTATGTATCTTCCTATCCGATGGGCCCTCGGCTTCTGTGACTTGGCAGACAAAGACATAACTCCTCCATCTTGGTGTAAATGTGGAAGTACAGACGGAAATGTTTAAGCACCTAAATTTTTCACTGAAACCAAAAGCACTAGAGTGCTCACTGATTTTGTTATATAACCTCTATTTGGCATCAAATTAGAACCCACTATTGTTAGGAATGTAACAGTAGAAGGGCTGCTATATACTTAAATCTCATTTTATTTGCTTCTCTGGGGGTTGTCTTCATGTTTTCTTTAGAAATGTTTTTACAGATGTAGGCTCTTCAGATATAAAGTTGCTGAAATAGAGACTCAGAAGTTTAGCTTTCAAATTGAAGGGGGGTAGAAATCTGTTTAGAAAGATTAATTTATAGATAAATAATTTACTGACTCTGATACGTTAATGTACAATAATCCCTAGAGGCTTTTAAAGATGTAGTCATTATATTCTTAGGGTTTCTAAGAATGTTAAACCTGTCATTCATAATAGGAGAGAACTAAAATAGGGTCCATTTATAATTTCTTCTTGGAAACATTTCATCCACAAATTCACAGACAAATATTTTTTCTTTTCCAAATAGCTTATCTAATAGTTGGACAGCACAACCCTTTTCTTGATTAACATGTTAACTAGTCAAAAGCATGCAGATTCATTGGATGAGTGCTGAATTTTCCTCAATATTTTAGATTAGAACTTGGCCAGGGCAAATGAAATATTATTGCAAAATCCTACTTTGATATTATTGTAAATTTTAGTGAATGCCAACCCAATAGTGACAGAGTCTATGCCTAGTAGATTTGCTCATTTTTTAAGCAAATTCTCATATTAATGCATAGATGGAGCAAGGTGAAAAGCATTAAAGAACTCATTTCATTTCTATGACTTCTTTCTGTAATCTGAAAAATTGAGAAAGATTTGGTTACTAAAATTTCCATCTGTTTTCTTGAGAGAAATTCTGAATTTCAAGCAAGGCTGTTATTGCATTACTTGAATTCAGTTCAGATTGTGTGCCAAGATGCCCTGAAAATGGGATGTCAAATCAAGAACTTGAGATATTAATATTCAGCACATATCTTGAGTCATCCTGTTTAGATTGGATGAGATAGTATAGCAGACTGGTGTAGTGCCCAGTTGTTGCCTCAAGGAAGGAACTTTCAATTCCTGATTTAGCTTCATTGTTGGCAGATGAGATTAATGGTATTCTCTTGAAGGTTTCTGGCAGAAGTTTATTTAGGTAACCAACTGAAATTTGTAAAATTTGCACAAAGAGAATAAAGGTACCAAATAGGAAAGTTTAATAAATAGTCTTCAGAAGTGATTTAGCCCACAGACTTTTTTTTCACCAATAAAAACTGTAATAGCCAGCCCACATTTGGCCTACCACCTCTCTCCCTGTTATCAATCCACACTTCTTTCTCTCTTATCTCCCTATGAATGTGTAAGTGTTTACTGGGAACAAATGACACCCAAAATTTGTCTGTAAAAGATTCTTTATAAACCCCCCAAAAACGAAAAGGAAGAAAGAAAGAAAAACGGGGGAAAGAAAGAGTGGAAAGAAGAGCTCACACCTCAATTTTCCTGTGGTATACCTTTTCTTTTTCTTCTTAAGGTCTATAAAATTGTCAGGTGGGTTCACTGGTTCGATTACTCTTTACCCCTTATATTATCACTTGAACCTCAGTGTCACTGTCCAGATCTATCTGAATATGTCTATGAATCTAGCAGTATACGTACACATGAGAAGTAATTGTCAATCTAGTATATTCTGGCATGAATCTAAGCTTAAAATTTGGAGCACATGTGCAGTATTCATTTCAATGCTTCCTTCAGTGTGTGTGTACATACTTAGCAATTGCTAGTGGCATGCTGTTCTACCAAGTGAAAGAGAATAATCTGCCTGTTCCACAGAGATCAAATTATAGATTTATATACATTTATTATATATAATATATATATATACACATACACACTATATGTAAGTGCTTTATGTAGTATACAGTTCTACATACAGTTGATTATTGAACAATGCATGTGTTAGCAGTGCCAACCCTGGCAGTCAAAAATCCACCTGTAACTTTAGGACGACCCTCCTACCTGCGGTTCTGCATCTGAAGATCCAACCACAGATCACATAGTTCTATAATATATATTTGTATAAGTGGACCCATACAGTTCAAACCCATGTTGTTCAAGGGTCAACTGTAGTTATATATAAAGTATTACTATTGTTCTTCCTAGTATGTAATCTTGGGAAGAGATTATACCCTTCATGGTTATCAGGAAAAACTACAGGTGACAGTGTACCTCCAATCCCTTCATGTAATCAACAGCAAAGAATGACCAAAATAGCATTTCTGCATTTTCCTTCTCCTCATCCTTTATCTACACTCACTGTTCTGTTTCTGATAGATTCTGTTACTATAAAGTAGAGTAAGCAACAAAGTTTCCAATCACAGCTTTATTAGTAGAAGCTTTGCTCATGCATGTTATTTTATATCAAGACTTTTTCTCAGATTTTGTAAGAGTATTTGGATACTAAATTTGATATTAAAAGTAGCATCAAACTTGTTTGAACCAGCGGAACAATTTATGTCATAAGCTACATCAGAGTAGTTGCTAGTCACACTAAAACTTCAGAGGTAGGTAAAGGGGGAGAATGAGAAAAACAACAACAAACCAGTATGTTTATAAGCCTGTGCTCCCAAAGCTTAGCTAGCAAAGCGGGGTGTGTATGTAGGCAAACTCAGCTGGAATCTAAGATGGCCTTAAAATCCATAGCGTCCAAAGCATTTCCATAGAATGTGTCATAGCCAATTCTGGGTACGAGTGACAATAGCAGTCAAGTGAGAAAAAGCATTTGTCAAAATCCAACATCCATTCCTGATAACACTCCCAGCAAACTAAGAATATAAGGGAACTTCTTCACTCTGATAAAGGACATCTACAGGACCCTATAGCTAACATACTTAATAGTAAAAGAGTGAGTGCTTTCCCAAAAGATCAAGAACAAAACAGTATCTGCTCTCATTATCTCTGTTCAAGACTGTATGAAAGGTTCATAGCCAGTGAAATAAGGCAGAAGAGAACCAGATAATGGAGTAGGAGATACCAGCCTTCATTCCTCAAGAAAATATAACAAGTCTGCAGCTATTCATGAATGAAAACAGCCCTGGGAGGACTCAAGAGTCCAATTAAGAGCCTATAGCAACACAGTAGAACCAAACGAGAATAACTGCACGACAAAGATCTCCGAGGAGATCAGCATAGCTGAGGTATCCAGAGACAGCTAGGAACCAAAAAATAAAAAAGGTGAAGGCTATCGGTGTCAGCCACATGGCAAAGGCCACCACATTCCCCATGGCATGCTCTGTGGAGAATCCCAACAGACTTTGCCACTGAGGAGCTCAACAGCCCCCATGACAGTATGGACTACTCCATTGTGTTTGTGCATATGAATCCCAATGGCCTGCTCCACAGAGAATACAAGCAGATTTCACTACTGAGGTAAGCAACAACCATTGCCATCATGGACCCCTCAGAGTGGAGATACTACAACCCCCCAAGAAAGAGTCTGGTGTCCTGGGACCAAGGATGCCACCCCTCCCACCAAGCCCCATACTTACCCCAGACCCCAGAGCCACAGCTGTTCTGCATGTCCCAAAACTTCAGACCCTGACTGTGCATGTGCTCTTTGTGTGCCTGTTCTGTGTGTACCCACATCTTGGGCACTGGAGTCAACACCACTGAGGGCTAGGCAGTGCCCCAGATTCTGGAGTTACTGTCTCTACAAATGCACCCGCTCTCCAGCTCCCAGCTCCTTGGCTGCTCAGCTTGCACCAACATCTCAGATACCAGAGCAACCACCACTGTGGGCAGCCAGCGGCTCCAGTGCCCTGGAGCCGCTGTTGCTCTGTGGACATCCACTCCAGAGCCCAACTTCATAGCTGTTCCATGGTGCCTATGCATCAGACACCAGTGCCAACTCTACCACGACGGCTCTCATGAGCTGCACATGGATCCAAAAGGGATACCCTTTGCCATGACAACCCCAGCAGGAGAAGAAAGATCAGGAGTTCCCTAGAAGACTTTACCGCCAAAGACCCCATCAGACCCCACCACTGCTTCAGACAGTCACGGTCCTGGCCAATGAAGACCCCAGCAATCTTTGTGAACAGTGACCTCAGCTGATGGAGCTGCAGGGAGCAGCAGCACCAGGACTTACCTGGAGCCAGAACTACCAAACCCCACTCAGCCACTGCCCTTGTACCACATGCTGATGATCTTTTCCCACCAAAACCTGTCCATAAATTCTGGAAGAGGTTACTGTTCCATCAAATGCAGAGACATCAACACAAGCCTACAATAAAGGTGAAAAATCAAGGAAGCATGACACAACCAAAGAAACACAATAATTTTCCAGTAATCAACTCCAAAGAAATAAACACTATGAATTGACAGAGAATTCAAGATAATTGGTTTAAGGAAGACTAGTGAGCTATAAGAGAATACAAATAGACAAATTAGGAAAACAATACATAAACCAAATGAGAAGCTCAACAGAGAGAGAGAGAAATCATAAAAACAAAACAAAACAAAATCCAAAAAAAAAAACATATTCTGGAGCTGAAGATTATAATGGAATGAAAAAAAACGCAAGAAGAACATCAACAGCAGGCTTTAATGATACAGAAGAAAGAATCTGTGAACTTGAGAACAGGTCATTTGTTATTATCCAGTCAGAGGAGAATAAAGAAAAAAAAAAAGAAAAACAGTGAAGAAATCCTATGTGAATTATGGGATACCATTAAGTGAAACAATTTATGTACTATGAGAGTACCAAAAGAGAGAAAGGGGGGAGAAAGCTTATGTAAAGAAATAATGACTAGAGAGATCAAGATGGTGGAGTAGGAGGACGCTAAGCTTGTCTCCCCTCCATGAACACATCAAAAAAAAACATATATATATATATACATGTGGAGCAATTCTCACTGAAAACAAACTGTAGACTGGCAGAAAGACTATAAAGGTGATAAAGAAACCAAGGCTATAAAGAAAGAGCCACACAAAGGTAGGAAGGAAAGAGAAGTGATCATCTCAGGACCTGCACCCCTGGGAGGGGACACAGAAGGGGGGTATTACACAGGCCTGGAGATACTTCCTGGGAAGTGAGTGGTTCAAACCACATATGGGACGTGCCAGACCTTGAGTCCAATACCAGGAAGATGAGTCCCCTTGGCTTGTTTGAGGACCAGTAAGACTGGTAGGGGGCCTGTGAGAAACTTGGACTGCACTTGTGAAGTGCAAGCACATGCTTCCTTGTTCCCCAAACAAGGCTGAGTAAGCAGTTTGAGACTACCTGGGACTCTGGCCAGTTTCCCATGACACCCCACCATGCACCCTGGCCCACACTGAGTGCCCACTCTGGCCCCTCTTGCTCTGTGGAGCAGCATCCCACTAGGATGAAGGTTGCTGCTGCCAGGGGGAATGTGCAGTTGTGGAGGACGGAGCTGGCTTATACCTGGCACTACATCTGAATGGGTTTGGAGTGGCCCTTCCTGGCACTCTTGGAGGCAGCAGATCAGGAGTGGTCTGGAACTCTGAATGGTATATGGGACCACTCCAGTACAGGCCCTGGCCTGCACTGGGTGCCTGATCTGGCCCCTCTTGCTCCAACTCTGCTTCCATCTGGAGCTAAGGTATTAATGCTGGGCGGAGTGAGGAGCACACACTTAGAACAGAACCAGCTTGGATCCAAACCTCAGGGCCTCTTCTTTAGCACCTTGAGACCTGAAGCCACCCTCAATACAGTGGTGTCAGGCACTGAACATAGGAGAAGCCCCAGCTCACACCTGGCTCTGGTTCTAGCTCTGCCATCTCTGTGGCCCACCTCAGTGATAGCTGTCAGCATACCCTGGGGGAAGGCATGACTCGTGTTCTCCCATCAAAAGCCACTAGACACACACAGACTGTAGATGGACACACCCACATAAGGACACCCCTTCAAGACCAGGATGGGTAACTCTTACATCTAATTTCATAGAAATAGAGAAACTTATGGAAAATGAAAAGACAGGAATTTGTTTCAAATGCAAGAATAAGAAGAAAACCTCTGTACACATCCTGAGCTGACATGTCAGTGCATCCATTTCTCACCAGGATCTCTACCTGAATCACCAGGTAAAAGGCCTCTGCTCACAACACATTATAAACAAGTGAAACTAGACAGAGCACAAAGGAAAACAAAAGCTTTGTAGGGTCTGAGGACAAGAAGGCAGAGTAGAAGGACCTGAGCTCACCTGCTCTCATGAAAACACCCAAATCACAACTAACTGCTGAACAACCATCAACAAAAGAGACTCGAACCTACTGAAAATGATATTCTACTTCCAAAGACAAAGAAGAAGCAACAACAAGATGGGGGCAGACACCAGAAGCAGCAGCAACTAAATTCCTGCAGCCTGTGGGACTGCAAACACAGAAAGTTAGATGAAATGAGATGGCAGAGGAATATGTTCCAGATGAAGGAACAAGATAAAACCCCAGAAAAACAAGTGAAACAGAGATAGGCAATCTACCTAAAAAAATAATTCAGAGAAATGATAGTAAAGATGATCCAAGATCTCAGAAAAAGAATGGAGGCACAGACCAAGAAGACATAAGAAATGCTTAACAAAGAGCTAGATGATATAAAAAAACAAACAGAGTTGAACAATACAATAACTGAAATGAAAAATACACCAGAAGGAATCAATAGGAAAATAAATGAGGCAGAAGAATAGATAAGTGAGCTGGAAGAAAGAATTGTGGAAAGCATTACCGTGGAACAGAATAAAGAAAAAAGAATGAAAAGAAATTAGGACACTTTAAGAGACATCTGGGACAACATCAAATTCACCAACATTCACATTATAGGGGTCCCAGAAGGCGAAGAGAGAGAGAAAAGGCCTGAGAAAATACGTGAAGAGATAATAGCTGAAAACTTCCCTAACATCAGAAAGGAAACAGTCACCCAAGTTCAGGAAGCACAGAGAGTCCCAGGCAGGATAAACCCAAGCAGGAACACACTGAGGAACATATTAATCAAACTGACAAAAATTAAAGACAAAGAAACAATATTAAAGCAACAAGGGAAAAGCAACAAACAACATACAAGGAAATTCCCATAAAGTAATCAGCTGATTTCTCAGCAGAAACTCTGTGGGTCAGAAGGGAGTGGCATGATATATTTCAAGTGATAAAAGGGAAAAGCCTACAGCCAAGAATACTCTACCCATCAAGGCTCTCATTCAGATTTGACAAAGAAATCAAAAGCTTTACAGACAAGCAAAAGCTAAGAGAATTCAGCACCACTAGACCAGCTTTGTAACAAATGCTAAAGGAACTTCTCTAGAAGGAAAGGAAAGGTCACAACTAGAAACAAGAAAATTACAAATGGGAAGGCTCACCAGTAAAGGCAAACGTAAATGTAGTAGATCATCCACACACAAATATGATATCAAAACCAGCAATTGTGAGAAGAGGAGAGTACAAATGCAGGATATTGGATGTGCATTTGAAATTAAGAGACCAGCAACTTAAAACAGTTGTGTATATATATAGACTGCTACATCAAAAACTCATGGTAACCACAAACCAAAAGTCTACAATAGATGTACACACAAAAAAGAAAATGCAATACAAACACAACACTAAAGATAGTCATCAAATCACAATAGAACAAAAGAGGAAGGGAAGAAAAAAGACCTACGAAAACAAGTCCAAAACAATGAATAAAATGGCAATAAGAACATACATATCAATAATTACCTGAAATGTAAACAGATTAAACCAAAAACATAGACTGGCTGAATGCATACAAAAACAACACCCATATATGTGCTGTCTAAAAGAGACACACTTCAGATCTAGGGACACATACAGAATGAAAGTGAGGGGATGGAAAAAGGTATTTCATGCAAATGAAAATCAAAAGAAAGCTGGAGTAGCAATACTGATATCAGACAAAATAGACCTTAAAAACAAAGACTGTTACAAGAGACAAAGAAGGACACTACATCATGATCAAGCAATCCATCCAAGAAGATATAGCAATTGTAAATATATATGCACCCAACATAGGAGCACCTCAATATATAAGGCAAATGCTAACAGCCATAAAAGGAGAAATTGACAGTAACACAATAATAGTGAGGGGCTTTAATACCCCATTTACATCAAGGGACAGATCATCCAGACAGAAAATCAATAAGGAAACACAGGCCTTAAATGACACATTAGACCAGATGGACTTAATTGATATTTATAGCTCATTCCATCCAAAAGCAGCACAATACACCTTCTCAAGTGCACATAGAACATTCTCCAGGATAGATCACATGGTGGGCCACAAAGCAAGCCTCAGTAAATTTAAGAAAATTGAAATCATATCTAGCACCTTGCCTGACCACAACACTATGAGATTAGAAATCAACTACAAGAAAACAATTGTGAACACAAACATGTGGAGGCTAAACAATATATTACTAAACAACCACTGGATCACTGAACAAATCAAACAGGAAATAAAAAATACCTAGAGACAAATGAAAACGAAAACAGGATGATCCAAAACATATGAAATGTGGCAAAAGCAGTTCTAAGAGGGAACTTTATAGCAATACAATCTTACCTCAGGAAATAAGAAAAATCAAAAATAAGCAACCCAACCTTATACCTAAGCAACTAGAGAAAGAACAAATAAAACCTAGAGTTAGCTGAAAGAAAGAAATCATAAAAATCAGAGCAGAAATAAAAGAAATAGAGACGAAGAAAACAATAGAAAACATCAATGAAACTAAAGGCTGGTTCTTTGAAAAAATAAGCAAAATTGATAAACCTTGAGCCAGACTCATCAAGATAAAAAGGGAGAGGGCTCAAATCAATAAAGTTAGAAATGAAAAAGGAGAAGTTACAACTAACACCATAGAATTACAAAGGATTATAAGACATCACTACAAGAAACTATATGCCAATAAAATGGACAATCTAGAAGAAATGGAAAAATTTCTAGAAAGGTACAATCTCCCAAATCTGAACCAGGAAGAAATAGAAAGTATAAACAGACCAATCACAAGTACTGAAATTGAAACTCCCAATGAACAAAAGTACAGGACCAGATGGCTTCACAGGCGAATTCTATCAAACATTTAGAGAAGAGTTAACACTGATCCTTCTGAAACTGTATCAAAAAACTGCAGAGGAAGAAGCACTCCTTAACTCATTCTATGAGGCCATCATTCTGATACCAGTACCAGACAAAGATACTGCAAAAAAAAAAAAAAAAGAGAATTAAAGACCAATATCACTGATGAACATAGATGTAAAAGTCCTCAACAAAATACTTGCAAACCGAATCCAACAGTGCATTAAAAGGATTATGCACCATGTAAAGTGGAATTTATCGAAGGGATGCAAGGATTTTTCAGTAACTGCAAATCAGTGTGATACTCCATGTTTACAAATTGAAAAATAAAACCATATGTTCATGCTCACTTTGGCAGCACATATGCTAAAATTAGAATGATACAGAGAACATTAGCATGGCCCCTGTGCAAGGATGAAATGGAAATTCATAAAGCATTTCATATTTTTAACAGACATAAAGGGAGAAATTGATAGGAATACAATAATACTAGGAGAATTTAACACCCTACTCACATCAATAGACAGATCTTCCAGACAGAGAATCAATAAGGCAACAGAGGTACTAAATGATACACTAGAACAGTTAGATTTAATTGAGATTTTTAGGAAATTACATCCAAAAAAACCAGAATACACATTCTTTTTGGTACACATAGAACATTCTCTAGGATTGAACACATACTAGGGCACAAAACAATGCTCAGCAAATTTAAGAGTATAGAAATTATCTCAAGCATCTTTTCTGACCACAACAGCATGAAACTAGAAATTAATGACAGAAAAAGAAATGAGGGAAAACAATTACACAGAGACTAAAAAACATGCTACTAAAAAACCAATGGGTCAATGATGAAATCAAAGAGGAAATTTAAAAATACTCAGAGACAAATGACAATGAACACACAAAATCTGTGGGATACAGAAAAGCAGTTCTTAGAGGGAAGTTCTAATAATACAGGCCGTCTTCAAAAATATAAGAAAAATCTCAAATAAACAACCTAACCTACCACTTAAAAGAATTAGCAAAAGAAGAAGAAACAAAACCTAAAGTCAGCAGAAGGAAGGAAATAATAAAGATCAGAGAGGAAATAAATAAAATAGAAATTTAAAAAAATAGAAAAATTCAATAAAACCAAGATCTGACTCTTTGAAAGGATAAACAAGATTGACAAATCTCTGGCTTGGCTCCCCAAGAAGAAAAAAGAGAACCCAAATAAACAAAATGAGAAATGGAAAAGGAGACATAACAACACATACTGCAGAAATATAAAAAACCTTAAGGGAATACTATGAACAATTATATTAAAACAAATTCAACAATCTATTAAAAAGGACAAGTTTCTAGAAACATACAGTGCACCAAAATTGAATGACAAAGGAATTAGATAATTTGAATAGACTGATCACTAGAAGTGAAATAGAATCTGTAATTTAAAAAATCCCTACAAACAAAAGTCCAGGACCAGATGGCTTCACAGGCAAATGCTGCCAAACATACAAGGAAGAAGTCATACCAATCCTTCTCAAACTCATCCAAAAAACTGAAGAGGAGGGAACACTCCCAAAGACATTCTATGAGGCCACCATCTCCCTGATACGAAAACCAGACAAAGACACCACCAAAAAAGAAAATTGCAGGCCAATATCTTTGATGAACATAGATGCAAAAGTTCTCAACAAAATATTAGCAAACCGTATCCAACAACCCATAAAAAAGATCATACACCACAACCAAGTGGAATTCTTCCTAAGTTCACAAGGATGGTTCAACATACACAAATCAATCAACATGATACACCACATCAAAAAAAGAAAAGACAAAAAACACATGATCATCTCAATAGATGCAAAAAAAGCATTTGACTAAATTCAACATCCAATCATGATAAAAACTCTTATCAAAGTCGGTATAGAGGGAACATATCTCAAAATAGTAAAAGCTATTTATGACAAACCCACAGCCAATATAATACTCAATGGTGAAACATTGAAAGCCTTCCTGCTAAAATCTGGAACAAGACAAGAATGCTCACTCTCATCTCTTCTATTCAACATAGTATTAGAAGTCCTGGCCACAGCAATGACACAAGAAAAAGAAATAAAACATATCCAAATTGGAAGGAAAGAGGTAAAACTGTTATTATATGCAGATGATATGATACTATGTATAGAAAACCCTAAAGACTTCACACAAAAAGTACTAGAACTGATAAACGAATTCAGCAAGGTAGCAGGATACAATATTAACATACAGAAATTAGTTACATTTCTTTACACCAACAATGAAACATCAGAAAGGGAATGCTAAAAAAAAATAACTTTTAAAATCACAACCCCAAAAATAAAATAAATAGGAATAAACCTCACCAAGGAGGTGAAAGACATATGTTGAGAACTATAAAACATTAATAAAGAAAATTGAAGATGATTCAAAGAAATGGAAAGATATCCCATGCTCTTGGATTGGAAGAATTAATATTGTTAAAATGGCCATACTACCCAAAGCAATCTACAGATTGAAAGTGATCCCTGTCAAATTACCCATGACATTTTTCATAGAACTAGACCAAATTATCATATAATTCATATGGAACCATAAAAGACCCAGAATTACCAAATCAATCCTGAAGAAAAAGAACAAACCAGGAGCATAACCATCCCAAACTTCAGACAATACTACAAAGCTACAGTAATCAAAGCAGCACGGTACTGGCACAAAAACAGACATATGGAGCAACAGAACAGAATAGAGAGCCCAGAAATAAACCCACACATCTACAGTAAGTTAATCTTTGGCAAAAGAGGCAAGAATATACAATGGGAAAAAAGACAGTATTTTCAGCAAGTGGCGCTGGGAAAGTTGGATAGCCACATGTAACTCAATGAAGTTAGAACACACCTTCTTACCATACACAGAAATAAACTCAAAATGGCTTAAAAACTTAAATATAAGACATAACACCATAAAAATCCTAGACGAGAACATGGGCAAAACATTCTCTGACATAAATCGTACCAATGTTTTCTTAGGTCAGTCTCCCAAGGCAAAAGAAATAAAAACAAAAATAAATAAATGGGATATAATCAGACTTACAAGCTTTTGTGCAGGAAAGGAAACCATAAACAAAATGAAAAGACAACCCACAGAATAAAAGAAAATATTTTTAAATGATGTGACTGACAAAGGATTAATCTCCAAAATATACAAACAGCTCATGCAGCTCTATATAAAAAAAAACAACCCAATCAAAAAAGGGGCAGATCTAAATAGACATTTCTCCAAAGAAAACACACAGATGGCCAAGAAGCACATGAAAAGATGCTTAACATAGCTAATTATTAGAGAAATGCAAATCAGAACTACAATGAGGTATCATCTCACACTAGTCAGACGGCCATCATTAAAACCTCTACAAACAATAAATTCTGGAGAGGGTATGGAGAAAAGGGAACCCTCCTACACTGTTGGTGCGAATGTAAATTGGTGCAGCCACTATGGAAAACAGTATGAAGGTTCCTCAGAAAACTAAAAATAGAGCTGTCATATGATCCAGCAATCCCACTCCTAGGCATATATCTGGAGAAAACCACACTTTGAAAAGATACATGCACCCCTATGTTCACAAAAGCACTATTCATAATAGCCAAGACATGGAAACAACCTAAATGTCCATCGACAGATGAATGGATAAAGAAGATGTGGTACATATATGCAATAGAATATTACTCAGCCATAAAAAAGAATGAAATAATGCCATTTGCAGCAACATGGATGAACCTAGAGATTATCATACTAAGTAAGTCAGAAAGAGAAAGACAAGTACCATATGATATTAATTATATGTAGAATCTAAAATATGTCCAAAATGAACCTGTTAAACAGAAACAGAATGACAGACTAAGAGAATGGACTGGTGGTTGCCAAGGGGGAGGAGAGTGGGATAAGGATGGATTGGGATTTGGGGATTAGCAGATGCAAACTGGCATATTTAGAATGGATAAAAAACAAGGTCCCACTGTCTCACAGAGGGAATTATATCCAATCTCCTGTGGTAAACTATAATGGAAAAGAATATGAAAAAGAATGTGTGTGTATGTGTATATATATATATATATATATATATATATATATATATATATATATATATATATATAAAATGAAGTCACTTTGCTGTAAAGCAGAAATTAACACAACATTGTAAATCAACTACACTACATTTAAAAACAAAGAAAAAAACCCCATATTATCATCTCAATAGATGCAGAGAAAGCTTTTGACAAAATTCAACATCCATTTATGATAAAAACTCTCCAGAAAATGGGCATAGAGGGAACATACCTCAACATGATAAAGGCAATATATGATAAACCCAGAGCTAACATCATACTCAATGGTGAAAAGCTGAAAGCATCTCCTCTAAGATCAGGAACAAGATAAGTATGTCCATTCTCACCACTTTTATTCAACATAGTTCTGGAAGTCCTAGCCATAGCAGTCCAAGAAGAAAAAGAAATAAAACAAGTCGAAATTGGAAAAGAAGTAAAACTGTCACTGTTTGCAGATGACATGATACTATACATAGAAAATCCTAAAGATGCTACCAGAAAACTACTAGAGCTCATTAATGAATTTGGTAAAGTTGCAGGATATAAAATTAATACACAGAAATCTGTTGCATTTCTATACACTAACAATGAAACATCAGAAAGAGAAATTCAAGAAACAGCCCCATTTACTATCACATCAAAAAGAATAAAATACCTACCTAAGGAGGCAAAAGACCTGTACTCTGAAAACTGTAAGATGCTGATGAAAGAAATCAAAGATGACACAAACAGATGGAAAGATATACCATATTCTTGGAATGCAATAATCAATATTGTCAAAATGACTGTATCACTCAAGGCAATCTACAGATTAAATGCAATCCCTATCAAATTACCAATGGCAATTATCTTTTTTGCAGATCTAGAACAAAAATCTTAAAATTTGTATGGAAACACAAAAGAAGCCAAATAGCCAAAACAATCTTTAGTAAGAAAAATGGAACTGAAGGAATCAGGCTACCTCACTTCAGACTATACTACAAAGCTACAGTAAGCAAAACAGTATGATATTGGCACAAAGACAGACTTATAGATCAGTGGAACAGCATAGAAAGCCCAGAAATAAACCCACACGCCTATGCTCAATTAATCTACAGCAAAAGAGGCAAGAATATACAATGGAGAAAAGACAGTCTCTTCAGTAAGTGGTGCTGGGAAAACTGGACAGCTACATGTAAAAGAATGAAATTACAACATTCTCTAATACCATACACAAAAATAAACTCAAAAAGGATTAAAGACCTAAATGTAAGACCAGATACTGTAAAACTCTTAGAGGAAAACACAGGCAGAACACTCTTTGACATAAATCGCAGCAATATCTTTTTGGATCCACCTCCTAGAGTAATGAAAATAAAACCAAAAATAAACAAATGGGACCTAACTAAACTTAAAAGGTTTTGTACAGCAAAAGAAGCCATAAATAAAACAAAAAGAAACCAAAACAAAACAAAAAACCCACAGAATGAGAGAAAATATTTGTAAATGATGCGACCGACAAATGAGGCGACAAGGGATTAATCTCTGAAATATACAAACAGTTCATGCAGCTCTATATGAAAAATACCCAATCAAAAAAGGAGAAGATATAAATAGACATTTCTCCAAAGAAAACACACAGATGGTCAAGAAGCACATGAAAAGATGCTTAACATAGCTATTAGAGAAATGTCAGTCAGAACTACACTGAGGTATGACCGCACACTGGTCAGAATGGACAGCATCAAAACGTCTACAAACAATAAATTCTGGAGAGGGTATGGAGAAAAGGGAACCCTCCTACACTGTTGGTGCGAATGTAAATTGGTGCAGCCACTAGAGAGAACAGTATGGAGATTCCTTAAAAAAATAAAAATAGAGCTACCATATGATCCAGCAATCCCACTCCTGAGCATATATCCAGAGAAAACCATACTTTGAAAACATACATGCACCCTAATGTTTATTGCAGCACTATTTACAACAGCCAAGACATGGAATCAACCTAAATGTCCATCGACAGAGGAATGGATAAAGAAGACGTGGTACATATATACAATAGAATATTACTCAGCCATAGAAAAGAATGAAATAATGCTATTTGCAACAACATGGATGAACCTAGAGATTATCATACTAAGTAAAGTAAGTCAGAAAGAGAAAGACAAATACTGTATGATATCACTTATATGTGGAATCTAAAAAAACGATACAAATGAAGTTATTTACAAAAGATCAACAGACTCACACACTTCAAAAACAAACTTATTATTGCCAAAGCAGAAATGTGAGGCAGGGGTATAAATTAGGAGTTTTGGATTAACATATACATACTACTATATATAAAATAGATAATCAAGAAGGACCTACTGTATAGAACAGGGGACTGTACTCAATACTCTGTAATAACCTATTTTGGAAAAGAATCTTAAAAAGAATACATATATGTATATGTATATGTATAACTAAATCACTTAGTTGTACACCTGAAACTAACACAACATTGTAAATCAACTATACTCCAATGTAAAATAAAAATTTTAAAAACAAAGCACACCTCTTGGAGGTAATGTAAACTGGTAAAACATCATGAGAAGGCAATTGGCCATTAATATATATCTATGATATATTTAAAGGGAAATCAGCTTACAGAGCAATATGTGTAATATGATACTATAATGTGTAAACCATACACATGTGTATATATGTCTAATATATATAAATATAAAGGCACACAAACACATATTTTGGTAAATGCATAGAAATGGTTTGGGAAGGATGTGGTATACAAAATCATTAACAGTGTTTATCTCTGGATGAGGAAAGGGGTATTATGGAAAAGGAATATAAAAAGAGCAAATGTCACTCTTCTCCTTTATACATGTGTATGTTTTTGCATTTTTATAATGAACATGTTTTCATTTAGGGGAAAAATTACATTATTATGATAAATACACTACTCAAAAAAAGAAAGAAAAAAACCTCTGAAATAAACAACTAATGAAACAGATACATAATTTACCAGATACAGTTCAAAGCATTAGCAATAAGAATGCTAACTAGGGAAAATAATAGATGAACATAGAATTTTAACAAAGAGCTAGAAAGTTTTAAAGAGAACCAATCAGAGCTGAAGAATACAATAACTGAAATGAAAACCACACTAGATGATACAGAAGAACACATAAGTGATCTGGAAGATAATAGAATACTGGAAATCATTCAATCAGAAGAGCAAAGAACATATAAATTTTTTAAAAAATTAGAACAGTTTAAGGGACCTGTGGAAAAACATTGAGCATACTAACATTTGTATTATAGGGGTCCCAAAAAGAGAAGAAAGAAAGGGGTCAAAAACGTATTTGATGAAATTATGTCTGAAGACCTCCCAAACCTGAAGAAGGAAGCAGATATTCAGGTGCAGGAAGCAGACAGTGTCCCACACAAGATAAACCCCAAAAGACCCACACCAAAATATATCATAATTAAAATGGCAAAGTAAAAGATAAAGAGAGAAATCTAAAGGGAGCAAGAGAAAAACAGAATCACATACAAGGGAACCCCCATAAGTTTATTAGCTGATTTTTCTGCAGAAACTTTGTAGGCCAGAATGGAGTGACATGATATATTTAAAGTGCTGAAAGGGAAAAACCTACAACCTAGGATACTCTACCCAGCAAGATTCTCCTTCAGACTTGAAGGAGACATGAAGAACTTGGATAAGCAAAAACAGTTCATCAATACTAAACTGACCCTAAAAGGAATGTTGAAGGATCTTCTCTAAGTGGGGGGAAAAAAAGGGTTACAATAAGAAGTAAAAATTTATAGGAAAAGAAAAATCCCACTAGTAAAGGTAAATAAATAGTAAAGGTTGTGGATCAACCACTTAAATAAGCTAGTATAAATATTAAAAGGTAAAAAACTGTACAATCAACTATAACTACAATAAACAGTTAAGGGATAAACATGAAGTATAATACATCAAAAACAGAAAATGTGGGGGAGGGGAGTAAAAAATGCAGATCTTTTAAAATGTGTTTGAACTTAAATGATTACCCGTTTAAAACAAGTAGATATAGGTCATCATATATGAACTCCATGGTAACCACAAATCAAAAACATGCAAAGGCACACAAAAACTAGACAGAAAGAAACATAAACATACAACTAAAGAAAATAATCAAACCAGAAGGGAAGAAACTGAAAGAAGAAAATAAGAGAGAAGAACTACAAAAACAACCAGAAAACAAGTAACAAAATTGCAGTAAGTACATACCTATCAATAATCACTTTAAATGTCAATAGACTAAATGCTACAATCAAAAGACATAAGGGGCTGATTGGATTTGAAAAAAAAACAAGATGCATCCATATGGTGCTTACAAGAAACTCACTTCAGAGCTAAAGACACACACAGAATGAAAGTGAGAGCCAAGAGAAAGATATTTCATGAAAATAAAAATGACAAGAAAGCTGGTGTGGCAAATTCACACCAGACAAAATAGACTTTAAAATAGTCTATAAAAAAGACAAAGAAGGACATTATATAATGATAAAGAGATCAGTACAAGAGGAGGATATAAAACTTGTTAATATATATACAACTTATATAGCAGCACCTAAATATACAAAGCAAATATTAACAGACACAAAGGAAGAAACTGACAGTAATACAATAATAGTAGGGGACTTTGATGTCAGTGGGATGTTAAAGGACAGGTCATCCACACAGATAATCAGTAAGGCAACAGAGGTCCTAAATGACACAATAGACCAGTTGGACTTAACAGATGTCTATTGAACATTACAAGCTAAAACAGCAGAATACACATTCTTTTCAAGTGCACATGGAATGTTCTCCAGGATAGATCACATGCTAGACCACGAAACATGTCTCATTACATTTAAGAGGATATAAATTATATCAAGCACTTTTTCTGCCCACAAGGGTGGTTGGAAAATGGTAAAGAAGAAAGGGGGGGGGGACACAAGGAAGAAAAATTGGAAAACTCAAACACATGCAAACCAAACAATATGCTACTAAAAATGGGTCAGTGAAGAAAGTGATGAGGAGATTGGAAAATATCTCAAGAAAAATGAAAACAATAACACAACTTTCCAAAATCTATGGGATGCAGCAAAAGCTGTTCTAAGAGAAAAGTATAGTGATACAGGCCTACCTCAAGAAATGAGAAAAATATCAAATAAACAACATAACCCACCCTCTAAAGGAATTAGAAAAGGAAGAACATACAAAGCTCAAAGTCAGAAGAAGGAAGGAAATAATAAAGATCAGAGAGGAAATAAATAAAATAGAACCCCCTCCCCCCAAAAAAGAAAGAAAAAAGAAAATATCAGACAAAAAGCTGTTTTTTTTTTAAAGATAAAGAAAATTGATAAACCTTTAGCCAGGCTCATCAAGAAAAAAAAGGGGACCCAAATAAACAAAATAAGAAGTGCAAGAAGAGAAACTACAAGTGCAATCACAGAGATACAAAAAATCATAAGAGACTACTACAAATAGTTATATACCAACAAAATGGGTAATGTAGAAGAAATGGATGTTTCTAGGGACATACAATCTTCTAAGACTGAATCAGGAAGAAACAGACAATCTGAACAGAGCAATCAGCAGTAGTGAACTTGAATTTGTAAGTTAAAAACTCCCAGCAAAGGAAAGTCCAGGACCAGATGGGTTCACAGTGGAATTCTACCAAACACAGAAAGAAAAGCTGATATCTATCCTTCGCAAAGTATTCCAAAAAATTGAAGAGGAGAGAACACTCTCAAACTCATTCTATGAGGCCACCATTACCCTGATACCAAACCCAGACAAAGATGCAACCAAAAAAACAAAATTACAGGCCAATATATGATAAATAGATGCAAAAGTCCTCAGCAGAATATTAGCAAACTGAATTCAACAATATATAAAAAGTGTCATACACCATGATCAAATGAGATTTATTCCAGGGATGCAAAGATGTTCAATATCCACAAATCAATCAAGATGGTACACCACATTAACAAAAGAAGGATAAAAACCATATGGTCATCTCAATAGATGCAGAAAAAGCATTTGACAAAATTCAACATCATTCACAATGAAAACTCTCTCATCAGATCAGGAATATGATAGGCCACTTATAAGAAAACCACAGCTAACATCATACTCAATGGTGAAAGCCTGAAAGCTTTTCCTCTAATATAAGGAAAAAGACAAGGATGCCTACTCTCACCATTCACATTTAGCATAGTATTGGAAGTCCTAGGCACAACAAGCATACAAGAAACAGAAAAGGCATCCAAATTGGAAGAGAAAAATTTAAACTGTCACTATTTGCTGATGACATGATACTATATAGAGAAAAACCGATAGTATCTTTCTGAAAACTATTAGAATTCAGTAACTGAAAGGTATAAAACAATGATGAAGGAAATTGAAGATGATACAAAGAAATGAAAATATAAACTGTGTTCATGAATTGGCAGGTATAGTATTGTTAAAATGGTAATACTACCCAAAGCAATTTACAGGTTTAATGAAATCCCTACCAAAATACCCATGACATTTTCCTCAGAGCTAGAACAGATAATCCTAAAATTTACATGGAACCACAGAAAACCCTGAATTGCCAAAGCAATCTTGAAGGGGAAAAAAAAATAACAAAAAAACCAAAGTTGGATGTATCATGCTCCCTGACTTCAGACTAAGCTACAAAGCTACAGTCATCAAAACAGTATGGTACTAGACTTCCCTGGTGGTGCAGTGGTTAAGAATCCACCTGCCAATGCAGGGAACACGGGTTTGAGCCCTGGTCCAGGAGGATCCCACATGCTGCAGAGCAACTAAGCCCATGCACCACAACTACTGAGCCTCTGCTCTAGAGCCTGTGAGCCACAACTACTGAAGCCCATGCTCCACAACAAGAGAAGCCACTGCAATGAAAAGCCTGTTCATCACAACAAAGAGTAGCCCCTGCTCGCTGCAGCTAGAGAAAGCCCACTCTCAGCAATGAAGACCCAATGCAGCCAAAAATAAATAAATAGATAAATAAATTTATAAAACATGCAAACAGTATGGTACTGGCACAAAAAGAGACATATAGATCAATGAAACAGAACAGAGAGCCCAGAAATAAACCCACATTTATATGGTCAATTAATCTATGACAAAGGAGGCAAGAATATACATTCTCTTCAATGAATGATGCTGGGGAAACTGGATAGAATGAAATTAGAATATTTTTTACACCATATGCAAAAATAAAATCAAAATGAATTAATGACCTAAATGTGAGACCTGAAACCATAAAACCCCTAAAAGAGAACATAGGCAAAACACTCTGACATAAATTGTAGCAATATTTTTTTTAATCTGAGTCATAAGGCAAAGGAAACAAAAGCAAAAATAAGGGGATCTAATTAAATTTAAAAGCTTTTGCACAGCAAAGGAAACCATCAATAAAACAAAAAGACAACCTATAGCCTGGGAGAAAATATTTGCAAATGAGGCAACTGACAAGGGGTTAATATCCAAAATATTAAAGTTTGTCATAAATGGCCTTTATTAGGTTGAGATATAAATTTACACTGAAATATCAAGGACCTAGAATAGCCAAAGGAACTTACCAAAATGAAAAACAAATTTGGACAATGAACACTACCCAATTTCAAGTTTTATAAAGATATAGTAATAAAGACCACATATATACACAGAACTGATTTTTTACCAAAATGCAAAGTCAATTCAGTGAAGAAAGAATTGTCTTTGACAAATTGTTCTGGAAAATTTGGATGTCCTTAAGTAAAAAAACTGAACTTTTCATATTTCACACCATATACAAAAGTTAACTCAAAATATTTCATAAAACTATAAGACTTCTGGCAGGAAACCTTGTAGTTTGGGGTTAGAAAAAAATGCCCTATATATAATACCAAAAGCACAATCCATAAAGGAATAAATTGATAAATAGAACTTCATCCAAATTAAAAACTCACGCTTCAAAGACACTGATCAGAAAATGAATAAACAAGCTACAACTAGGGAGGAAAAAATCTGCAAATCACATATCTGATACAGGACTTGTATTCAGAATATATAAACAGCTCTTGCAAGAAAATAATAGAAAACAAACCACTCAAATTTTAGGAAGGTAAAGCTTTGAACAAATGCCTCACTAAAGAAAGATATATGAATATCCAATAAGTACATGAAAAAATATTCAACATCAATAGTCATTAAAAAATGCAAATTAAATCCACAATATTACTATACAACAATTAGAATGGCTAAAATTAAATACACTAAACAGACTAAATACATTAAATAGTCCATTCTTTTCCTAGGTGTTTACCAAAAAATAAATAAATAAATAAAAATAAAGCATATGTCCATACAAAGACTTGTAAATAACTGTTCATAGAAGCTTTATTTGTAGCCACATTGGAAACAGTCCAAATGTTCATCAGTATGAGAATGGGTAAATTATGGCATATCCATACAATGGAATATTAGTCCCCAATAAAAAGGAATGAGTTATTGATGCAACAAGGATAAATCTCAAAATAATTTCAAAGAATGTATTCGTAGGCTGAATAAAGTCCAACTAAAAGAGAGCATTTAATGAATGATTATACTTATAGAGATTCTTAAAAGCTAAAATTAATGCATAATAACCAAAAGCACATCAACATTTCATTTGTATTAGGGTGTAAGGTAAGGAAAGGAACAGTGTGGAGGAATTATAAAGTGATACAAGGAAACTTCTAGGGGTGATGGATATGTTTATTATCTTGACTTAGGTGGTGATTTCACAGGTTTATACATATTTCAAAACTTTTTCAATTGTATACTTTGAATATTTGCTATTTACTTTATGTCACTAATGCCTTAATAAAGGCACTCTTGGTTGTTTTTCAATTGTATTCAGTTTTTAATATACTATTTACTATATTGATAATGCATCTGTTTCCCATATTAGGGCATAGAGAGTTGACCTTGAATAACATGGATTAGAACTGTGCAGATCCACTTATATGTGGGTTTTCTTCAATAAATACTTACTACAGTACTACACAATGAACAGCTGGTTGATTCCATAGATGCAGAATATCAGATACAGAGTGCCAACTGTAAAGTTCAATTCTGAGGAAGGTCAGTGCCTCTAATTCCTGCATGTTCAAGGATCAACTGTACATTTCCATGTAAGTGGATTTTCCAGATAACTGAGAAATACTGCATTGAAAATTGCTTATTCTAACCATTTTAAAGATAAATATTTAAAGTGTCAAAGTCATCTTTGCTTTTTGAAACAGAGAATACAGAAACCAAGTAATCTTTATGTCACAGACTAACATTATGACAGCTGCAGCAGAGGTGGAAAAGTACTCTATTTGAAGTTACTTGATATTATGTACAGGTTTATATTTGCTGCCCTTAACAAGGAATTTCAGATGATTTACAAAATTAAATTTAATTCAAAAGGAAATAAAAAATAATTGAAGAATCAGTATGAGAGAAAAACATAAACTGGCAAATACTAATGCCAGAGAAAATATTAGTGATATCATCATACTTAAGTCTCTTTCTCTAAGTGACAGAAAATCCAGCTTGAAATTGCCTGGGCACTAAAGAGGATAAAATTGCCAAAAAAATACAGCAGTAATGAAATGGGAATGGCCTTCAGATTAACGTCATTAGGATTCTGAGTGTTGTTATCTTTGCTTCTCTGTACTTAAAGGCTCCTTCCTTCACTACATTAAGGGGCAAAAAAAAGGATGTAGAAGACCTTCAATATTATTAATTAGATAGATATAATTTTTATATATGCATTTTGTACCCAGAAAACCGTATATAAACCTTTACAAGTTCACATGAAATATGCAAAAATTGAGTATGTTAGGCCATAGAATATTTCATGACCTAAAAATGTAGAAAGCACAGTCTTGATAAAACTAAAAATTAAACCCAGCAATCCCACTACTGGGCATATACCCAGAGAAAACCATAATTCAAAAAGACAAATGCACCCCAATGTTCATTGCATCTATTTACAATAGCCAGGTCATGGAAGCAACCTAAATGCCCATTGACAGACAAATGGATACAGAAGATGTAGTACATATATACAATGGAATATTACTCAGCCATAAAAAGGAATGAAACTGGGTCATTTGTAGAGATGTGGATGGACCTAGAGACTGTCATACAGAGTGAAGTAAGGCAGAAAGAGAAAAATATCATATATTCACGCATATATATGGAATCTAGAAAAATGGTACAGATGAACGTGTTTGTAAGGCAGAAATAGAGACACAGACATAGAGAACAAATGTATGGACACCAAGGGGGGAACTGGGGGAGGGATGAATTGGGACATTGGGATTAACAATATATACACTAATAGGTATAAAATAGATAACTAATGAGAACCTGCTGTATAGCACAGGGAACTCTACTTCACTTCGCTGTTTGTTAGAAACTAACACAATATTGTAAAACAACTATACCCCAGTTAAAAAGAAAAAACTAAAAATTAATACAAAAACTAGATTATAAAGAGGCTCTTCTTAAAAATTACTTAAACACTCTCTTTACACTTGCATCAAAGAGAAAAATACAAATCAATACAAATTACAAGACCTCTAGAATATAAAAGTGATGAAAAGTACACTTATTAAAATTAATGTTATAGTGACACAAGCAAGATGGTGGACCAGGAAGCTCCAGGCCCTCATTCCCCCATGGAAACATCAAGCAAAACAACGGACTGACTAGAATAATTTTGGTGAGCTCTAGAAATCGAAGTTATGCAGCAACCAAGTGAATAACAATTAAAAAAAGGCACACAAAAAATCACACAAAATGATAGGAAATTTTGTGGCATATTCTGCTCACATTTACCCCTCCCTATCCCTGATGTGGAATAGTGTAGAGTAAGGCAGTCAGGAGAAAGCTGCCAAATCCCTGGTCCTCTCCTCAGGACAGAAGGGAAAGAGTAGAAGTTGCTTGCAACATTTTGGCTTATCTGAAAAACCCTGAGGGACTAGTTTCTGTTTCTCCTGACTTGAATCTCAGACAGGAACAGTGGCATAATTTTGATTATCAGGTTGGAGGCTGCTGAGAGCAGTGGCAGGCAAAATAACACATAAAAACTACAGGGGACTGCAGACCCATGGGTGCCTGGGGGCAAGATAACTATAGGCTGAAGAATACAATAAAGCCTTGAAGACCTGAGAAAAAGCAGGGGTAAAACTCAGGGAAATTAACAGATTTAAAAGCAGGCATGTATACTGGGGAGTTAGGGGAAAACACACACACAGGCTCAGGGAAGACACAAGCCCTGAAAAGGTCTGAAAAGAATTAAACCTTCAGGCCAGTTGAACTAGTGAAATTCTTCCTTTGCTCAGAGCCTGCCTGCAAAGACTTGGAGAGGTGGCTCATTCCTCCTGTGCCCAATTTTCAACAAAAGATCTCAAGTCATACAAAGAAAAAAGGAAACATGGCCTATTCAAAGTAACAAAATAAATCTCTAGAAACCAACCCTACAAAAACACAGGTTTCAGTTTTACCAGACAAAAATTTTTAAATAATTATATTTAGGTAATCAACTATATTGAGCACCTAAATACATAAAGCAAAAACTAACAGAGCTAAAAGGAGAAATAAACAGCAATAGAATAGCTGGAAACTTTAATACCCCACTCTCAACAATAGATATATCATCCAAAAAGAGAATCAATAAAGAAACAGTGGATTTGAACAACACTACAGACCAAATGAACCTAACATATATAGAACATTCAATCTGACAGCCAGCGAAATACACATTCTTCTTAAGCACATATGGAACACTATCTAGGATAGAGCAAATGTTAGACCACAAAAGAAGTCTTAGAGAGCTCGAGAGCATACCATATACATATCTTCTCTGACCACAATGATATGAAACTAGAAATCAATAACAGGAGGAAAACTGGAAAGCTCATGAATTCTTAGAATTTAAACAATACCCACCTGAACAACCAAAGGATCAAAGAAAAAATTTAAAGAAATTAAAAAGTTTCTTGAGAAAAATGTAAATGGAAATACAACATATCCAAACTTATGGGATACAGCAAAAGCAATTCTAAGAGGAAAGCTCATAATAATAAATGTGTACATTAAGAAATAGGAATATCATGGGGACCTCCCTGGTGGTCCAGTGGTAAAGAATCCTCCTTGCAATTCAGAGGACACTGGTTTGATCCCTGGTCAGGGAACTAAGATCCCACATGCTGCAGGGCAACTAGGCCCATGTGCCACAACTAGAGAGAGAAAACCTGCATGCCACAACTAGAGAGAAGCCCAAACACTGCAACAAAGAGCCCACATGCCACAAGGAAAAGATCCCACATGCTGCAACTAAGACCTGATGCAGCCAAACAAAAAAGAAAAAAAATGAAATTAAAAAAATAATAAAAAGATAAAAAAAAGAAATAGGAATATCGTATGATATCACTTATTTGTGGAATCTAAAAAAATGATACAAATGAACTTATTTACAAAACAGAAATAGACTCATCAGACAGAAAGCAAACGTATGGTTACCAAAGGGGATAGTAGGGGGTGCTAAATTAGGAGGTTGGGATTAACATATACATACTACCATATATAAAATAGGTAAACAACAAGGACCTACTGTATGGCACAGGGAACTATACTCAATATCTTATAATAACCTATAATGGAAAAGAATCTGGAAAAGAACATATATAATATATATTATTAAAACATAAATATTAAATATTATATTCTTTTTCAGATTATATATATAACTGATTTTATATATATACATATATATATATATAAGCTGAATCACTTTACTGTACACCTGAAACAACATTGTAAATCAACTATACTTCAATAAAAAAATAAAGAAAAACAATTCTTTTTTTGCGGTACGCAGGCCTCTCACTGCTGTGGCCTCTCCCATTGCGAAGCACAGGCTCTGGACGTGCAGGCTCAGTGGCCATGGCTCACGGGCCCAGCCGCTCCGTGGCATGTGGGATCTTCCCGGACCGGGGCACGAACCCGTGTCCCCTGCATCAGCAGGGGGACTCTAAACCACTGCGCCACCAGGGAAGCCCCAGAAAAACAATTCTTAAATAAATAACTTAACTACACCTCAAGGACTACAGTAAGAACCAACTGAGTCCAAAGTTAGTTGAAGGATGGAAATAATAAAGATTAGAAAGAATAAATAAAATAGAAAACAGGAAAACAATAGAAAAGATTAACCAAACCAAGAGTTGGTTCTTTGAAACGATAAACAAAATTGACAAATCTAGCTAAACTAACCAAGGGAAAAAAAAGAGCACTCAAATCAACAAAATTATAAATAAAAAGGAAGATTTTACCAACTGACATAACAGAAATACAAAGAATCCTAACAGGCTACTATGAACAATATATGCCAACAAACTGGACAACCTAGAAGAAATGGAAAAACTCTTAGAAACATACAACCTACCAAGACTGCATTGGAAGAAACAGAAAATCTGAACAGACCAATTACTAGTAAGGAGATGGAATCAGTAATCAAAAATCTCCCAACAGGGCTTCCCTGGTGGCGCAGTGGTTGAGAGTCCACCTGCCGATGCAGGGGACACGGGTTTGTGCCCCGGTCCGGGAGGATCCCACATGCCGTGGAGCAGCTGGGCCCGTAAGCCATGGCCGCTGAGCCTGCGCGTCCGGAGCCTGCGCGTCCGGAGCCTGTGCTCCGCAACGGGAGAGGCCCCAGCAGTGAGAGGCCCGCGTACCGCAAAAAAAAAAAAAAAAAAAAAAATCTCCCAACAAAGAAAAACCCAGGGGCTGTTGGCTTTACAAAAAATTTTAACAAATATTTAAAGAAGATTGCCAATAATTCCAAACTGTCTAAAAATTGAAGAGGAGGATCACTCCCAAAGGACATCATTACTCTAATAAAATCAGAAAAGGACATTAAAGAAAACTACAGGCCAAAATTCTTAATGAATATAGATGCAAAAATTCTCAGCAAAATACTAGTAAATTGAATTCAGCAGCACATTAAAAGGATCATTCATCATGATCAAGTGGGATTTTTCCTTAAGATGTAGAACGGTTAAATATATGCATATCAATAAATGTGATATATCATATAATAGAAAGAAAAAAATCATGATCATATCAAAACACAGAAAAAGCATTTAAAAATTCAACACCCATTCATGATAGAAAATCTTAACAAATTAGGTATAGAAAGAATGTACTTCAACATGGCCTGTACAATGTACAGGCTATGTATGACAAGTTCACAGATAATATCATATTCAGTGATGAAAGGTTGAATGCTTTTCCTCTAAGATCAAGACAAGACAAAGTCTCAACTCTCATCACTCCTATGGAAAACCGTACTGGAAGTTCTAACCTGAGTAATTAGGCAATGAAAAGAAATGAGACGTATCAGAATTGGAAAGTAAGAAGTAAAATTTGCTCTATTTACCAATGACATCATTTTATATATAGAAAATCCTCAAGACTTCACACACACACACACACACACACACACACAAAATCCTGTAAGATCTAAACAACGAATTCAGTAAAGTTTCAGGACACAAAATTAGTATAAAGAATCAGTAATGTTTCTATACACTAGAAACTAATTATCTGAGTAGAAATAAAGAAATTGATCCCATCTATGAAAGAGAAACAGACTCACAGAAGTAGAGAACAGACTCGTGGTTGCCAAGTGGGAGGGGGGATGGGGGAGGGATGGATAGGGAATTTGGGAATAATAGATGCAAACTATTTTACGTATGTATAACTGAATCAATTTGCTGTACATCAGAAACTAACACAACATGGTAAATCAACTATACTTCAATAAAATAAATTTTTAAAAAGGAAATTGATCCCATTTCCACTAACATCAAAAACAATAATATTCTTGGGAATAAATTTAACCAAAGAGGTGAAAGATCTCTATACTGAAAACTACAAGACATTGATGAAAGAAACGGAAGAAGACACAAATAAATGGAAATAAATGGAAAGATAATCCAAACTCACAGATTGGAAGAATTAATATTGTTAAAATGTCAATATTACCAAAAGCCAATGCAATCTCTATCAAGATTCCATTGGCAGGGAATCTTCAAGATGGTGGAGGAGTAAGACGTGGAGATCAACTTCCTCCCTACAAATACACCAAAAATATATCTACACGTGGAACAACTCCTACAGAACACTTACTGAACTCTAGCAGAAGACCTCAGACATCCCCAAAGGCAAGAAAATCCCCACATACCTGCATAGGGCAAAAGGAAAAAGAAAAAACTGAGACAAAAGGATAGGGATGGGACCTGCACCTCTGGGAGGGAGCTGTGAAGGAGGAAAAGTTTCCACACACTAGGAAACCCCGTCACTGGCAGAGACGGGGGGTGGGTGGGTGGGGAAGCTTTGGAGCCATGGAGGAGAGTGCAGCAACAGGGGTGCAGAGGGCAAAGCGGAGAGATTCCTGCACAGAGGATAGGTGCCAACCAGCACTCACCAGCCTGAGAGGCTTGTCTGCTCACCCGCTGGGGCAGGCAGGGGCTAGGAGCTGAGGCTTGGGCTTCGGAGGTCAGATCCCAGGGAGAGGACTGGGGTTGGCTGTGTGAACACAGCCTGAAGGGGGCTAGTGTGCCACAGCTAGCCGGGAGGGAGTCCAGGAAGAAGTCTGGACCTGCCTAAGAGGCAAGAGACCATTGTTTCAGGGTGCGCAAGAAGAGGGGATTCCTTCCCTGTCTGCCCACAGAAGGCAGAGCACCACCTAAATGAGCTCCAGAGACAGGGACAAGCTGCAGTTATCAGCTCGGACCCCAGAGACTGGCATGAAATGCTAACGCTGCTGCTGCAGCCACCAAAAATCCTATGGGCAAGCACAGGTCACTATCCCCAACCCCCTGGGAGCCTGTGCAGCCCGCCACTGCCAGGGTCCCATGATCAAGGACAACTTCGCCGGGAGAACACACGGTGCATCTCAGGCTGTTGCAATGTCACTCTGGCCTCTGCCATCGCAGGCTCACCCCACACTCCAATTATAACTACTGTACCCCTCCCTCCCCCTGGCCTGAATGAGCAAGAGCCCCTTAATCAGCCACTGCTTTAACCCCATCCTGTCTGGGCGGGAACAGATGCCTGAGGGTGACCTACATGCAGAGGGGGGCCAAAACCAAAGCTGAACCCCCCAGGAGCTGTGTGAACAAAGAAGAGAAAGGAAAATTTCTCCGTGAAGCCTCAGGAGCAGTGGATTAAATCCCCATAATCAACTTGATGTACCCAGCATCTGTGGAATACCTGAATAGACAATGAATTGTACCAAAACTGAAGCAGTGGACTTTGGGAGCAACTGTAGACTTGGGGTTTGCTGTCTGCGACTGATTTGTTTCTGATTTTTAAGTTTATCTTAGTTTAGTTTTAGTGATTGTTGTCATTGGTGGATTTCTTTATTGGTTTTTTGCTCTCTTCTTTTTTATTAATTACTTTTTAAAAAATAGTTTTTTTATTTTAATAACTTTATTATTTTTTTCTTTCTTTCTTTCTTTTTCTCTTCTCCCTTTTCTTCTGAGCTGTGTGGCTGACAGGGTGTTGGTGCTCTGGCTGGGTATCAGGCCTGAGCCTCTGAGGTGGGAGAGCCAAGTTCAGAACATTGGACCACCTGAGACCTCCCGGCCCCACATAATATCAATTGGCAAGAGCTTCCCCAGAGATCTTTGTCTCAACACTAAGACTGAGCGCTACTCAATGACCAGCAAGCTCCAGTTCTGGACACCCAATGCCAAACAACTAGCAAGGCAGGAACACAACCCCACCCATTAGCAGAGAGGACACATAAAGTCATACTAAGTTCACAGACACCCCAAAACATACCACCAGATGTGGACCTGCCCACCAGAAAGAAAAGATCCAGACCCACCCACCAGAACATAGGCACCAGTCCCCTCTAACAGGAAGCCTACACAGGCCACTCAACCAACCTCACATACTGGGGGCAGACACCAAAAACAACAGGAACTACAAACCTGCAGCCTGTGAAAATGAGACTCCCAAAAAGTAAGTTAAGCAAAATGAGAAGACAGAGAAATATGCACCAGATGAAGGAGCAAGGTAAAAACCCAGCAAACTAAACAAATGAAGACGAAATAGGCAGTCTACCTGAAAAACAATTCAGAATAATGATAGAAAAGATGATCCAAAATTTTCAAAATAGAATGGAGAAAATACAAGAAACATTCAACAAGGACCTAGAAGAACTAAAGAGCAAACAAACAATGACGAACAACACAAAAAATGAAATTAAAAATTCTCTAGATGCAATCAATAGCAGAATAACTGAGGCAGAAGAACGGATAACTGACCTGGAAGATAAAATAGTGGAAATAACTACTGCAGAGCAGAATAAAAAGAATGAAAAGAATTGAGGACAGTCTCAGAGGCCTCTGTGGCAACACTAAATGCACCAATATTCAAATTATAGGGGTCCCAGAAGAAGAAGAGAAAAAGAAAGGAAATGAGAAAATATTTGAAGAGATTATAGTTGAAAACTTCCCTTACATGGGAAAGGAAATAGTTAATCAAGTCCATGAAGCGCAGAGAATCCCATACAGGATAAATCCAAGGGGAAACATGCCAAGACACATATTAATCAAGCTATCAAAAATTAAATACAAAGAAAAAGTATTAAAAGCAGCAAGGGAAAAACAACAAATAACATACAAGGGAATCCCCATAGGGTTAGCAGCTGAACTTTCAGCAGAAACTCTGCAAGCCAGAAGGGCATGGCAGGACATATTAAAAGTTATGAAACGGAAAAACCTACAAGCAAGATTACTTTACCCAGCAAGGATCTCATTCAGATTCGACACAGAAATTAAAACATTTACAGATAGGCAAAAGCTAAGAGAATTCAGCACCACCAAACCAGCTCTACAACAAATGCTAAAGGAACTTATCTAGGCAGGAAACACAAGAGAAGGAAAAGACCTACAAAAGCAAAACCAAAACAATTAAGAAAATGGTAACAGGAACAAACATACTGATAATTACCTTAAATGTAAATGGATTAAATGTTCCAACCAAAACACACAGACTGGCTGAATGGATACAAAACCAAGACCTGTATATATGCTGTCTACAAGAGACCCACTTCAGACCTAGGGACACATACAGACTGAAAGGGAGGGGAAGGAAAAGATATTCCATGCAAATGGAAATCAAAAGAAAGCTGGAGTAGCAATTCTCATATCAGAAAAAATAGACTTCAAAATCAAGACTATTACAAGAGACAAAGAAGGACACTACATAATGATCAAGGGATCAATCCAAGAAGAAGATATAACAATTGTAAATATTTATGCACCCAACATAGGAGCACCTCAATACATAATACATAAGGCAAATGCTAACAGCCATAAAAGGGGAAGTCGACAGTAACACAATCGTAGTAGGGGACTTTCACACCCCACTTTCACCAATAAACAGATCATCCAAGATGAAAATAAATAAGGAAACACAAGCTTTAAAGGACACGTTAAACAAGATGGACTTTATTGATATTTATAGGACATTCCATCCAAAAACATCAGAATAGACTTTCTTCTCAAATGCTCATGGAATATTCTCCAGGATAGATCATGTCTAGGGTCACATATCATGCCTTGGTAAATTTAAGAACACTGAAATCATATCAAGTATCTTTTCCAACCACAATACTATGAGACTAGATATCAGTTACAGGAAACAAAACTAAAAAATACAAACACATGGAGACTGAACAATATGCTACTAAGTAACCAAGAGATCACCAAAGACATCAAAGGGCAAATCAAAAAATACCTAGAAACAACTGACAATGAAAACATGATGACCCAAAGCCTATGGGATACAGCAAAGACAGTTCTAAGAGGGAAGTTCATAGCAATACAATCCTACCTCAAGAAAAAAGAAAAATCTCAAATAAACAAACTTGCTTTACCCCTAAAGGAACAAGAGAAAGAAGAACAAAAAAACCCCCCCAAAGTTAGCAGTAGGAAAGAAATCATAAAAATCAGATCAGAAATAAATGAAAGAGAAATGAAGAAAACAATAGCAAAGATCAATAAAACTAAAAGCTGGTTCTTTGAAAAGATAAACAAAATTGATAAACCATTAGCCAGAGTCATCAAGAAAAAAAGAGAGAAGACTCAAATCAACAGAATTAGAAATGAAAAAGGAGAGTAACAAATGATACTGCAGAAATACAGAAGATCATGAGAGATTACTACAAGCAACTATATGATATGGCAATAAAATGGACAATCTGGAAGAAATGGACAAATTCTTAGAAAAGCACAACCTTCCAAGACTGAACCAGGAAGAAATAGAAAATATAAACAGACCAATCACAAGCACTGAAATTGTAACTGTGATTAAAAATCTTCCAGCAAACAAAAGCCCAGGACCAGATGGCTTCACAGGTGAATTTTATCAAACATTTAGAGAAGAGCTAACACCTATCCTTCTCAAACTCTTCCAAAATATAGCAGAGGGAGGAACACTCCCAAACTCATTCTATGAGGCCACCATCACCCTGATACCAAAACCAGACAAAGATGTCACAAAAAAAGAAAACTACAGGCCAATATCACTGATGAACATAAGTGCAAAAATCCTCAACAAAATACTAGCTAACAGAATCCAACTGCACATTAAAAGGATCATATGCCATGATCAAGTGGGGTTTATCTCAGGAATGCAAGGATTTTTCAATATACACAAATCAATCTGTGTGATACACCATATTAACAAATTGAAGGACAAAAACCATATGATCATCTCAATAGATGCAGAAAAATCTTTTGATAAAATTCAACACCCATTTATGATAAAAACGCTCCAGAAAGTAGGCATAGAGGGAACCTACCTCAACATAATAAAGGCCATATATGACAAAACCAAAAGCCAACATCATTCTCAATGTTGAAAAACTGAAACCATTTCCACTAAGATCAGGAACAGGAGAAGGCTGCCCATTCTCATCACTAGTATTCAACATAGTTTGGGAAGTTTTAGCCACAGCAATCAGAGAAGAAAAAAAAATAAAAGGAATCCAAACTGGAAAAGAAGAAGTAAAGCTGTCACTGTTTGCAGATGACATGATACTACAAATAGAGAATCCTAAAGATGCTACCAGAAAACTACTAGAGCTAATCAATGAATTTGGTAAAGTAGCAGGATACAAAATCAATGCACAGATATCTCTTGCATTCCTATACACTAATGATGAAAAATCTGAAAGAGAAATTAAGGAAACAATCCCATTTACCACTGCAACATAAAGTATAAAATACCTAGGAATAAACCTACCTAAGGAGAAAAAAGACCTGTATGCAGAAAATTATAAGACACTGATGAAAGAAATTAAAGATGATACAAACAGATGGAGAGAGAGACCATGTTCTTGGATTGGAAGAATCAACATTGTGAAAATGACTATACTACCCAAAGCCATCTACAGATTCAATGCAATCCCTATCAAACTACCAATGGCATTTTTCACGGAACTAGAACAAAAAATTTCACAATGTTTATGTAAACACAAAATAACCCGAATAGCCAGAACGATCTTGAGAAAGAAAAACAGAGCTGGAGGAATTAGGATCCCTGACTTCAGACTATACTACAAAGCTACAGTAATCAATACAGCATGGTACTGGCACAAAAATAGAAATATATATCAATGGAACAGGACAGAGAGTCCAGAGATAAACCCACGCACATATGGCCACCTTATCTTTGATAAAGGAAGCAAGAATATAGAATGGAGAAAAGACAGCCTCTTCAGTAAGTGGTGCTGGGAAAACTGGACAGCTACATGTAAAAGAATGAAATTAGAACACTCCCTAACACCATACACCAAAATAAACTCAAAACGGATTGAAGACCTAAACATAAGGCCGGACACTATCAAACTCTTAGAGGAAAACATAGGCAGAACACTCTATGACATAAATCACAGCAAGATCCTTTTTGACCCACCTCCTAGAGAAATGGAAATAAAAACAAAAATAAACAAATGGGTCCTAATGAAACTTAAAGCTTTTGCACAGCAAAGGAAACCATAAACAACACTGAAAGACAACCCTCAGAATGGGAGAAAATATTTGCAAATGAAGCAAGTGACAAAGGATTAGTCTCCAAAATATAGAAGCAGCTCATGAAACTCAGTATCAAAAAACAAACAACCCAATCCAAAAATGGGCAGAAGACATACATAGATATTTTTCCAAAGAAGATATACAGATTGCCAACAAACATATGAAAGGATGCTCAACATTACTAATCACTAGAGAAATGCAAATCAAAACTACAATGAGCTATCATCTCACACCAGTCAGAATGGCCATCATCAAAGAATCTGCAAACAATAAATGCTGTAGAGGGTGTGGAGAAAAGGGAACCCTCTTGCACTGTTGGTGGGAATGTAAATTGATACAGGCACTATGGAGAACAGTATGGAGGTTCCTTAAAAAACTAAAAATAGAACTACCATATGACCCAGCAATCCCACTGGGCATATACCATGAGAAAACCATAATTCAAAAAGTCATGTACCACAATGTTCATTGCAGTACTATTTACAATAGTCAGGAGATGGGGGCAACCTAAGTGTACATCGACAGATGAATGGATAAAGAAGATGTGGCACATATATACAATGGAATATTACTCAGCCATAAAACGAAACCAAATTGAGTTATTTGTAGTGAAGTGGATGGACCTAGAGTCTGTCATACAGAGTGAAGTAAGTCAGAAACAGAAAAAAAAATACCGTATGCTAACACATATATATGGAATGTTAAAAAAAAAAGGTTCTGACGAACCTAGGGGCAGGATAGGAATAAAGACGCAGACGTAGAGAATGACTTGAGGATGGAGTGGAGGGGAGAGAATGGACTTGAGGACGGGGTGGAGGGGGGAAGGCTAAGCTGGAATGAAGTGAGAGAGTAGCACTGACATATATACAGCACCAAATGTAAAATAGATTCCTAGTGGGAAGTAACTGCATTGCACAGGGAGATCAGCTTAGTGCTTTGTGACCACCTGGAGGGGTGGGACAGGGAGGGTGTGGGAGGGAGAAACAAGAGGGAGGGGATATGGGGATATATGTATACATATACCTGATTCACTTTGTTATACAGCAGAAACTAACACAACACTGTAAAGCAATTATACTCCAACAAAGGTATTAAAAAAAAAAAAAAGATTCCATTGGCAGTTTTTACAGAAGTAGGAAAAACACTCCTAAAATTTATATGGAACCACAAAAACCCCAAATAGCCAAAGCAATCTTAAGAAGAACAAAGTGGTAACCATCTCACATCTTGATTTCAAGCTATATTATAATGTTTTATTAATCAAAACATTATGGTATGGACATCAAAAAGACACATAGACCAATGGAACAGAATCAAGAGCCCAGAAATAAATCAGTCATATACAGTCAAATGAGATTTGACAATGGATCCAAGCATACTCTGTGGAGAAAAGACAATGTCTTCAGTAAATGTGCTGGGGAAATTGGATATTCACAATTAAAAGAATGAAACTGGACACTTACCTTACACCATTACCCCAAATTAACTTGAAATGGATTACAAGATTTAAATATAAGATGGAAAACCATAAAACTCCTAGAAAAAATCATGGGATAAAAGCTCCTTGACATGCATAAAGAAATTGTGCTATATATACACACTGGATATTATTCAGACATAAAAAAGAAGAAACTAGTGTCTTTTTGGCAAGATGAATGGACCTCGAAGGCATTATGCTAAGTGTGATAAGTCAGAAAGAGAAAAACAAGTACTCTATGATCTCACTTTATGAGAAACCTAAAAAACAGAAACAAAAAACCCACCAAATCATAGAAAAAGAGTTAAGGTTTATGGTTACCAGAGGCAGGATTTGGGGGAGGGGAAATTGGAGGATGATAGTCAAAAGGTACAAACTTCCAGTTATAAGATAATAAAGTACCAGGGACATAATGTACATTATTACTATAGCTAACACTGTGTGGTATATATGAACATTGTTAAGGGAGTATATCCTAAGAGTTCTCATTACAAGGAAAAAAATATTTTTTTATTTTTCTTTTTGTATCTATGAGATGATAGCTGATAACTAAACTTATGTGATAATCATTTTACAATATACATAAGTCAAATCATTATGCTGTATACATTAAATAGCACTTTATGTCAATTATATATCTATAAAACTGAGGAAAAAGGAGAAAAAATATTGAATAACTGCAAAAAATCCTCAAAATTATATTAAATATGCTTAAAAAGCTAAAGAAGAACATGAACAAGGGACTAAAGGAAATCAGAAAATAATCAACATAATAAAAATATCGACAAAGAGAGAGAAATTATCAAAAGGAAACAAAAAAATTCTGGCCTGAAAAATACAATAACTGAATTGAAAAATACAGATGGGTTTAATAAGCTTACCCAAACATGCAAAGGAAAGAATCAGCAAATTTTAAGACAGGTCATTTGAAATGATCAATTCTGGGGAGGAAAAAAAAAGGTAGGAAAATAAACAGGGCTTGTGGGATACCATCAAATAGCTCAGTATGCACATTATAGGAGTAGACAAATAAAAGACAGAATGGGACAAAGATTTAATTTGAGAAATTAATAGCTGAGAACTTCCAAACTTGAGGAAATACATGGAGATACAAATAAAAGAAGATAAAAGACCTCTAAGTAGGAAAAACCTATTACAGTCAAACTGTTGCAAATCAACAACAAAGAAAAAAATCTTGAAAGTAACAAGAGAAAAGTGACTCTTCACATATATGAGATCCTCTGTAAGAGCATAAGCAGATTTCTTGACAGAAACCTTGCAGGCTAGAAGGCATTAGGATGATAAATTTAAAATGCCAAAAAAAAAAAAAAAAAAAAAAGTAGAGTCTACTAAGAATTCTATATGCAGTAAAACTATCCTCCAAAAATCAAGGAGAAATTATGACATTCTGAAATAAACCAAAGCTAGGGAGTTCATCACCATTAGATCTGCACTACAGGATATGCTAAAGGGAGTTCTTCAAATTGAAATGAAAGGATAACAGACAATAACTTGAAGACATGAAAATATAAAGTTCTCCAGTAAAAGTAAATACATCAACAAAGATAAAACCAGTATTTTTAAACAGAATTTAAAAGACAAAAACATAAAAATTATATCTATGTTAATGGGTAATGATATATAAAGATGTAATTTGTGATCAATAGCACAAAGCTGGGTGTGGGTAGCTCTAAAGCAGTAGAGCGTTTTCCCTCTCTCTTTAATGGGATATAGTTGACAAACAAAGGAATAGAGTTTTTGTATACAACTGAACTTAAGTTGTTATTTGTTTCAAATATATTATTGTAAGTTTATAATCCCCAGTATAACTGCAAAGAAAATATCTGTAGTATGTACACAGAAAGGAAATGAGAAGGGTATTAAGATGCATCACCACAAAAATCAACAAAACACAAAAGGCAGTATGGAAGGAAATAACAAACAAAAAACCTATAAGACAAACAAAACAAGTAACAAAATGATAATAAGTCTTTTAAATAATTCAGTAATTACTTTAAATGTAAGTAGATTAACTCCCCAATCAAAAGACACAGATTGGCAAAATGGATTAAAGAAAAATGACCAACTATGTGCTGTCTACAGGAGACTCACTTTAGATCTAAGGACACACAGATTGAAAGTGAAAGGATAGAAAAAGATACTCCATGCAAAGAGTAGCCAAAATAGAGTAAGAACGGCTATAATAAAATCAGACAATACAGTTTAAGTCAAAAACTGTTATGAGAGACAAAGATAGAATTTATATAACCATAAAAGAATTGATTCATCAAGGTCTAACAATTATAAATATTTTTACATGGAACCCTAGAGCTTCTAAAAACATGAAGCAAACTTTCAGAATCTAAGGGAGAAAATATTAACACAACAATAGCAACACAATAATAGTAGAAGACTTCAATACTCCACATTTAATAATAGAACACTGAAACAGAAGATCCTTAAGTAAACAGATGACTTGAACAACACTGCAGGCCAATTTGACCTAACAGACATATACTGAACACTTCATCAAACAACAACAGAACATATATTCTTCTCAAATACACATGAAACATTCTTCTAGGATAGGCCACATGTTAGGCCAGAAATCAAATTAACAAATATTGAGATTATTCAAAGTATCTTTTCAAAGATACAATAAAATGAAAAAGAAATCACTAGCAGAAGGGAAACTGGGAAATTCATATATATGTGGAAATTAAATAACACACCCTTAAACAACAAGTAGGTCAAAGAAGAATTCACAAATTACAAAAGATCATAAGACAAATGAAAATCAAAACACAGCATACAAAAACGTATGGGATGCAGTAAAAGTGTGCTAAGAGAAAAATTTATAGTTGTAAACACATTAAAATGAAGAAAGATCTCAAATCAACAGCCTAACTTTATACCTTAAGTAACTAAAAAAGGAATAAACAAGACCCAAAGCTAACAGAAAAAAAAAAAAAAAAAAGGGAAGCAAAGGTTAGAGCAGATAAACAAAGGGAAAAAAATAGAAAAAAAAATCAAGAAATCAAGAGTTGATTCTTTAAAATGTTCAAAAAATTGGCAAAACTTTAGATAGAATGACTAAGAAAAAAAGAGAGAAGACTCAAATAACTAAAATCAGAAATGAAAGAGAGGATATTACTACTTGCTTTACATAAATAAAAAGAACTATAAGAGAGCACCATAAACAACTATATGCAAATAAAATTGGACAACCTAGGTGAAATAAGCAAATTCCTAGAAACACACAGCCTACCAAGACTGCATCATGAACAAAAAGTAATATGAATAGACATATAACTATAAAGAGATTGAATCAGTAATGAAAAATCTCCCAATAAAGAAAAGCCCAAGGCCAGATGACTTCTAAATACTTATAGGAGAATTAAGAAAAATCATCTACAATCTCTTCCAATAAATTGAAGTAGATGGAAAACTTCTAAACTCATTCTGTGAGGCAGCATTAACAAGATTAACAAAACCAGACAACGACACTGCAAGAAAACTACAAACCAATATCCTTGATGAACAATGATGCAAAAATCCTCAATAAAATACTAGTGAATAGAATTCAACAATACACCAAAAGGATTATAAACTGTGACCAAGTGGGATTTATCCCTAAATGCAATGATGGTTCAGAATACCCAAAACAACAACAACAATATAATACACCACTTTAAAAGAATGAAGGGGGAAAAAAATCACACGATCATCTCAATTGATGTAGAAAAATTATTTGATAGAATTCAACACCCTTTCCTAATAAAAAACACTCAACAAACTACAAACAGAAGGAAAATACCTCAACATAAGAAAGCCCCTACATGAAAAACCCACAGTTAACAGCATACTCAATGATAAAAGAATGAAAGCTTTTCCTCTAAGATTAGGAACAAGACAATGATGCCTACTTTTATCACTTCATTCAACATAGTACTGGAAGTCCTGGCCAGGGTAATGAGGCAAGAAAAAGAAATGAGGCAACCAAATTGGAAAAGAGAAGTAAAATTATCTTTGTTAG
This sequence comes from Aethalodelphis obliquidens, assembly GCF_003676395.1. Taxonomy (NCBI): domain Eukaryota; kingdom Metazoa; phylum Chordata; class Mammalia; order Artiodactyla; family Delphinidae; genus Aethalodelphis; species Aethalodelphis obliquidens. The sequence goes on from NW_020837948.1 coordinate 15,976,450, forward strand.
CAGACAGTATGACCTTATATGTAGATAACTCTAAAAATTCCACAAGAAAAAACCCTGTTAGAACTAATAAATGAATTCAACAAAGCTGTAGGATACAAAACATACAGGCAAAATCTATTGTGTTTCTTTCTATACACCAATAAATAAAAAGGAAATTAAGTAAACAATTCCATTTACAGCAACAGTAAAAAGAATACTTAGGAATAAACTTAACCAAGGAATCAAAAGACGTGTACACTGAAAACTATAAAATGTTGCTGAAAGAAATTAAAGATGACACCAATAAGTGGAAAGACATCTTATGTTCATTGATTACAAGACTTAATAGTACTAAGCTATAAATACCACTAAAAGCACTCTACAATAAAGTCTCTATCAAAATCCCAGTGACCTTTTTTTTGTTTTCCTAGAAATAGAAAAATCCACCCTAAAATTCATATGGAATCTTAAGGGACCCTAAATAGCCAAAAGAATCTTGAGAAAAAGAACAAAGTTTGAAGTCTTAACTTTGATTTCAAAATTTACTACACATATACAGTAATCAAAATAGTGTGGTATTGGCATAATGACAGACTGATAGACCAATGGAATGGAATAAAGAGCTCAGAAGTAAATCCTCACATATATGTTCCAATGATTTTCACCAAGGATACCAAAACCGTCAATGGAGAAAGGGCAAACTTTTCAATAAATGGAGCTGGGAAAACTGGATATTTACATGTAAAAGAATGAAGTTGGACCCATACCTTACATCATATACATCAGTTAACTCAAAATGGGATCAAAGGCCTAAATTTAAGAACTAAAACTATAAAACTCTTACAAGAAACATAGAGAAAATCTTTGCAACATTGGATTTGGCAATGATTTCTTGGATATGACACCAAAAGCAAAGGCAACAAAAGAAAAAAAGATAAACTGGAATAAATCAAAACTAAAAATTTTTGTGCAAAGGACACAATCAACAGAGTGAAAATATCAGATGTATAAAATACTACAACAACAATGACAAAATCAAGCAACCCAATTAAAAAATGGCTAAGAACTTGAATAGACGTTTCTCCAAAGAAGATATATAAACTACCAATAAGCACATGAAAAGATGGTCACCATCACTAAACATTCACATCAATACCACCGTGAGATATCACCTCACACCAACTAGAATGAGCACTACAAACAAACAGCCCCAGAAAATAACAGTTGTTGGTAGAGATGTAAAGAAATTGAGAAACTTGTGCTCTGTTGAAGGAATGTAAAATGGTACAGTCACTATGGAAAACAGTACGGCATTTGCTCAAAAAAATGAAAAACAGGAATGATCATATTGTATTAGGGTTCTTCAGAGATAAAGAACAAATAGGGTTGTTCAGAGAAACAGAACAATAGGATATTTATTATGAGGAATTGGCTCAGGTAGTTATAGAACTTATGAAGCCTCAAGATCTACTGTCTGCAAGCTAGAGACACATGAAAGCCAGTGGTGTAATTCAGTAAGTCCAAAGGCCTGAGAACCAGAGGAGCCAATGATGTAAATTCTCAGTTCAAGGGCAGGAAAAGATGACATGGTATGTCTTAGCTCAAACAGTGAGGCAGGAAAAAAGGAACAAAATCCTCCTTCCTCTGCCTTTTGTTGTATTCAGACCCTCAATGGATTTGGATAATACTCACCCACTTTGAGGACAATCTATTTTACTGAGTCTAAGAATTCAAATACTAATTTCAGCTGGAAAAAGAAATTCTGACATATGTCACAACATGGATGAACCTTGAGGACATTATGCTAAGTTAAATAAGTCAGTCACAAAAGGACAAATAGTGTATAACTCCACTTGTATGAGGTAGCTTGAGCGGTCAAATTCACAGAGAAAGAAAGTAGATTGCTAGTTGCCAGGGCCCAGGGGGAGTGGGAACAGGGAGTTACTGTTTAATGAGTATGTAGTTTCAGTTTCACAAGGTGAAAAAGAGATCTGGAGATGGATGGTGATGATGGTCACTCAACAATATGAATGTATTTCATGCCACTTGACCATACCCTTAAAAATGATTAAGATGGTAAATTTTACATTATGGGTATTTTACAATAAAAAAGGTTTTAATGAAGGATTTCAGACCCCACTTGGATTTCCTGATTCTGAGCTTGCATATTAACAAGATCACAGGACCTGGACTAGAAAGGCATCCCACACTGAGACGCCACCCCCAACGCATACTCAGGAACACTCCACGCATGGTTATATACACACAGATATTAGTAAGAATTAGCAGAACTGGCCCCATAATACCTAACTCAGGCATTATATGTAAGAAGATTGAGGAAATGAGGAAGAAGAAATTGTTGGAACTCTGAGCCATCAACCTAGAGGAGGGCACTGGGGCTTTTTCTCTCCCCCTTCCTCTCCCTCTCTCTCCTCTCTACTCCCCTTCCCTCTCTAACTGGTGGTCCCAGTGTGAAGGGTTCTAAGGCAATTACTCATCAAGTTTGATAGTGCCCACAAGAGGAGAGACTGTCATCTCATTCCTCTATTGACCATCTGCTAAGTCACATTTAGATTTACTGAATGCAGCTTCCTAAGCGGGAAGGAGAGGCCTGATGAGAGAGGGTAGGATGAGAACAAAGAGGAGTAACTTGAATCTCCAACAGATGTGTGAGGATCTGAGGTAGGAGGTAGATGGGCCTCTGGGCTGAGCAGCTGGAGTTTGTCAAGTGGAGTAAATTGGAGCTTGTTTTCCCTGACACTTCAAGGACAAAGTTAATGGCAGAAGCTGAGCTCTGCTGGAGTAAAGAGATAAGATGACCATATCTATCACTCCTGAGGTCAAGGAGACCTCCCTAACTACACATGCACAAGAATGCTCCTCGGGGGTCAAAAAGGGAGGGAGCACCACCCCATAATAGGTGCTATCAATATCCCATAGGCCCCCATGCTGGAATCCGTTTTGGCAATAAGACGTGCATGCATATTGGGAAGGGCCAGATGTGGGAAAAGAGGCGAGATAATTGGCCAGAGGAAAACAAAGACCCAGAAGAAATGCTCCATTTAAGTGATTTAAATCACCTCTGTGGCACGCTCCTCATTAGGAAGGATGCCCACACTCTTCCCTGGGTGTGTATTTCTGCCTTCCTTCTGCTCTAAGTAAGTTGCTCCTTTGTTCTCTTTGCACATACTGTGCTTCCAATAAACTTTGTGCCTGCTCTATATTGTCTTTTTGTGGAATTCTTTCTCCAAAAAAGACAAGGATGGAGGTCCTCTCACCTCCTGACATCAGATCCTACAGGTCAGGGGGTGCTATGAAAGGGAGATGGGCCTGAGCTGACCTTGCTGGAACCCACAGATAGGCCCATGAATGAGAGGTTACAGGTTGTTCCCCTAGTCCCCACCCCAGGCATTAGAGTTTAGGAGGGTAGAAAGAAGTCAAGCTGGAACTGGATGTTCCACATCAGAGAATGGTACAGAGGGGAGGCTCCTCAAGTTCCTCACCCTCCATCCCATAAAAACCTCACATGTGACCCAGGAGAGAAGTGCTTTTGGACCTGCCACAAAGAATGCAACCAAGGCCAGCCATAATATAGAAACTTCAACAACCTCAAAAGAGAAGGACACAAATAAAGACAGAAAGATAAATCTGTCCCTTTCCCTCTCTCTCCCTCTTGCCTCATCCAGCCAATGAGAAGAGCTAGAGGCAGGAAGAGGAAGGAAGTGGAGGTTCCCAGAAACTAATCTGGCCATGCTCTAAAGTGTTACTGGGTGACTAACAACTGGAGTTAGTTGTTAGTGAAACTGGAGTGAAAGGGTGGAATGTGCCTTCTCCCCACTCAGAATTCCCCAACTCAAAAGCCTGGTGTGAGCAGGGAGTAGAGTACAGCTTCATTATCCACTAATTGAGTGATTTTTAAAATAATTTCATTTTTTCAATAGGTAAAACATGTACATGGTTCAATATTCAAAAGTAACTAAAGTTTACAAGGGGACATCTACCTCCTACACCAGTGACCCAGAAAAACAGGGGCACACCAATCCTCACCAAAGGAAAACCAGAATGTTCAGATTCTTCTAATCCTTCTAGAGATACTCTGTGTAGGTACAAGCAACAGTAACTGTTAACCATGTTTTTTATTTTCCCATTTAAAAATATAGAAAAATGACCACAATAAGATAGAACTACCCACCTACAAGAAAGGCTAAAATAAAAAAGATTAACTTCACAAAGTGTTGACATACATGTGGTAACTAGAGTCCTCATATATCACTGGCTAAGAGTGTAAAATGTGACAACTACTTTCAAAGTGTTTGGCAGTTTTTAACAAAGTTAAACATACACAATCCTATGACTCAGCAGTTTTACTTGTAGGCATCTACTCAAGAAAATTGAATGCAGATGTCCAAAAGACTTGTACAAGTTGTTCATGGCAGCTTTATTCATAATAGCTCAAAATTTGAAATAACACAAACCCATCAACAAGAGTGGACAAATTATGAATATTCACACAACACAATACTACTCAAAAATACCAAAACAAAAAAGAATGAACTGCTGAGGTATGTAACAACATGGATGGATTTCAAAATCATTATGTGAAAAAAGCCAGACATTATATGGTATGATTCCATTTACATGAAACACAAGAACAGGCAAAACTAATCAATGCTGTTAGAAGTCAGAATAGTGTTACATTTTGTTTTCACAAGAGGGGAGTAAGGGATATTGCCTCACTTCTGGGAGTGAGGAGTGTTCTATTTCTTGATCTGAGTGGTGATCACATAGGTGGATACAAGTGTAGATATGTATTTATATAATTTTTACACAATACTGTATAATCCATTGTATGGTGAAATTCTCAATTTTCTTTATGTAATCAATATTTTTGGACCTTACTGTATATAAATTATATCTTAATAAAGTACCATAAAACATAAGAGTTAAGATTTAAATAGGATGAAATTAGAATTTTAAACAGAATTTTAATAACCTGAAATAACTGGAAAGTTCTGACATCTGTCCAGGATGTAGTTAAGCATAGGAGAGATTTAATAGAGTAAAAGGAATGAAGAAAAATGACATGGATTTATCCTTACATCTTACTGATTAGAGACTTCTCACTAAACCAGTTACAATTCCATTATGGAACATTCAGTTACATATAAAATGAGGCTATAAGTTGTTTATGGAACACACATATGTAATAAAAGTTAAAAAAAAAAAACAGGACAGGACTGTGAACAGCAATGGAAACATTTAGGAAAATGGTCAAAAAGGAAAAGGAAGTAGTGGGGGGTAAAAAAGATTAAGAGAGATACAAAAGGGTCTTCAACTGTTTCTTAAAAGGCAAAGATTAAAAAATAATAAAATGTGAATATTTGTTAAATTTAGGCAGTATCTTTAAGAGTGTTTTTAGATATTTATCTGTAACCATTGTTTAAATATTTCATATTAAAAAAATGAGATAGATCTTTATATTAAGAGAAAATTATCTCCAAGATTTATTGCAAGCCATCACACTTTTATAGCTGGCTTGCATTGGTGCCATTAAATAAATTAAATGTATGCTTGTGTACAGAAAAATTCAAGAAGATTACCCAGGAAACTGTTATTAGTCCTTGCCCCTGGGATAGGAAAGAACCTTAACTTCATTGTATAACATTTAGTAATAACTGAATATTTCTTTTCAGTGATATTTATTAATAAATAGCATAATTAAATGAGTGGTTTAGATTATATGATCTTTAAGGTATTTAAAGGTTCTAAAATGCTATTTAGTCATATAATTTTCCAGAAAGGACTTTATTCTAAGAACTGAAGACATAATTTTGAGATCACACATATTTTAAGTTGGAACATTTATTAAAACTACCTTATGGGAAAAGCATAAATATTATCTTCATCCTTCAATAAGCATTATGTCTGTACACCAGTCCATTTTAAAGTTACTAAATATTAACATATAGCATTGTGTTGCTATTGCACTGGATTTTTCCCCCAGTTTTATTGAGAAGTAATTGATATAGATCACTGTATAAATTTAAGGTGTACAGCATGATGGTTTGATTTACATATATTGTGAAATAATTACAATAGATTCAGCTAACATCTATCATTTCATATAGATAAAATGAAGAAAAAAGAAATTAGGACTTACTCTCTTAAAAATTTTCCTATATATCGTACAGCAGTGTTAACTATAGCCATCATGTTGTACATTACATCCCTAGCACTTATTTCTCCTATAACTGGAAATTTGCACCTTTGGACCACCTTCATTCAATTCCCCCTCCTCCACCCTCCACCTCTGGTAACCACAAGCAGTCTGAACTCTTTTTTTAAAAAAACATTTATTTACTTACTTATTTATTTGGCTGTGCCAGGTCTTACTTGTGGCATGCAGGATCTTTAGTTGCAGCATGCAGGATCTAGTTCCCTGACCAGGGATTGAACCCAGGCCCCCTGCACTGGGAGTGTGGAATTTTAACCACTGGACCATCAGGGAAGTCCCAGTCTGATCTCTTTTTCTATGAGCTTGATATTTTATTTTTTAAGATTCCACATGTAAGTGATATCATACACAGTTTGTTTTTCTCTATCTGATTTATTTCACTTAGCATAATGCCTTCCAGGTCTGACCATGTTGTTATAAATAGTAGCATTTCCTCATTTTTATGGATGAATAATATTCAATTGTGTGTATGTTTGTTTGTGTGTGTGTGTGTGTGTGTATCTCACAACTTCTTTATCCATTCATCCATCAGTGGACACTAGGTTGTTTCCATATCTTGGCTATTGTAAATGCTATGAATATGGATTGCAGATATCTTTTCAAACTAGTGTTTTCATTTCCTTTGGATATATTCCCAGAGATGGAATTGCTGAATCATATGGTAATTCTACTTTCAATATTTTAAGGATCCTCCATACTGCTTTCCATAGTGGCTGTGCCAACTTACAATCCCACCAGTGTGCACAAGAGTTCCTATTTCTCCACATTCATGCCAGCATTTGTTAGCTCTTGTCTTTTTGATGGTCATTCTAACAGGTATGGGGTAATATCTTATTGTGGCTTTAATTTGCATTTTCCTAATAACTATTTTGTTGAGCATCTTATCATGTACCCATTGGCCTTTCTTACATCTTCTTTGAAAAACTGTCTATTCAATGCCCCTGACCATTGTTTACTGAGTATTGTTTTATTTTAATGTGTGTCAATTTTACTTTTGTTATTACTTTCCAGTTTCATGCCATTGTGGTCTGAGAAGATACTTTGTATGACTTCAGTCTTCCTGAATTTGCTAAGACTTGTTTTGTGGCCTAACATTTGGTCTATCCTAGAAAATATTCCACTTGAGAAGAATGTGTATTGTGCTGTTGTTGGATAGGATGTTCTGTATATGTCTATTAGGGCTATTTAGTCTATAGTATTGCTCAAATCTCCTATTTCCTTATTGCTTCCCTGTCTGAATGATCTATCCGTTGTTCAGAATGGGGTATTAAAGTCCCCAGCCATTGTTGTATTACTGTTTATTTCTCCTTTTAGCTCTGTTAGCTTTTACTTTCTTTAGGTCTTCCAATGTTGGGCACACAAATATTTACAACTGTTTTATCCTCTAGATGGATTGAGCCTTTAATCATTATGTAATGACCTTCTTTGTCTATTTTTACCATTTTTAGTTTAAAGTCTATTTTGTCTGATATAAGTATAGACACCCTGTTTGTTTGCTTGTTTTTGGTTACCATTTGCTTGAAATGACTTTTCCCATCCCTTCACTTTCAGTCTATGTGTGTCTTTAAGGCTAAATTGAGTCTCTTGTAGGCAGCATATCATTGGATCTTGTTTTTATCCTTTCAGCCATCCTAAGTCTTTTGATTAGAGAATTTGATCCATACTCCATTTATGTTTAAAGTAATTATAGATAGGTGAGGACTTACAATTGCCACTTTGTTATTTGTCTTCTGGTTGTTTTGTAGATCCACTCTTCCTTGTTTCTTACCCTGCTGTCTTTTATTGTGTTTTGATATCAGTGTGTTTTGACCCCTTTACAATGTTCTTCTGCATAATCACTACATATTTTCCCTTGTGGTTACCATGAGGCTTACATAAAATACCTTAAAACAATAACACCCTATTTTTTAACCTGATAATTTAACTTCAACAGAATTCCTAAACTTTACACTTGTACTTCTTCTCTCTGTGCAATGGATTTTTGTGAATAAAGTTACTGACCTTGGTATCAAGATTTTAAAATCTTAAAATATTACTGGAGAATATATATTAATTCATTTACAGAAATTTCATATAATCTTATAACACACATCCTGTTTCTACCATAACAGATTTAGTTTTCTGTTCCAGGTTATATTTAAAAGTACTTAAATTGTCCTTTCTATTTTAGATCCAAGGTAGACTTGCATTCTGATTTGGCATGCCTCATATATTAACTATATATCTGACAAAAGCCTTAAATTAAGGCTTATGTATTTTTTCACTATTTAAACTTTGATTACCTCTTATTCAGTTTAACATTTTGTACCAGGCAACTGGCTAGATATGAGGAGAGAGAGAAGACTAAAACATGGGGGTTTTAATCTAAATTGTCATGTGCACAAATCACTTATACAAGGTATACTTTGGGATTAGCACTATAATGGAATGTTAAAAATACTATAATGGTGCTCAAAGGATAGAAATACTTCAGAGAAGGAAGGTCACAGAAGAGATAGCATTTGAACAGGCCACAAAAGATGAAAAACTTAATAATGCCCTTATATTGTTTCCTTTAAAATTACTCTTGTTTTCTGGGAAATGCTCAGAAGTTACTACTTTTAATGCAGTTATTGACATTTTTCTATTTTTCTACTTAAAGAAAAATGATTTTTGTGTAAATGTGTGCACTGCCAAAAAAAATGTAGTTATCATGAAGTGTCAAAGCATCATATATGTAATGATATATTTATTAACAGCATATAAAATAATTTTATGTCTTCTCAAGAGACATATCCAACAGAAAAGTCCAAATTATATCACTGATTCACTAAAGGATGGACTAGATAAAAGAATACCTATAATGTTTCTTATTCAATATGTGTAATAAAGTATCAGATGGCCTAGATCATTACAGTAATGAGAACTTAAAATACAACATATTCATTGTTTAAAAGGTCAGAGATGGCTAGGTAATAACAGCAGCAACAACAATAAGTAATAATACTTTGAAATTTGGATAAAAAAAAATTCCCCAAGAGAAACCTCCCAAACTTGCAGTGTAGAGGTCAGGGGAAGAAGTGATGGCAGAGATAGGAGTCATGGTTTTAAATCCCAGCTCTACTACCTAACCTCTTAGCACTTCTGCTTTCTAAGCTATCCAAATGGTATGACCTGGACCATATGCTGTAAGCATCAACTCTCTTGGTTGAATGTGCTTTAAAAAATATAAATAATTATCAGATGTAGTTGTTATTAGTTAGGTATGACTTAAACTACTGGAAGCTTTCCAAGCACATCATGGAGAAGAGAAGTTGGAGACAGCATATGATGTATCTAATTAGGACTTTCTTTCATACTCTTATTTTTACTATTGCATTGACTAAATTTTGCTGAGAAATAGTTGAGGAGTCCCCTTTACACAGTTAACTAGCTGCATGACCGTGGAAGTTTTCTTCTACCCCACTCAGCCTTTGTTTCCTCATCTGTAAAAGAGAGATATTGATAGTACCTCCCTTCTAAAGTATTTTGAAGATTAAATAAATACCACATGTGAAGTACTTGGCACAATGCCTTGCATGTAGTAAGTTCCCATTAAATGACAGCTCTTGTTATTATTATATTTCTCCTATTCTCAGAGCAATGAGAGAGTACTAACTAATACATTATATAAGTTCTAATGGGAACACCAACTTTCCAATTTGTGAATCTACTCCTGAGGATCTATACAAAGGTGTTTTGAAGTTCAGAGTTATAATTATTAATGACTTTTTCTGGAATTATGCATTATTTCTTAACATGTCTTATTAAAATCTCAAAAGTCTGTTTATGTATTTGTTCTCCTTGAAACAATTCTTGCCCTCTTCAATCCCAATTCACAAGTATGTGAATCCTCAGAATGTCAGTAAGAAGCACCACCTTTGCTCTTACATATGGTTTGAAGAAGTATTTAGATAACAGTCCTGACTGACAGAATAACAAAATAAAGAAAAGAAAGGCCTATTGAAGGTTAACCAAGCTGTAACTATTCCAAAAGAAATAAAGTTGGTTCACTAAATGTCATACCATGGGCCAAAATAAATCCCACCAGGGAAAAGAGTTTTTTTTAAAAAAACAAAAAAACTCAGGGTGCTAAAGGATTTTCAAAACCTAAAAGGCAAACGAAGAATCCCTTAAGGAAAGGATTGATAGATTTAATTTCTTTCAGTCAAAAAAACAACATAAATAAAACTAAAAGGAAAGGAACAAACTAGTAAAAATACGTGCAATATAAATGACAGATTTATGCTTTTAATTATAGAAGGAAATAATCAGAGTGGTGTGCAAGGATATATGTGAAAAGATTGTACAATAGTGATAAATTGTATAATTCAGTTTATAAAATGGGGATAGTTTATGGAATGGGTAAAAAATGAATAGTGTACACTTATTAAAAATTAGATTATAAAAGAATACTTTAAAATAGTACACTTAAAACATAGTTATAAATAAAATACTTAAAAATACTTAGGGGCTTCTCTGGTGGCACAGTGGTTGAGAGTCCGCCTGCCGATGCAGGGGACACGGGTTCGTGCCTCGGTCTGGGAAGATCCCACATGCCACGGAGCGGCTGGGCCCATGAGCCATGGCCGCTGAGCCTGTGCGTCCGGAGCCTGTGCTCCACAACAGCAGAGGCCATAACAGTGAGAGGCC